>NW_018127914.1:5150190-5185074 GCF_001952655.1 Monopterus albus
AACACAAGAAGACTGTGACATGACAGCAAACAAGATAGCTTGTCTTTGCCTCCCTCATTGAAAAAAACAGAGTAGCTCTGAATTCAGATTCCAGTTCTGTACAACTCAGTGTGTCACCACAACTCTCTTTCACAGATCTCCTCTCTCGTGTTTGAATTGGGGAGTTGAGAATAAAACAGCAGGAGTTACGATCACTCCATTGACTGTTTCCCTCTCTGACCATTCTCTCAGCCTCACAAAACTATAAGGACACACGCATGACTCTCATAGGCTGGGATCTCATTTCCTGACAGGAGGAAACCCAAATGGAGTGTGTGTTGTCATCTTGCCCCCCTCCCTTGCACATGCTCACACACTGACACAGCTCACCCCTGACTTTGTCTAATGACTCTCCTTTTGAGGTGCAGCCTGGTAGAGGTCATGACCCCCTCCATTCACCGCAGATGGTGGCACAAAGACAGGCGGAGAGCTGAAACTGACTCCTGACGATCGACTCTCCTCTGAGACACCCGCTGCTCCACAGGAAGAGCCATGCAGCTGCTGCAAGGTCCCAGGTGATGAAGATACCCCGACCACCCCACAAAAAAACCCCAAATCCAGACCCAAAGTCTAAGACTCCTAAAACCCACAAAAGCCTCACCGGGGATCTGAGATCAGCTATCTGAACACGTGAACACACATCCTGGTGTGGCTGCCTGGCCTCTGAGTCACACTCTAAAGACCAAATTTTTTAAGCAAGGTGTTTCACTATGTTTACGCTCACTCATACAGATGGGGTTATGACACCAGAAATCACATAAAAACTGGATTTTGACTAGGAATAAAGTGTTACTGTTTTAGTTCTTTACAGATTTCTGGTGTTATACTGTATTACAGGGTTTTTTAAGCAAGGTGTTTCACTATGTTTACGCTCACTCATACAGATGGGATGGAAAAATATTAGAATATTAGAAACACCTCTCAGAACAACACAACACAAGTTAACAGCACCACAATATATCTTCTACAATTAATTAATAAATTAATAAAGTTATTGCAAAATGCCTTTCTATAAGGTTTCAGCAGAAATGGAAGATATAAAGAACAGATTTATTGCTGTATTTGACACCAGCAATTTTAGCTAAGTTTACCTAATAAACTACTGTTAGTGGCTATCACCACTAAGGCTCTAACTAATGTTTATTATTATTATTATTAACTGACTATTATTAATTGTTAACTATTTTCTCTACTAATCTATTAGTGATATTGTGTATAAAATGTCAAATAACAGTAAGAACGTGCAGGAAAATGTCCTAGAGAATTTTTTTTTTTTTACATCACTCAGTGTGGTCCTGACAGCATATGGAGGATTAGTTTGGGAGATCAATCACTGCAGACTGGGTGCTGTCTCAGCAGGCTGTACTAATGATAACACAACCACACCTAAAAACACACATACACTCACCTACTGCCACAACAAAAACGGTCTGCTCTGCATGAAAACGCGCGGGCTGTGCCATTCAAATCCACTGTGGCAGAGATGAATGTCAGTGGATGTGAATCAAATTTATAAACAGCAACAACAAATGAGGCTCAGAGTGATAAATGTCGGCGTGACTAATTCATTTCACAGTAGTTTATTCAGAGCTGGGCGCAGACACTGACAACTATGACAGTGATAAATGCCAAGAATATGATTTGCGTAATTGTTATGCTGCATTAACAGACTTCGTTTTAGCCGAGGTCTTTGACCAGTCACAATGAGCCTAATGCTGAACTTGTAATTTAGCAACGGTTTCATAGGGACCACTCTGTCCTCAGAAACTACCAAGTGTTGTAGGCTGGCCATTTCAGAGAGTGTGGTGCAAACAGAGAAGGGAGCCACAGAATACAACCCGTGGGGTTTTCCTGGTTGTGGAACTGACCGTGTGAAGTGGTCCACCAATGCGCCCACCATCTCGCCCACTCGGTCCTGGTTGGGACACAGCTCCCCTCGTTGAAGACATAGCAGGACATCATCCTGGGAGAATGTGTGTAGCACCACCAACTGGTCAATGCCACTGGTCACACTTAGTCCAGTAAACTGTTAAGAGAAACAAAGCCACAATGTCAGACACCAACACACCAGCTCTGACTGAGTACACAGCAAAAGTGAACATGTGAAGGTAAAATAAAGGTAAAGTCATGAGACCCAAGTGAAATAATTTACAGATTGGACACACACAGGTTAATCTAGCAGGGATGGCTATGTGCAGGATGTCCCAAATTCTTGGATAATGTGTCCCTTCAGAGGAGGCAACAATACAGCATAATTATACATGTGTATGCCTTGACTTAAGGTATTAATTTATTGTTTCAATATTTTCTTTAAACCATATCCTCCATATTTTTTAACAAAGAAATCACAGGGTTCTCCCAGATAATGCAAAGACCTTGTAGGCTTATATTGTGGTCACCAGTTGATTTCAACACTGTTCCTGATAAATCATGTTTTTGTCTGTTAGTCTGTCTCTAAATACTACAATACCCATGAGCCTCGGCTACTGTTGGCATGGATACAAAGCCAGTGAGACGTGCCAATCAGAGCAGTAGTAAACTCAGGATGATTCACTGTTGCAGTTGAGAACAAAACAGGGCACCAACGTTGATGGATTCATTTGGGAATCAACCCAGAATCAGAAAGTAAATCAAGTGAAGCTGCAGACTGCATTTCCAGTTTTGTCAGCTCTGTAATCTTTAGCTTCTGGCCAGTGCACATGTAACAGAAATCTACACTCAGTGAATTGATGTTTCTGCGCCGAAGAATTTCATGTACACAAACTTGTATGTTTGACTTATAATCAATAATCATCATCAGCTATTTATTGATGATGGTCAGATGTGACTCTGTACCGCAGAGTCTGGTGACACAGTGTTAGGACAGAGTTGCAGTGCTTCTTTAGCACCATATTCTGTTTTTCTGACCTGGATAAGACTTACATGCCTCAATCTGAGCAGCAGAGCTTAATAGCTTCAGCTATCTTTAGCTGCTCCGCTGCTGCATAATGATGGTTTTTAACCCTGTGGCATATTTAGTGCTCTCTTTCTCTCTCTCCTTATCTTACTCTAAAACCACTGCTGGACGTCCAGCTGTGCTGACTCATTATGTGCTGTGCTGTTGCTTCTGGTCTTCACTGAAACTACATTCTGAATACAGGAGAGACCTTACCTAAAGTAGTGCAACATCTGATTACTACTGCCAGCCAAACCCTGATACTTTCCTTAAGGTCCATCTCCCTCTGAGCATTTTTGTCTGTCCTGGTGAAGTCACAGTGAGGTGGACAGGTACTGTTTCTCAAACAGGTCATAAGCCCTTAGAGTGAAAAAGGAGGCACAGTGCTCTTGCACTCTGCTCTTGTACTTCTCTTACTTATGGACATATGGCAGCGACCCAGGTGTGTGTGTGGAGTGAACAGAGAAGTGCTGAAATGGGATGACACATCAAGAAATAAAGGGTAGCTAAGATAAAGCACAGTGGGTCTGCTGTACAGTGTTTCTGTGTTTCTTGTTTATGTCATACTGTGGGAACACAAACCTTACAAGCCTGGCTGGTCCCCACTGCTTTGTTTGCTTTTCCCCTTTGTATTTTTTAGGCTCATTATTTAACAGTTTAATGCTAGAGCTGGGTCTCAGTTAAAGAGGAAGCCCTACAGTTTTACACATCATGATCAGTTTACTCCTCATGGGCAGATTTTGGAGCTTTACATGAGGGACCAAAAGCAAGTAAGGTGCCTCTCGACTTAACTGTATGGAAGTACAATAATAAATCTCTAAAATACCCATTAAAAGGCAAAGTTAACCATGGCATTAAATTATTTTTATCATATATAATTTTTTCATTTTAATCAACTGATCAGCTGACAAGATCAAAGCCACAAATGAATTCATCCCATGAACAGAAATTGTTTGTGTATCTAGTTTGAAATAGCAAATTCCCCTCTCCCACAACTGTTTACTGCTAAAAACACAAAATATATTAATAATATTTATACTGATAATATTAAAGCTCCATTGTGATGAACATGACCAGTGAATTCAGACATTGTATGCTCTAAACATAACTGTGTCATCATAAAGGTGTTGGGGGGGAAGTAGTTTTATAAGATGAACAATCTGAGCAGGCTTGTACTCTGTGTTCATGCTGAGAAGAACAAAGTACCAACATGAAGTTTTTTGACATAAAAAGAATCACAAAAATTCAACAATAGGGGCCTGTCAGTAGATGTGCATGTAATAGGTTTTGGATGACAATGGAGCACTAAAGCAAGTATACAGCATTCTCTGTAGAGGCAGTTGAAAGGAGTACCCAAGGTAATTTTATGCAGATTGATCTCAAGTCAAAGTTTAATCTGAGCTGTGGAGAGTTCCTGCCTCAAGTGGAGGAGTTTGTATCTCAGGGTCTTGTTCACAAGTGAGGGAAGGATAGAACGGGAGATTGACAGGCGGATCGGTGCAGCTTCTGCAGAAATGCGGCCGATGTACCGGTCTGTCGTGGTGAAGAAGGAGCTGAGCTGTAAGGCGAAGCTCTCGATTTACTGGTCAATCTACGTTCCGACTCTCACCTATGGTCATGAACTTTGGGTCATGACAGAAAGGGCAAGATCCCGGATACAGGCGGCCGAAATGAGCTTTCTCCGCAGGGCGGCCGGGCGCACCCTTAGAGATAGGGTGAGGAGCTCGGTCACCCGGGAGGAGCTCAGAGTAGAACCGCTGCTCCTCCACATCGAGAGGAGCAAGTGTCTGGAGAGAGGGAAGTCTGGGCATCTTTGCTTAGACTGCTGCCCCCGCGACCCGGTCCCGGATAAGCAGAGGAAAATGGATGGATGGATATTGCTACACAGACTACACTACTTACTAGTACAAATTCACTATTGGTTTTGGTTTATTGATGAAATTTTTGTTGATCATGTCGAAGATTTTTTTATTTCTGAGTTTAGAAAATGAATGCATTCACTGCAGAGTCCCTACAAGGATAGCAAAGGAGTTTGCGTGTTATATTTGTTGAACGTCTGTGCATTCACAGTGCTCTCTCTCCTGTGAGTACTTACTGCATCTAAAGGAAGCCTCTTCAGCACCTTGTACTGCTTCTTTGGCTCTAATTTGTAGAAGTACTTGTCTGTGACAAGCAGGCCACGGTCTGTGCTTTTGTTGAATCTATTCACCTGAGAAAGCAAAGGAGGGAATCACAGAGAAAGAAAAGGGTAAGACTACACATTCGTTCATTTTGTGGTTTCTGTTGAGCTTTTTTTTGCAACCTGTAGAGTCTTGTGAGCTTCACTATTCTCAGTTCAAAACAAGTTTTCCTTGTGAAGCTGCAAATGAGTAACACACATAAAACAAAATGAAAAAGGAAGGACAAATGCTTGGGTGCGTCTCTCAGTGATGAAGGTTGTTTTATCAAAGCCCTTATATCTTCATATAAACTAAATCTAAAGTTTTAACCACAATTTTGAAAACCCTCTCTCTAAAATCCCTGATAAGGAAAACATGGCCACTATTATCCATAGGGAGATGATAAGAGCAATTTTCATCATGAGGTAAAGTAAGAAGCATTCAGCTGACTCAAAACAGGCAGGCTTAAAAGAGAAATTCAGAAAGGAATTCATAGTTCAGTTACCTTCATAATTAATCCTCTGATTATATTTTTATCTCCTTTAAGGGAGGGTTGTTTTGACAGTTTGAACATGAATTTTGAAAAATGAGCTGACATAAAAGAGACAAAGAGCATGGAGGTGCAAATAGGCACACATCAAGTGGCAAAAACATTCCACAGCTAAAGAAAAGCAACAAACTCCTTGTGGCCACAAAGAAGATATTGTACTTCCATTTCATAGTGTTTGTTTCCCTCATATTGTACCTTCCTGCAGATGCCAGAGAAGAGGACATGACTGTACTCGTCTTTGTTCCTTAGCTCCTTGGAAATGCGAATGAAGCTGGAGCTGGTCTGAGGGCAGTCTCGCACCTGCAGAAATTAAAGACCTAAACTGTTAGAAGAAGCTTTGCCACAAGCTACAGTACAGATGGTATTAGAATGTACAGTATCTCATTTTTATTTGTCAGACTGTAGGTGGCCCCCCTTAGCCTCTTTCAAGTTTTTTGTCCTTAAGTGGCAGATCAAAGCTCAGGGTCTCGGGCCACTGTTACCAGACACAGTATAGCACAGTATCTACCCAGATATTTGATCTTAATGTCAGCCGCATACAGGTCACAATTCTGGCTGACTGCAGACCGCATTACATGCACTTATGCAAAGGTCATGTGAAACTAACTACAATCACATGAAGCCCTGAAGGAGACCAACAAGTCACAGGCCATCTACCCAACTAACATGTGGAGTGACTCAGGACACGGCTAGAAACTGCTGAGTTTAGAATATTTTAATATAATGATGTCTTCCAAAGGTCAAAAATGAACCCCCATGCTAAGGGACTATTTAAACATGACAGATGATAGAATGTGAAAAAGACTTCTGTTTGGTTCAACTGAGATTCTTACGTTGGCCAGGTAGTCTCTCTCCCAGGCTCTGCTGACTCCCCAGTCTTTCCTCTCTCCGCACAGAGCAGTCAGCGCTGCCACTTTGGCCCGAACCTCCAGCATGTCAGACGGAGGGATGTTCTTCACAATCTGCCTCGCCCACCACCTGACAACAAGGGATGAGAACAAGACATTGAAGTGCCACGTGGGTGGACTAATACAACAAAGGTGCAACAAAAATATACAGTAGGAGGTGTAGCTTCAAGTTAAAGGCTGTCAAGAATAAAAATAGACTTTACCTGCAGATCCACATCCTGCTCACTCATTCACACACAAACACACACTACATCCCAAGTCTCTGACTGTGTTCTGATATTTTTATGGTGCATGGGTTCTGACCTGCGATGGAGCATGACTGTATTGTTGTGAAACTGGGAAAGAGCTGCAGGAGTAGTCAGCCATATTTCGCACATTAGCGAACCTCCGTTCCACCTCCCAGAAGTGAGCTTTGACCTTGTAGCGCTTATAGCAGCCCATTATGGCGTAGATGGCCCTCATCCGCCGGCACCTCATGCGAGCTAAAGCCCCACGCCACACCTGCAAGTTTTAGAAAAAGAGGGACATGTTAAAGACACAAACTAAGAGAGGAGAAAGGTGTCTCCTCTGTGTCCTGCTGAGCTGAAGACAAACTTGTGCTCCAGTTAGAGATCCTGGCTTCTCTGCAAAGTCATCCAAGTAGGTCAGGGGAAAGAGAAAGGATAAGGGTATTTCACTTAGCAAGTGAAGTATATGACTTTAATGTAACTGTGCTCTGGATCTCATTAATTATCCCAGTTACTGTTACAAGAAATTAGAATTCAAGCAGGCAGATGAATTTCAGTCAAACATAACCAGGAGCCACATATTCATGAGGCTGAGGCAAACTGCAATGCTGAAACCCAGCAGCCAATGTTTGAAACTGGACAAGATAACACTGTGGGTGATTAACTGCAATCGTAAGATCTGATCTGCCCGTGATATTAAATTAGATCTGTGTTAATTGATTGGACTGTCAGATCAATATATCCCCATAAAATACAAGCACGGCTTTAAAACACAGCCACAGAAATCTGACATTCAAAGTTTCAAATCATGTTGAGGCTGTAGGTGAACAGTAAATACAACAAATACAAGACTGATAGCAAATAATATAGTAATATTTATACTAAAATGGGTGACCTTCTGCAGTAAGAGCACCAAGATGGGGATGAGGGCGGCTCTCTCTTGCTCCAGGGTGAAAAGAGAGCGTGGCGTTCGGACAAACAGCTTCGTGTTTCCGTACGCCACGTCATCCTGGAAACCGTGGTGGGTGATGATAGCCTCCACAGCCTCCCTGTCGGAGCTCATCAGGTGGTTCGGCCAGGTGTACTCATACGTCATTTTATATCTGCAGAACATTCAAGAGGTAGAGAGAAGAGATCAGTGTGATGATGATGGCAGCACTGTTGTTCAGTATCTCTAGGTTTATCTACAAGGGTGAAAGCAAGCGACATTACAATCACTCCCGTTTCTGTAAAAGTTAAGTAACTGGTTTCTTTTAAAGGGGGACTCCACCAATTAAACATGCCAAAATCAATTTACTAGTTAAGGGGAGTACTACTCAGCCAGTTGCTTGATGTCTTTCTGGATCTGGATGAGCTAGCTATACTTTGCATTATGAGAAGTGTAGCATCATGTGTTTTAGGAGAAGTGTTATTTTTAAATGATGTATTTTTCTTCAGCTGGGCGTAAAGACAGCTTTGGTCAATATAATTCAATAATTTTAAGCAAAATTTCATCAGAGTAGCAATGCTTCTATTTGAATTAAATGCTTTGGTAGATTTTACACCACTGGTGAGAGAGAGAGACAGGGTTTCAATTTTCTCTCGGAGGAGTTTACCAAAGAGTTGAAACACTGAAGCAGTCGTGTTTCCCAAAGCATCTCTACGTAGTGAACAACAGCGTTCTCTTACCGCTGCAGGAAGCGGGAGTAAAGCTGTCTGTAGGCAAAGCCTGCCCTGCGCACCCTCACATTTTCCAGCAGCCCGAGGTAGGCCACCTGGTGCTGACAGCGAGCATCATCAAACAGCACCGGCGACTTCCCCTCGTTGGGCTTTATGCATCTCACATAGTATGGCTCCTGGAAGACAGAAAAAGGAACTGCAAATTACTCTACAACTGACTCTGTTGTCAGGCATGTTGAGAGATCAGATGACACCAAATACCTGCCAGCTCCTCATACACATATTTTGATTTACTGTAATATATTTTGGCTGAACTTTCCAAAAGGATTAGTGAAGTATGACATCATCACAAATACAGTAGGTCATGCACAGTTTGCAGAAAAATATACAGTAACACTGCACTTGAATATTGTTCTCTGCTGTTAAATGTAACTTGCCAACTTCACCTCCAGCTGGACAAGATCATGTTAACTTTTACTTCACTAATTTTAAGTAAAATTTCATTAAAGTAGCTATCACAGTTGTAAGGCTAAAGTACTTTGCATTATCTTTGATTTTCTCATGTTTTATCACTGTTTTCATCAATGCTGTGTTCAACACTGTGTGAATAAATAAACTAAATTCGGCTTGTAAACTGTCACTGAGCCACAGCCAAGCTGCAAAACATACCAGGTTTAGCAACCTTAATCAGACGTGTACACTATTTCACCAGATGCTACAGTGAGCAGATGAGCCTCATAACACACTGAACAGCACATTAAAACCTTGAAGATGATAAAGCCTCCTGTGTGGAGTTACAGCTGGATGCCTGCAGCTTGACAAGTATCTCCAAGGGACATGATATCCTCTCAAAAAACAGAGACTGCTGTGTTTTCACTGTCTATCACTCTCTGTCCATGAAAGATGAACAAAATGAGCACTTTCTGAGGGCTCCCTGACACTGTCATACATCTTTTCAATGATGCATGTGCCTGTGTGCCCCCAGTGTCAACTCAGCTTGGCAGAGAATTAATAAAAGCAAATGAGATGGGCAGACTGGGCAAGGGTGCTCCTGAACAGTCATTGAAGGAAGCATCTGCTCTTTCAATGTGACCTGAAGGTGAAAAAAAAAACACAGCTGCCAGGGGAGTTTCCTTTCATTTTCCCTCAGCCACACTGAGATGAGATTGCCCACAATAGGCCACCCCAAAATAACAGCAGGAAATGTCAGCCTTCAGTTGGTGACACAAGGCCAGGAGATATGAGCAGCACATTTTGTGGTCCACCATCAACTCCTGCTCATCACTCTCCCAACCCAGCTCACAGTCAGGCAGGATGAGGACAAGTGACCTACAAAAACTGTTTCTCTCTGACACCAAAAAGAGCGCAGTGGTACATATGTATACGTGTTCAGGCTGGACATCTGGGCATCTTCTTCTCACTCCATAGTTTGTCATGCATGGTGACGAACGCACATTGGCAGCCTCCGAAAATCCTGTGACTCACACAGGCCTTACAGGGACCAGAACACTCTATACTGGTGCAGAGCATCGTACTGATGATCACTAAACACTAACACTGACATAAATATATAGCAAAAAGTGAGCCAGTGCCCTACAAAGCCAATACAGTAACTACAGATTTGGTCAAAATAGAATAAATGCCAGGCTCTGAATGTTCAGTATTTGTTTCCCAAATAACAACTATAATGCCACAGACATGTCACAGATGGGCACAAAACCTGATAGAACGCATTTGGTTCTTCATCCAAATGCAGAATAGAGTAGTGTATTTAAGAGGATTGTAGGTTATAGAGTGAAAAATGAAAGTATTACATCCCTTCTGTCTGTTACTGAGCCTCCCAGCCAGCCTCAGCTTCATAGCTTCACTGCTCTTTGACTTTTCAGAGGAGCATTTTGTCTTTACTTTATTCTTTAAAGAATTAGGTAGAAGCTTTATTTAGTCCAAAAACTGCAAAAGATTTCTATAGGTTTCCTGTGGAGGTATAAAGAAAGAAGGGGGAAATCAGAAGCAGAAGCCACTGACCTTGCAGGACAGTTTATCCACCAAGGCCACAATGGAGTTCTTGAAGAGGGTGGCGGCAGTCAGAGGTCGTTTGGTGACCTCTGTGATGCTCAGCTGACCATCTGGCCACATCTCCTTCAGGACTGGGTTGGCACTTTGAGAGAGAGAGAGAGAGAGAGAGCGAGAGAGAGAGAGGAAGGAAAAGGAGGCAAAGAGCAAAGAAAGGACACCATTAACTAGGCCAGCAGAGAAGAAACTCACTTATACACCTAACCCAGTTACTGAACTGTCTAGAGCATCATGATGCTGGAACCGTCAATGAAGATTATTTGGCACCTGTTGTACATGAGGCGCTTGAAATCTTGGAAAAGCAGATCCTTGTTTTTGTCCAAAAAGCCCTCAACGGAATATCTGTAATAGACACAGAGGGAGAAAAATATGAGTAATCCACAATAACTGGCCAAAAGTACTTTGAATGCAAGTGGGAGGCCCCACTAAAACCTGGAGTGTCAGGAAGAGTTGAGACACAGAAATTACAAGTCAGTCAGATAGAGCATAGATATACAGTTCTCTCTCTATCATTACTTTTTAATGGACTCCACTCTGTGCTCCAAATGATTCACAGCCCTCAGGCTAGAGGATCACAGCAACAGTAATACCACTTAGCTGATTTAGCTTTGTCAGATTCTCCCCATAGATCACATTTTGGAAAAAAATGAACTGTCTGCAAACCGGTCTGTCTGCTCTTCTTTCAGACTGCTCAGCGGGGTTTGGTGAGGCATTAGTAGGAGGTCACAGCCGTACTGTAAAGCACAGGCCGTCCAGCCCCAGTATAAAAGTCTGCTGTAGAGTAAGTGCTGCATCAAATAAGCCTCTCCCTCTCAGCTCTCACTCACATTTCAACAATAACTCACGGTGCGTCCTTTTTACAAAACACACAAATTTTGCATACTTAAGTATAATTAGCTAAATGTACTAAAAATATCGCAAGTAAAATTGCCTCTGTGAATTGTGCATTATTGTATATTACATGCCCTGTGAAAGAACAGCAACCTGCCTAGGGTGTACCCCATTTCTCACCCAGTGGTGGCTGAAAATTTGAAAGATGTTAGCTGCTTGGGCCCCAAACACTTATTTTGTCTCAGGGAATTTGACAAGTGGCCCTAAGGAGAAAAACCACTGGCTTTATATTCAACAATACATCACATTTTATTAGTATATTACATATTTTTATTTAGGTGTAACTAGTGTAGTGTAAATGACTAGCATTTATAGCTGTAAGATAAATGTTGTGGAATAAAAAGTGCAATGCTCCATGAAGTGAAGCTGAATAGAAAGTGGTATGAAATTTAAAAAAAAAACTGTGTAAAGTACAATGACCTCAAAGCTGTACAAAAGTACAGTACTTCATTAAGTGTATTTAGGTATTTAGTTACTTTCCACCTCTACAGTACAATAACTCCAACTCAGACATCTCCTCTACATATTTTTCTGCATCCCTCCCTCTAACAAACATACTGTCACATGTTGTCTGTGACTGTGTCCTAGGCCGTCACATCTGGAGGCAAAGAAGCGTAGGCTAGCTGTGACAGATGTGTCCCCTTGGCTCATGGGCGTTGAAACCACCTGACCAGATTCCAGGAAGAGAGACAGAGTGTGAAAGGAAAACAGAGAGCAGGCAGAATAACAAGACATAACATTCATGTACAAGGACAGGGTCATTGCTGGGACAGCACAGATAAGAGAAGATACGCAGAGATAAAGACAGTGCCTCTCCAGAGATGGGAGGAAGGCATACTGAAGTATGAACATCAAGGCTGGTACAAGGAAAGGGCTGTGTTGTACAAGGTGAAAGGGAGAACACGCTGAGACAGTCAGGCAAAAAAGATGAGAAATTTCTTGTAATGTGAAGTTATGCAATAAGGGAATATACTATATCTTATGGCTGCTCAAAGTGCTACATATGCAGGCTGAAATACTGCAGGGAGTTAAGAATGTGGATGGCAAAGAGAGCCAGGTGAGGGTTGCAGTACAAAAGGAGGAGAAAAAGAAGAAACAAAGAGGAGGAGGAAGAGGGAGTGAAGTAGGTCAAAGCTTGTGATAGTGGTGGTTTGGCTAGAGTGGAGAGGGGCCAGCAGGAAGAGAGGACAGGGGTATATTTAGCCAGAGTAAGGATAGACTCAGATGTGATGGGATGGGACAGGGGATGATGGGGGGCCAGTGCCACCTGGAAGCAATATACGACGGGTCACAGCTCAGGTGGAGCAACCCCATCGTGACCCTGAGATAAAGTGAGGCCAGGTGACAAGGGCACACAGTGACAGGGGCAGCCATCTGTCATTACCACTGCAGGTCTGTCACACACACATACACACACACACAAATACAGCCCGTCACATTAACGCTAACGGTGGTGGAGTGTAACTAAGTGTCTTTACTCACATACTGTACTTAACCAAGTATTTTTGCAAAACAAATTTTTAATTTGATATAACTTTTCCAGCAAGCTTGTTAGCAAACAGTTGCTTACTGTATTCACATATCCAGCCATCATGCAGCAGCATTAGCTTTCATTTGGAGTTGTGTTTTTCATGCTAAATTCTCCATTATGTTCACCAGCAACTGTGTCTGACATCCTCCGGTGTAAATATACTACTAATTTCTATGGTGGATTTCTGCAACCTTTAGAGATATATTTTCAAATGTAAGACTCCTCTAAGATCTTAGTTCTGGTTCTATATCAAGAAGCAAATTATTTGTTTAACGCCATACATTACTCATAAACCAGGATGTGATCAGTATTAACCAAAATCTTTTCAGGAAACTAAATATGATTGTTAACTTAATTTCTGCTTTTTCTGGTAAGTAAAGCTGTCACTATAGACCACTGGAATGCCTCTGTGAATGCTCCTGCTGCTGCCAATGTCATAAACTGACTATTTTAACAGGATTATAAGGCTTACAGTGTACCCCAGACTCCTTACAACATCCTATCACTTTTTCAGCCACACACTGGCCTAAGCTAAAGCAAACAATTATAACACAAGTGTGTGAGACATACGTGACGTCTCCGGCATAGTGGCGGATACGGAAATGCTTCTTAAAGTCCATGGTTTTGTCCGAGGGGCTGAGCTGAAAACAGGAAGAGGATGGTGTGAGTGCTGAGCCAACAGTAAAAGATAAGAATAAACAGAATGCATATTACATTTACAGTGTGTAGAGATTTCGATATTAAGAAGCCTGAGTTGCTTGCAAGCATCTTATGATGTCTGACTGCAAAACATTGGAGAAAATGCCCTCTAGTGACAGAAACACAAAACTGCACCTGTGTAGTGGGGGGTTTTTTTGTACACACTTCTATTATTCAAGTCCAAATGAATCTTTCTGAGAATACGTGCAACATATATGCAGTCATTTTTGATTGTATCTTTCTATATTTATACAGTTTCCTGTAGTTTTAGTGGTTAAAATTCAAATTTTGCTTAAGGATAAGATTTCATTTTTCAGAATTACTGTAGGTCAGAGGAGAATATGTCAACAGTAAATCACCACTCCCTAAGTCAGTCAAGTCACACGTCCCTTTTTAAACATTTTTTTCTCAGTTTCATTCTGAGCTTTTAAAGATGTGCTGCTTTTGTGGAGTAGCTTAAAAGTAGGAAGTGCTGTTACAAAAAATCTGGATATTACTGGCAAATTTATCCTCTTTTACCTCACTGACCGCTTAGTGGACTAGTCATGCAAATTATGAAGTGTGTGATACTAACAGAGAGAGTGAGATAAGATGATTTTCCAGCCTTTTCTTCCAAGCTACTTACAGGAAAAGGTTAGAGCTGTATGTTACAGGGTTGATTATTAATCTTTATACAATGTAAAGAACAGCTTGAAGCTTCAACTCTTTACAAATGGCACAGTCACATGAGGCGGCCAGATGAAGTCTCACAGATGATGCTGTGCTCTGGTCGTACCTTACGGGAGGTGTAGTGGGGGTGCTGGGCCAGTTTGGTGTCCATGCTGTCCAGGCAGACCATGTCAGTGACTTTACCAACAGTGAGGCAAGCTTCATCCAAAATGGAGATGATCCCCTTGTGTGGCTGCTCCACGAGATCAACAATGATCTGGTTGTTGAAGTACTCAATCTGCATACAAACAGTACAACTACTTAGTACATAAATAAAAATAAAAATAAAAAACAGGCTGATTTTTATCAACAAAGTGGTTACTCAATTTATTGCGATGTGAGCTTGTACTTGTGTTTTGTTATTATTTTCATATGCAACAGTTTCACATCATCATGGATCTGTGTATTATTATGCAACTGATGGAGAGGAGCCATTTTGGATGTTTTAGGAAGAAAAATAATGCTGAGATGATGTTTTTATAGTTCTGGATTTAACTTCTGCCTTAAACGCAGAGTAACTGTAAATTAGTAGGGCTTGATCTGCATATGTGAAAATGTTTTTTGCTTAAAGAGCAAATGTGGACAATGAACTTCTTGCATTTGTGTGCTATTGCTTGTCTGTGAGTGTTTCTCACATGCTGCCAGGTGATGCTCTCTCTCTCATATTCATCTTGTTCCTGTCGGAGGATCAGCTCAATGAAGAGCTGTTGCAGCTTCTCATTGCAGTAGTTTATGCAGAACTGTTCAAAACTGGCCCAATAAGAGAGAAGCAACATCATCAACACTGATGAAATATTTTCCATTGAAATTAACACATACAGTACATTTCACAACACCAACCTGTTGTTGTCAAAGATCTCAAAGCCATAGATATCCAGCACACCAATCACAGTGTTTTTCCCATGAAGGACTGGGTTGTAGTCTTTCACTTCAATGACACTGTTGATGCGGGCGACTATCCAGCCAAAAAGCCTCTCATACAGAGCCTACAGTGATTGTGTGTTTAACAGAGGCAGAGATTAAAATAATGTGACAACTGTAAAAATTAGATACAATGAAAGCAAGTTACAGTGATGATGTTAACGCAATTCCCCATCTTAGGGAAGCTGTAAGATTAATCTCATGCTGAATCTCATCCTGATTAGTTGCTCTGTCCAAGGAAACAGGGCTGCATGATTTGAAAATAAATATGCAGAGCACCTTGGCAAAAGCGTCCCGTCCAAAGCAGGCGTCCTGCTCCGTGTGGCCCTTCTCGATGACCTCACCACCCCCGGTGGCCACAGTGCGGTAAAGCAGGCTCTTACAGATGCTCTCTGGATCTGTGGCTGTCAGCTCAGAGATGTGATTCACAGCTTCAAGTCCCAGGATCTGAACGCTCTCACCATCACTCTCAAACTGTATATTACCCTAAAAAATGTGAATTCATTACAGAAATAGAATCTTATCATTACTTAAGCCTTGCAGTGTCCTTACCTATTTTTACGTGACATTTTATATCATTTTATTTTCCCTGTTTTTAAACAACTTACCAAAAGTAGAATGGAAGCAATGATCTGATAAATTGAATAAACTTCCTCTTTCGAGAAGCCGATCACCTCTAGTGCACTCATCACTGCTTTGTGGCTTGACCGATCATTGTTGGAAGTCTGTAAAAAAAGAAACGATTTTGTTAAAAAGAAGGGTAGTAAAGTAAAAGTAAATTATATAAATTTTAAAAGCTGAAGTTCATAGTTATGTTCCTCAAACACAGAAGATATAATTTATGCTTAATAAAGCACATTGATTTATTTAAATCCTTTGTATTGTGCAGTTTTGTTTCATGTCATATCAACACCTGTTTTTCCAACTGTTCACAATGCATCAACCAGAAATGTAAAGATGATAAACTCACCGTAGTTGCAGCTCCCTCTTTGGTATATGCATAAACTGCAGGATCATTCTGTAGATGAAGTGACTCCAGTATTTCAGGGGAGCCTCCACGCAGTAACTGTGAACACAACACAAATATGATTACATCATTGCACATTACATCATTTTTATTTAATGTTTTGATAGCATGGTAGTTGGTTTGAACAAGAGAGTTGCAATTTCCATAATGAGCAGTTGATGGGGTTTAAGGAGTTAAAGTAGAATCACTATATGCTTTACTGTGCAGATCAGACTTTACCTGGTAAAATGAGTGGAAGTTCCTCTCCCCCTCGTGCTGCTGGACCACTCTGGACTTGAACAGGAAAACACATTATGGTAGGAAACTAAACCTTACACACTTAACCTGTTATGACATATGCATTCTACAAGTTGATTTTTTTAGTGTTAAGTGTTGCTTGTTGCACAAGTTGTCCAACCTGCAGTCTGTTCTTACTTTAGTTTTACTCCAAACTGCTTGCAACAATGGCAACAGAATGAGCGTTAAGAGGACTCAAACCTTGCTGGGTTACAAACATGAGGGCTGAGAAAGAAATGAACTGAATGAAACTAACTGAATTTATTACACCTGTAACAATTAGTCTGTTAATCAGTTAAATTTATTTTATTGCCAACTATCTTAATAATCAATCATTTAAGCCAATTCTGAGGAAAACAAACAAAAAATGATGATTCCAGGCACTCAAATGCATGACAATTTCTTGTCTTTCTTAATCTTATGTGATAGTACAATAAATATTTTTGGCTTTTGAGCTGTCTTTAATGATGTCATCCTGGAATATATAGGACTATTTTTCTGTGTTTTATATACTACACCAAATGATTAATCAATTTCTGGAGTAAATAATCAGCAAATTAATCTATAATAAAAACAATCATTAGTTGCTGTCCTAGAATTTATATTAAGCTAAATAATACAAGTTAGCAACATTTCTCAGGGAGGTCCGCAGTCAGATGTGTGAATTTCAGAGGCAACACAGCTCCAAGGAAATCAAAACAAGTTTTCTAGGCCAAAAGGAAAATTGAAAGTAACACTTTGACCTCAAAATGCAACTTGTCATGTGGCCTTACTGGAGTTATCTGTCACTTTCATGTGTCAATAACGGATATTTCCCTGGTTGCCTAACTGTGGAGCAAAATGGTATGTGTAAAAAGGTGTCTGCTCTGTGAGTTTGGGTGAGTGACACAAAATCTTACATATTTCTTTGGTGTTACACAGCTGAAAATATGTCCAGTAGAGCTGCACTAATAGATGGTGCAGGCAAAGCTGGACAACCTAGTTTCCTATAGCAGTAAGAAAAATCCCCATCCAGTAGACAAAATTACCTCCAGCTGTTTTTCTAACAGTGTTTCAGTTTCTCGGTTTGTTTCTTCAAAACAAACCAATTACCAGTTGTGTGACTATAGCAGCACCACTGACTGCTGACAGAGAACTGGATAGCTCAGAAACAGTGGGGTTATTTCTGCCATCAGAGAATTAATCATGGCACCATCATTCACACAGGCTAAAAGTGCCAGACGGTTCTTTATCAGAGGGGATAAATACAGCAGAATCAAGTGCCCCCAGGTGACCCATTCATTAACACACAGCAGCAGCAGCACAGCAGCTTCACAGACACATCTATTTGTGGATATTCCCTCACACCTCTTTGTTCTCACTTCATGAAACATTCATGTTCAGGAGAAAAGACATAATTTAAAAACTAAATGAGGAGAACTTTTCTGTACTTTTCAGTACAAGAGCATATAGCTTCTTGGACCTGTGAAGGTTTCCTGTCTGCTCTGGAGTCGAATCTTCTCTATCATCTTGTCCACCTCCTCTCACCTTCTCCAGCAGGTAGTTGTTGATATGTCCTCCAGTGGGATCGCCATTGAAGTTGAAGTTGATGTCCATGTACTTGCCGAAACGGCTGGAGTTGTCGTTGCGATTTGTCTTGGCGTTCCCAAAGGCCTCCAGCACACAGTTGGACTTGAGCAGCACATTTTTCACACTGATTTATCACATTGTGGTAACCATTGATGGAAATGTGAGAAACATCCATAGGAGAGGTAAAAATTGAGTTAAGAAAGTGAGATGATTTATAATAGCATCACATATTCATGATCCAACTATTGGTTTGTGTTGGAAGTGAAAATCTGTCTTTATCACACTGAAGTTCACATACCGCCTTAATGAATCCTATCATTATTAGTGGTGCAGTCACAATAATAAAAGATCATGGCACCACTCACCTCTCCACTTCTGCCCTCTGGCATGGGTTCGTGATGGCTGCAATGTACTGCATGATGTATTTACTGGCTTCTGTTTTTCCTGCCCCACTTTCACCTGAAACAACAAACACAGACATATTTCACTAACGGACCAGTACAGCTGCATATCATAAAATTTTACATCTCTTTTGTCTGGTAACGTTACAGAGAAATTGAAGATTGCTAAGCTATGAGTGTATGAAACCAATATGCACCAACTTCTGTAACTGACTGCTAACATTTAACTAATATGGGCCAAGTGCTAATCCCAGTAAAATGTCATAAAATGTACACAAATAACGGCCACAAACATTCATACAATGTAGGAGAGCGCCTACCCACCAAAAACTGTACCCACGAAACATCTAATGTAACACCGCAACGGTGAAAATAATGTTAGTGCTAAGCGTTAGCTCACTGTTAGCTGCTTTTTGAGTCCTACACTTTTGTCAAAAGTAAAATATCTTAACAGCTAGCTAGCCTATTGTAGCTGGTAAATTTGCGAGCATCCAGGTTGCCTGATGCATGACTTTTAATAACTCTGGCCGCCCGACAGGTCAAATAAGTCCGCTTATCGTCTTTAGCTCAGGATAGCCGTTAACCTCGCTAACATAGTTTAATGCTAACGCAGCATTATAAATGCTAGCTACCAAATAAGCTACCGTTAACTATATCGTGCCATACTAATAACTGTAGTTTACTATATATTACAGATTCGAACAATTAGAATTACAATTGCAGCTGTCACTAAATTAAAAACCTATAATGCCATTCAGTACCTTTTTCACAGTCATACCAGTAATGACAGAAAACAAACAAAAAGGCCAATTAAAACATTTTTGTCAGTACTTCCCAGCTAACCTCTTTAATATAATTAGCAGTGGTAGAAAGTAACTAAGTACATTTTCTCAAGTACTTAAGTACTAGTTAAGTCTTGAGTTGTACTTTAGTTTTTCCTACTTTTTACTTCACTACATTTCAAAGGCAAATTTGACTTTCTATTGCACTATATTTAGCCTATTACTTACTTTTCACAATCAGTTTAATAAAACAAAATACATCATAGTCAAAAGACTTTATTGTTCAATAGTGGGAAATTCACAATACCCAGCACTATGCAAAGTATTTATATAGGCTGTATGCTTTTTAGTTTTTCAATTTGTAGGCTAATGAGCATTTTCAACTACTAAATTTATTCCTCTTAGACTATACATTTGTTGTGTTGACTTTACTTTAAACACAATATATTTAAACAAATTTGTTATTTCTCACCAGGTTAAATTTAGAGTGTAAGAAATATCACCTGAATGAAAAACTGTAGCAAAAACTTCACACCGTTAACTTCACTGTTACATCCCCAGTGTAAGAAGGAGCGTTACTTCAGGCCATTCCTCCCCACAACAATCAGACTGTACAACACATCACTGCAATAATAAGATAGGTGAAATTATGAGGGACTATGTAATAATCTACTGAGGTGCAATATTCAGCTCCCATGTGTGAAATGCATTGTAAATAGGCTAATGTGTAATATCTTGTTCCTGATCTCTCTCAAATACTGTACATTGCCCTGGTTTAGGTATTTTTGAGCAGTTGCTCAGAGATCCTTATGGCTGAAACACAGGTTTCTCTTCCCCACTGTGGGATTAATTGTGTGAGTAATATTCAATTGTTCTTGATTTACCGGTTGTTTAGTCTCTACTGCTGTTCCTGATTCTCTCCAGTGCTGCTTTGCCCTGTTTTTAGGTGCCTTTGATTTGCTTATTTGTGCTGTGTAAAATGTAATGTTCTGATGATGCTACTTTTATAATCCTTGTGCATATTGGTTCTAATGCTTTGTTGCCTTTATGTAACTGTTTATTTTAAGACTAAGTGTTCTTTGTTACTACGTACTTACGTACGCATGCGCCGCGCGGAGTGGCAGCAGGTTACAGCAGCTGCCAGCAGGACTGTGGCTCATGAGGTAATGTTTATCAGTGAGGAAGAGACAGACCTGATATGACAATGCAGCTATCTTTGGCCCGTCTCTTCATGGCCTTATAGGCAGCATCAGACACTGCATAGAGGTGGGGAGGGTTTTCATACAGCTCCCGGCCCCGGTAGGCATCTATGGTATCTTTCCCATAAATGTCCATCTGTCTGTATGGGTTAACAGAGACGACTACTTCTCCAATGTAGGTGTAGATGCGGCCCTTCTCAAACCTGTTCACACAAACGACAATCACATGCATTAGTAGATTATAACTGCTGTTTTGTCATGGTGAGATTATATGCACAGATCTCATTTATGTACATGTAGGTATTCTACAAGTATTTACTGTAAATATAACATCAATTTATATATGTGGGGAATAAATATTTCATTTTTAAAATTAATTTAAGAGAACAAAGAGCAGTTTAACCTTGACAGTTTCACATCACCCATTAAAAAAACCCTTCAAGCTAAAGGTTCCAGAAAAGATTATACACCTCTGTCACACTGCATGTCACTGACAGGAAGTGACACAAGTGTGTGTACGCTGGAAGCAGGAAATGAAACTTGTGGTTCAAAGGGTGTCATCTCCTTGTGTAACCTCTCATGGGTTTGTTGAGCTGGGAGGTGTAACATTGGTGTAACACAAATTGAGCTTCTACTGAAACAACAGGTTTTCAGTAGCAGGTCAGAGTAAATCAACTGTGTCAACATGTCCCAGGTGTGCCTAAGTACTCTGACCCTGAACAACAGGTGTTCACTGGTTGCACAAGTTCTGTCTACATTCGGCGACGGACCCTCCAAAATGCACATTTGTAGAAATAATAAAGTATAGTGGGATGAGAATGGGCTTAGACTCATTTAGAGTCTAGGAAAGCCTGTTTGGGTGGTGTCCAGAAAGATCCTGTCCCTGAAATGAGACACAGCTATATGTGATGATGGCAGCATCTGAGTCACTGAGAAGATTGCTTTATCTTTTTCACTGGTTCAAATCATCCCTGGAGGCAAGAATATTGCTTTTGCACTGCCACAACAAATTTGAGGTTTCCTCTGAGTAAGAGTTGGGTTTGATGTCAAAGAACAGACAAGTGACCCCAGTCTGCTTTCTGGTAACATATTGAATAGACTGACCAATGATCTGATATAAACTAGACACCCAGAGAATGAAGAATGAAAATCTTTGACAACAGTAAACAATTTTTGCAGCTTGTTACACCAAAACTATGAATTTTTAGAAGACTCACATTTAGAAATCAACTCTCAGTCTCTATGAGTTTGAATTGGCTAAATATGAAATTCCAAAAAACCAAGAAAAGCACCAACAAAATCAAATATATTGCTAAGGCCTCTGTGCAAAAGGTGAAGGAAAACTGTGCAAAAGCAAAATAACAGACACAAACACAGACCTTTGCAAATGCAAACACCTGAGCACACATAGATACTGAAAACTGGATGAAATCATCACAGCAGCATGTACTGTATCTGCCCAAACTTTACTACATGTCTTACCGCCAGGCAAGTCTGATCAAGCTGTGTGATGAAACTCTAGATACATGCACTATTTGCCAACCAGAGATGGCACACAGAGGCCCACCCATGGTACAGAAACTATGTGAAAAATGTTCATTGAAAATCATCTGCTGTGCACACGTCAGCGGAGAAAGTGCAAATCAAATTCTCTATTTCTGTGCTTCTATGTCTGTTTTTATTTACTGGCAATTTTGTTATTTGTCTGCCTCTGCTGGTCCTCAGATGACTGCTGTGGGCAAAACTCCTACAGTTTGAGTTGATAACATTATGCTCCCATGAAAGATGGTCAAGAAAAAAATATCACAGTGTGGACTCAAAGTCAAGAGACAATTTTAAAATCTCTGAACACTTGGAATAATAGAAAGGTCACAAGGAAAGATATCACCAAAAATGTTACATTAACATTTTAAGTTGGACAGGTTTAGATTAGATGTTTTACTGATATTGTGCCTGTGCTTCATTTTCTTCAGATGACAGCCAGTGTAATGTGGTGGTGAATATATCAACCACATGTTCATGTCTGAACCCCAAGAGTGAGCGGGAACATCAAGGTAGAAGTGACTCACGTCTGTTCCGCTATTTTTCCTTTTGTTTCATCTTTATCACCTATCTCAGCTTTTGAAAGTCCAAGTCCCAATTCTGTAAACTTGGTAATTCAGTGCTGTTACAAGAAATTAAAGTTTGTGTCCTAGAGACAGTCAAATGTGAGAGTATGCACCATCATCTCACTTATTTTACACCCATTTGTACTTATTCTACAGCCAAAGACTTGAAGATGTAAATGCATCAGATATATATGGAACGTTAACCTTTACATTTCTGACACTCAGCTCCTTCCTCCTTCCCTCATTTCCTTCTCTCAAACAGTATCTCAGGCCTTACCTCAGCTTCAGATTCTCCATGAACTGCTCCATCGTCACCTCATCCAGGAGCACAAAGTCTGACTTCCCAAACTCCAGACCCTCCAGCTCTGACATGTCTGTAGTCGCTAAACACACAAAAATAAATGAACAAGGACACAGAGACGCAGAAACTAGCGCAAGGGAGAAGAAAGAGAAGTGTGGTCGACTTCTGGGGCCCGGTAGTGTAGACAGTGTGTGTGGGTGTGGCGTGGTGTACTTAGTCAAGTCACAGTGTTCTACAAGTTGCAGCACGTCATCCTATCATTCAGCTTATGCCCTATATAAATAGAGGGAGGCTATCTTTAAAAGCTCATACCACTTCTGCATCCTCCTTCGCTTCTCTCTTCCTGCCAGAAGGCCTCCAAGTTTCTAACCTGTCACTATAGTGTGGCTCATTTCAGACTTGTTTTTTTGTATATCTTTTCTTCCCAGAAACAGGACCCCACATCTGACATGCTGCCAGTTAACCTTAGAAATTTGAGGGTAGAAAATTGCCCTTATCTCCTGAGAAGCACTGAGGCATTTCCTTTCTAAGCATGACACTGGCAGTACAACACATCCCTGAAGGGTTTCTCTTAACCAGGGGTTCCCAAGTCACAGTAGGATCAGGCTGGAACCTGAAAAACTTGGTTAGGTTCCCAGAGTCGATGCTGCCTAAACCAGGAACAGTGCATTTCTGAATCATTTTTCACACCTGTTGACTTTTTCTATTAAACTCAAAACTTTTTAAAAACCTTCCAGGGTAGTTTATTCCTTTGGGATATACTGGAGGGATGAAATAATAATAATAAGTACTGAGATCTGAGCAAATATGAAGTCTATGCAATAGAAGTGAAAGCTCTGAAAAAAAAGCTGGTACACAAGCCTTGTTTCCAAAGGAACTTTATCTGGGGAAGAGGAACCTTTTTACAGAACTTAGTTCCTCTACCAGAATTTCCATCAGAGGAAGCAGTATTGCGCTATTATATCAGTGTTTCATTTGTTTAATCTTGCAGGCTTTGGCCCTGCTGAGGAAATCCAAATAAAAATGCATTTGAAGGACTTTTACCCCAGGGAAAGTTCTTGGACTTTAGTTCCTGGGAACCAGTACCAAGAACTTTCCAGAGGAAACACACCTTTAGACTTTGAAATAGTATCATTGTCAAACTACAATTCCAAGTGAAGATTGAAATTGAATGGTTAATGTTTTTTTATTTTTATTTGGGTGAACTAAAAATGTTAAAGAAAATAGTCAGTTAATCCAATAGACTGTTAGCTTCGATGTTTGGCTAAAAATAATGTAATGATGGAGAACTCAGTGAGTTGTTTCTGGACCTCTCCCAGTTTTCTGTCAGTTAACAGTATATTTCATCCACGTTTTTGAAATAACCAAAAACAAACAAACTTGAAGTGGGAAAGCCACAGCACAAGGTTTTCTCATCATTCTGATCTATTTATTACTGTGAAAAGGCCTCTGAGTCACAATTATAGCCATGTGTGCAGCCCTGCTTAATTCATACTTGATACAAGCACTGACTGGAAATTTATATGAGCAAAGGGACTTTACCATCAAACTGAAACACTATTAGAAATACGCACCTACCTACTGTGGACCTGACATCCTGTTGTTCTCTTTTATTTCTGTGATGAAATGATAACAGTTCAGAGTAAAACATCCAGTTACTAGTTATAACAACACTTACATGTTTTTAACTACACTTGCATGTTAAATCCCCCCCAGCCATCAGTACTCCCTCTCTCTACATGAGTTCAGACATAGTTGTCAGAGACTGGCTCACTTCCTGCTCATGCTTCCTCTCTCATCTATTTCTGTCTCCATCTAGATTCAGGTGTTAAAATTGCCCTAGATGCACAATGTAATTAGGTAGTGCATGAACAAATTGAGATTAAACAGACTCATTACCACATTTGATTACCACTCAAATATCAATCAAATCACTCAGGGTAATTTAGTGTTAGTGTTTTCTTTAATGGACATTTTTGGAATTAATTGCCATTTACATAATTCAAATTTCAGCCACTGTACAGATATTTATTAATAATTTTCTATTTGCAATATTGAAAGGTTAACAAAATAATTGATTTATATGCCTCAAAAACTAATTTTGCCCTGTTTTCAAGCCCAGCACAAACAATAAATCATTCTGCAGCTAAATGGCTGATAGATAATAATACCCTAACAAATATCTGTGAATTAAATTTGCAAAAGTAACTGTCCCTTAATATCATAATGTTTTAACCTAAAAAAACGTCTTCTGTAATGAATATAAAAACAAAGTATTCATAGGTATTTGACATACACACAGACCCAAGACCTGTGGCAGTGAAATGAGACTCAGCCAGATTAGGCTGAGTCAAAGTTTAATTAGTGTAGCACAGAGACAGCCAAGCTGCCCAGAGCTACTGCTGTTAAAAACACAGCTGATAACTTATTAGTGGGCTTTAGAGGTGTCTCTATGCGGATGTGACAGAGCCAGACTAGCTGGTTCTCCAAGCTCAGTGTTGGTGCTGAGCTAAGCATTTGCCAGCTGAAGCCTCATATTTACTGTACAAACATGAGAGTGGTACAAATCCTGTCAACTGACTTTCAGTCACAGAGTGAATAAACACATTTCCCAACATGTCAAACTTCTCCTTTAACAGCCATTTACTTTCATATGTCATAATCAGCCTGACAACAAAACATGATCAAAAATAATACCAAAAAAAAAAAAGTTTCAACTAAGAGATTCACTGCTTCTTACACTGTCCTGGCAACTGTTTAAACTTTTTCTTAATGTTTTGTGGCCATGTACTTAGGCTTTGCTTGAAGACTGGTTTAGAAGGCAGGGATTTCTTCTCTCTCTCTTGCTGCAGGTATCCATTAGACCATTGTTTTTCACAGGACTGGCTTCTTGTCCTTACAGCTGCACTTTGTCCAGAATGAGCTGCAGCCCCTTGCTCAGACTCAGCACCTTCCTGTTTATCATGCTGCCGCTTTGATAGGGAGTAACCTGCAGCTCCAACAGGCTTTGATGAATTAGTGATGGTACCACTATCTCTTTCTGTGCTCCTTCGACTGACTGCTGCCAGAGAGCTGCTCCTCCTCCTGGAGTTTCTGTCAAATGTCCTTCCTGTACGTCCTGATTGCTCAACTGGCCTTCCCAGCAGCCTCTGCTTCACCTCGTAGCTCTCACCAGATGGTCCTATGAGGTGAAGTCTGCCATCCATCTCACACAGGAGCACTGAATTGTAAATGTTTTTGTTTTCCAGAATCCTCTCTAAAAGAGCTTCTTCCTTGACATCCTTCCAAGAAACTTCCTGTGTGCGTAGGGATTTGCTTAGATCATACAGAAGGCTCTGTAGTTTTCCAGCAGCTCTCTGTGCGCTCCTTCCTCTCACAGTGATGTTGGAGCTCTCGCCAAAGTAATCCACTCTCATTGTAACACCATGGCTATTCAGGATGTTGACGATGTCACTTTTCCTGAGCTGCTCTGCGTACCTAATCACATCTCCATCAATGACAAATGACTCACATCCAACCCTGAGTGAAGCACACTGCTCTGGTCTTGGAGAGGAAGACGCTCTGTATTGTGGAGAGGCTGGACGATAGTGGGAAGTGTCTGACACCCAAGATGGAGAGGTGCTGGCTGACATCGGAGTAGTGCATTTATCTCTGGACCCCAACCTGCTACTGTTACCATCTGACACTGAGCAGCTGGTGCTGTAGTATTTGGAAATGGCTCCAGAGGAGGATGTTTGGACTGGAGGACAAGTGGGTGAGTATGGCGTTGCCTTGGTCTGGGTTTGTGAGCGGAGAAGACACTCCAAATGGGCCTTCGCATCTTTGAGCTTCAAAAAGGAACCCTTGATATGCACCTTATTTCTGTCCAGATCCTGCACCACTTGAAAGTCATGTGACGTGAGGATTTGTCGAACTTTTGTCCCATCTTGAAAAGCATTCAAATCAACTCTTGCTTCCACTGGGAAATCCATCTGAGAAAAGCAAGAGAGGGACAAAATGACTCAGAGCTTTTCTGTTTACAGTCACCTCAGACAGTATTCAAACCCTCTTACTTTTTGGACACTTTGTGTTGTAGTGTTGATTTTAGATAAATACAATTTCTGCCCATTAATCTACAATCTCTAACCTTTATTTGTGTATTTATTTTTCATAAAGTGTTAGGAAAGTGCTCTTTTCTGTGCTACACTTTTATTATTTGGTGCTCATGTATTGCTTGTCTTTTCAGTTTTTTTTTGTAAACTGCTTACATAACCCTCAAGGTGCTTTATTCCATGTAATTTTTATGTTTGTTATTTTTATGCCTATTCAACATGTTCACCTACAATTTGTTTTAAAAACTGTTTTCAAAAATACTTGACTGAGTGAGGACAGTCTATCCTCATTACTACAGGTGAGCTAGGATTTCACATTTGGCTTTAATTATTATGAAGATTAATCATTTTATAATGCTTCAACTCTTTATCTTAAGTGTATCTTGTTATATTATCTGCTTGCTCTTTAGTATTCTGTCCATTTATCATTATTCCTTAGCCCATTATTGAATCTGTCTGTTTATTAATTAGCTATTATTGCTGAGGCTCTTGTTGCTTAAGTTGTTTGGTTTGCAGACTTGCATTCCCTTTCCTGAATAGGTCCAATCAATCAATCAATCATGAATCATAGACTTTCCTAGGGGTTTAAAGTCCTGATACAGACTATTTCAAGGTACCTCATTGCTTAATAAACCATCTTTATAAGTGAAAGTCACAAGCCTTCATCACTGTATAGCAGTAAATGAGGACATATAATAATAGTGCACTGTATCCTGACTGTCAGTAGAGGGCGATAAAGGGTCACAGACAAGCTAATAATGCTTTAAATTAGTAATTAATTTAGATGGAAACTTCAAAAAACACCCTTAGTTAGCTTTGCTGTTAACCCATCTCTGCCTTCACCACCACCCTCATCCTCATTAAACATTAGGTTTTATGAGGATGCAGAATGATTTGTCCTCTGGCTCCTCAAACATGATGAAAACAGCACCTCGCCTCCTTCCATGTCCGTGAGTGACTCAATAAATATCTCTACAATTTATCTGCTATCGTGTCAGCTGGTAAAACATCTGGCACCGCCAAAACCTCAGACACTAGTCTCCTTTCGTTTCTGCTCAGGTCGGGTCTGTGCCAGCGACAGTAAACACCTTTTTCTGCTATGTTGCTTCCACCGTGATAAATGGATGTCGTGAAATCTAAAGTCTAAGACGTTTCATCGAAGGTTAAAGTGACGCTTCAGGTGAAATGAGACCAATTTTAATGTCTGGAAATTAAGATTCACTCCCGTGGAAAACAGCGAATGCACCGAAACAGTAGCGGAGATGCTCTTTGCAAAGCCGCAGCTGCTTCTGATGGGACACATCCCCTAATGTCTTAGAGACGCATCTATTACAGGTCCACAGTAAACTAAATCTACAACACTGTGGTGTCGGTCACAGCAGTAACTTACTGTCCAGCTCACTTCTGTTTACTTCACGAGTTGATTTCCTTCAGGCGTTGTTGAAACCGAAAGTGCAACATCACGTCCGCTCTCAGTAAGGACGTTTCCGTATCTGCCCTCATGAAAACAAAAGTTTAAATACTGTATATTTCAACTAATGTAAGCATTTTACTTTGCCTATGATAGGCCTGTCTTGTTTACCATTAGTCTGCCATTTTTTTTGCAAGATAATAATTAAACTACAAAGCAAGCAGCCTCCTCTAATTTCTTGCTTAGCTCTTTCACTGACTTCACTGAAGAAAACAGTGACACCTGCAACACATTTCAAAAAAAAGTTGGGACAGTTGAATTTTAGGGCTAGTAATGAGGTAAAACACAAAGTGGAAATGCGCACTGTGGTCAGACAAATCAGTATTTTAGGTCTTTTTGGAAGAAATGGACACCGTGTTGTAAGATTTGATTCTTATAGGCTCTAGTTACTTTATAAGTAACTATTATATTAGCTTTATATATGTTAGGTGTTTTTAGTCAGATAGAAATTGGATAGATACTTTATGTATTAGAAATGTTTAGTGGAGATAGGATGTCTAGTTAGACTGTTAAATGCTTAGTCATGCTTATGAGTTTCTACAGGGTACATCTGGTCAAGGATAACTAGAGAGAAGAGTTGATGACTGTCAGCAGACAGGGTGTTTAATATTATTATTATGACGTGTATAACTGTAGCCTTAGCCATAATAGGTTCTTATGTTTAAGCCACGACATGTTACTAGAGGTCGTGAGAATGTTTTTAGCTACACACCACTTAACCAACAGACACACACATTGATTTACTTCATGTTTTGACTACTGCTATGACCAGCTGCAAAGCTGGTAACAGAGACGTCTCTGTTGACGTTTCTGTGTAGTATGGGGCTAGCCCAACCAAAGGGATATAATGTATAGGCCTGGTGGATTCAGGGTCTTTCATCTTACATCTGCCTGCGAGAAGTTTGGAGGTGCAAGATACCTGAGCGTGTAATGTTAATTTTACCTGTAATCCTTTGAATAAATCAGCACTGTTTTGAAGTTACTTGGACTGTCTCGTCTCTCAGAGATAGCAATGGTAAGAAGAACCAAAGACCAACAAAAGACTAAGGTTATTTGGAGTGCAGGGGACACTCCTGAGGACCTCCGACACAGCAATAGCATCAGCCATCTACTATGGAATGGTCAGCCGGGGCAGCAGCATGTCGGCCAATTGTATTGATGAGAGTCAAGTGATACTGAAGTAGAAACTGCCTACTTTAACTTCTGTGTTGACATAGTGTCTGTATCTTCAAGTAACCAGCCTATTTTACATTTTAACAAAGACCCGTTGGCCTGTTTTGCACCTTCACCTGGACCCGTTTAGCATACTCACAAGGTCCTGCTTTCTCCTGTAATAGGATTACACAGATAGGGGGTCTACAGTGCAGACAACCAATTGTTCAGTGTTCATTGATCAGTTGCCGCCTGGAAAATCACAACACACACACACAGGGGTTGACCAATGACCAATAGGATTATGAAGCATGTGTCGTACCTCTGTCCAGGGCGGGCCAGCCCAAGAAGATAAATGTAACGAGAAAACGTAACTTGTGGCTCAGAGAACAGATTTCCTGCGGGAGCTCTGTCTCTCTGATCCCAGCGCTGTAAGACTTCACTTGTGCCCAGACTTTGAGTAAACTTTCTGTTGATTTTAAACAGTCCTCTCCTGTCTTCACTTCTTGTGCTTCCAACAAAAGAACTGGGTTATTTTTAACAGTGTGCTCTGGACCAAGGATGAAAAGGACCATTCAGACTGTTAGCAGCGGCAAGTCCCAAAGCCAGGGGTCTGTCATGGTCTGGGGTTGTATGCTACAGGTCACTGTACACCACAACAACCGGACACAAGGACAGTTTCTTTCCCCAGGCCGTCACTCTGATGAACAGTTAATCGATGTTTAATATGTAGAACAAGATACAGCAAACACCACAGCGCAATAACTTATAGACATAACCATTGTACATAAAATAGCTAATTTTTAACTTTTACATATTTAGAAATAGATGATTGTTTTCTTGTTTTTTTTTAACTTTCTTCTGTTTTATTTAGTGCATGTTGAGTCAAATTCCTTGTATTTTAACCTATTTGGCAATAAAGTTTATGCTTGATTGATTTACATTGTGTAATATGTACTCTTAGGAGTCATGTAAGAGGCTTTTTTGTTAGTGTATTAAAATGCATGTTTATTAAATGGGGTTGTTATAATTACATGTGTTCATCCACACTCACTTTTAGGGGCAATTTAAAGTCACCAATTAGCCTAAGCTGCATGTCTTTGGACTGTGGGAGGAGGCCGAATCACTCGGAGAGAACCCACGCAGGCAAAGTGAGAACATACAAACTCCACACAGAAAGGCCCTGAACCCGGAACCTTCGTGCTGTGAGGCAACAGTGCTGATCACTGCACCGCTGTGACCCTATGAATACACCTTTAAAACAAAATTGGCTTTGACGGATCAAGTCGGGGCAGTTTCCCCTTCTCTTTGGTTGGCAGAATCAATTCAGTAAGGATGAACATCTTCCTTAGACTTTTTTCCTTTTTTCAGTAACTCCTGATATGTAGACTGTACTGCTTGCAACCTTCCTGAATTTGGTTGTTTCAATATTGTACGTTTTCTCAATACTATGTGAATTTGAGGCCAAATTAGTGAAAATATTTTCTTAATTTGCTAGTGTACTTGCATGTGTTTTCTCAAGTTGCAGTGCAGAGTTTAGACGGCTTACACTGATGTATTCTCTCAGGCATACAAGTACAGATGTTTTGTGAATTGTTTGATGCTGCTGATTGACTGTAACAGACCGGGGTGGGTTTATATAAGTTTGAGTTCTTCCCACTCCGTTTTGAACAAATCGCTGATCTATGTTGTAAATGTAAGGTGACTATACCTTGTATGGGTCGAATGCTTCTTATTGCCTTGTTATATGTTTCTCAAAAGAAATAAATAAAAATAAATGTCTCTAGACCAGCCATAAGCTGCCAGTTATTGAGCTGTTCTTCAACATTTGTCAGTGTGGCCTTCAGTTTTTTGTTTTCACCTTTTATATTGTTAAGCTTAGCCTCATTGGTGTGTATCATTTGTTCCAGCTCCTCAAAGTGACACTTTTCCTGCTGCTCATACTTCATACGAGCCTTCTTCAGGGTATTAGTTTGGCTCATAGAAGAGAGCTTTGTATTTGTTCAAGAGATGGTGAGACTCTAGCTGTTCTTCCTTGTTCTTTAGTGCTGCCATGAGAGCGTTCTTCTCTTGCAGTAGATTATTGTGCTCAGTGTCATTGGCGGCTCTGCATTTCTCAATTTCATCCAGCAGGGAAGCTTTCTCCTGTTTCCACTGCAGGCGCTCATTCTCTGCCTTCTCTATGAATGTCTCCAAACCAGCCACAAGCTGCTGTACCTCTTTCTTTTGCTGCTCAAGGTTGGCAGCATAGAAGCACTGGGTGTTGATCTCAAGACAGCAGTTATTGAGCTGTTCTTCAACATTTGTCAGTGTGGCCTTCAGTTTTTTGTTTTCACCTTTTATATTGTTAAGCTCAGCCTCACTGGTGGCTTTGGTGGCTGCCAGTTCTTCCAGCTCCTCAAGGTGACACTTTTCCTGCTGCTCCCAGTGGAGACGCTCCTTGCTGAGCTTTTCCTCAGCTTTCCTCCGAGCTGCTCTGAGGTTTCTGAGGTTTCTGATTTCTAAATTGTTAGGCTCAGTAACATGGGATGATGTAGGCATATCCATTTCAATCAGCGGGGAGGCTTTCTCCTGTTTCCACTGGAGGCAGTCATTCTCTACTGTCACCCTGATTGTCTCTATATCAGCCACAAGCTGCTGTGCCTCTTTCATTTGCTGCTCCTGGAGGGCAACATCGCAGTGCTGGGGGTTGTCCAGGTTTGCCTGGAGGGCACACCTCTCCTCCTGCCACTGGTGCTCTGCCTGCTTCTGAGCAGCAATCAGCTGATTATTCTCAAGACAGCAGGTGTTGAGCTGTTCCTCAACATTTGTCAGTGTGGCCTTCAGTTTTTTGTTTTCACCTTTTATATTTAGTGGCTGTCAATTGCTGACACCCTATTTTGTCTTCCACCAACCTATCACACAAAGGTGATGAAGATTCCAGCATTGTCCCCTTTTGGACCTTAGTTTTTTTGCACCTCTTCTTTGTTTGTTTCTTGGTACTCTTTCTACTCTGTGCACACCCCATAGTGAAAACAAACTTTGAAATGTTATATGGTACACAACTTCTGAAATCAGTCAGTCTACATTTAACCCCAGGCTGCGAGCCAGACTGCGCTGCTGACAGGTACTGTAAGTAGCTGTACAGGCAGGCATGCAGTCAGTCATGTATTCTAGAGCAATGCGCCGGACACTGGCTGCTCATAGCTGACTTTAAATTGCACATCAGACACAACCATAAAAGAATGCTGATGAAACTGCAAGAAATATTCCAGTTATTGCAACTTTAATTTTTCCAAACTATTTACATCAAACATCCTTCTGCTTCTGGTCAGGACTTCCACGAAACAGCTGCAATTAGAATTGCAGTTTTAAAGGTGTGTGCATGCTGGGCACAAGTACTCCTTTTCCACAGGAGGATGCTGAACACAGCTAACGTGAAACCACCTCTCACAGCTGTCGCAGTAAATCTGTAAAATAAATAAAACAATAATTTGAAACTATAAAGGGAGATTACAGAGAGCTCAGGAGGTTCACAAAATATTCAAAGGTTCTCCTTTTCAAAATTGACCAACAAGATTTTGGCACTAAAATATAAAGGAAAACCCTTTATAAATGTATACACTTGTATTCATTGGCGTTTGGCCAGGAATGAGACTCTGTCTGTAGTGTTAGTGTCTATATTATTGTTTATAGCTTTTTATGTGTTGTTTTTATATTTGCATGATATGTTAAGTGCTTTGGTCAGCTGTGCTGTGGTAAAGCGCTATTTAAATAAAGTTGAGTTGAGTTGAGAGAGTTGAGTTAGCAGAGCCTACAAGTTAGCTTTATTTTGTCAGTATGGTACCAGGCAGTGCCATTCTTTACCTTGTGGTCTCCTGGCATGTTTTCTGATCTGCTTGGTTTCTCCCAAAGGATCCAGGAACAGGCAGCGTTTGTCTTTGGGATACAGAACCTATGTATGTGTAAAGTTTTGATATAAATTTTTGTGGCATAAAAGTTGCTAACATTATGAATCTGTTGCCAAAATAGCTACAAAATGGTTCCTTTGCAAATGTTTTGGGGAAAGGTAACATAATACAGTGCGTGCACGCTACAAAATAATGCTGGCATATAGGTATGATGTTTTTCCAAGCATATAAATATTGAATGATAGTCAAAACAAGTACTCCCTGTGGAGTCCAAACATTTGTTGTATTGCAATATTCCCCTCCAAAGGTTAAAAAAATCTACATTACATATTTTTAAATCATTATTTTTTAGGCCCTGAAGTCTCAGCTACAGTTTACCCACTCAAATTGACCCTTGATGACAAATTATACATATACTTTATTTATAAATGACATTTTCTGTCTTACCACCAGAATCCAGTGATGGCTCTTATTAATTATCCCCATGACAACATCATATGTCATGAGATCCATCTCAAAATATATGAATTATTTCTTTTTTATCTTGTCTGAATAAATAATTGTGAACTTTCAATAAGGTTCTACTTACTACCTGTAGTCTGGGTGGTTTCTGATTCCATATTGCTGACATTAGAAAGGAGTGTATGACAGCTGCTGTGTTCCCCTTTACAGCACTATGCCGCCGTACAAGCACTGTCAGGTAAGCATTGATGACCTGTGAATGAAAAATGCAGAATTAAGTTTTCTTGTGATCAAAAGGTTTTATTTGTTTGAACAGACTGTGCTTACATTGCTGTTGGACTGAAGAGGAGTCATCACATGACTTTGATGCAGAATAAATTGAAATAATATTGAATTGTCATTGAAGAAAAAATACTGTTGTTCATGTCGCAACATTTAATGATTACGGAAAATTACAATCTCTATCTTAATAAAAATAGAATACCTCACTCTACAGTTCCATTTCAGGAGCAATCCTCCCAGTAATACAGTTTGTAGGGTCCAACTTTACAAAGGATAACATGAACATCCTTTCCCACCCAAGCATCCTGTAGATCTGTGTATAGTATTAGATAACAGATTTTAGAATCAATTCATTTTGTAATATTAGTTTTAGGTTTAAAATAAAGCAGTATTTACCATTTTTAAATCCTATGACAATCCTGTTCCTGATTTTTTTAATGACAGTTGTTTAATACATTGATTTTAAAAACTGACACAAACATTTGTTTTAAGGATAAGAGCGGCCAATTTCTATACTAACAGTATTGTCAGCACTCCCCATAAGGAGACTTAAACCAGCAGTCAATAGTCACA
>NW_018127914.1:5185847-5186259 GCF_001952655.1 Monopterus albus
CACATGACTTTGATGCAGAATAAATTGAAATAATATTGAATTATCATTGAAGAAAAAATACTGTTGTTCATGTCGCAACATTTAATGATTACAGAAAATTACAATATCTATCTTAATAAAAATAGAATACCTCACTCTACAGTTCCATTTTAGGAGCAATCCTCCCATTGTCCCAGTAATACAGTTTGTAGGGTCCAACTTTAGAAAGGATAACATCCTTTTCCACCCAAGCATCCTGTAGATCTGTGTATAGTATTAGATAACAGATTTTAGAATCAAATCATTTTGTAATATTATTTTTACGTTTAAAATAAAGCAGTATTTATAATTTTTAAATCCCATGACAATCCTGTTCCCTATTTATTAATGACAGTTGTTTAATACATTGATTTTAAAAACTGACACAAAAATT
>NW_018127914.1:5186927-5187138 GCF_001952655.1 Monopterus albus
TTTTTTTTTGATGACATGCTCACAATGACATACCAAGCTCACCACCGTAGTGTTTACATGCAGCCCTTTGCTCTAAAACTATGTACAACTAAAACTTATTCAACAGCTATTACTTTATATAGTAACAGAATTGATTATTAATTATGACAGGCAATAAAAAGCAAAGAAAAGCATGTAGGATATATAAACATGCCTGCTGCTGTATAAGGCA
>NW_018127914.1:5187171-5202082 GCF_001952655.1 Monopterus albus
CTGCCGTAGCTCATACAGCAGCCATCGTAGCTAAAAGATGGCCACTGTGACTATTACCATTATGCGCTGGACAAATTAAAATTGTTGACCTGATAATAGTGAAAACTAACTACGTATGCAGTATTTTTACTTCACTGGAGCATTTCCATTTTCAGTTGCTTCATACTTTGCCTCTGAAATGTGGTAAAATCAAATATTGTACTTTCCACTCCATTACACTGATTTAATAACATTAGTTACTATTTATTTTGTAGATTACAATTAATTACACAAGTACAGTATAACTATAGGAATATAATGATCCTCAGTTGGAAAGTCCAGACCTTCCCATCAGTATGTAAAGTACATTATAATCGCATGAGGTAGTTACTTTACCACCTGCTAAAGTTAAAGTGATGTGCACATTAATGCAGCGGTAATTATAATCCAATATACTCTGATGTGAAATGCGTTTGTAACAGGACTACTCTTACTTTTGGTACTTCAAGAATATATTGATTAGATTGTTTATACTGTTACTTAAGTAAACATGTGAATGCGGAACTTGCTGGTAACAGTATTTTTACACTGTGGTACCACTATTTGTTACTGTAAGTAAGGGATCGGAGCACTTTTTCCACCACTGGATGGCGCCAGGTAAAAAGCAGAGGATCACCTGAGTGCTAACAGTTCATCCTCAGGGAAACCCACTGTTAATATCTGAGCTGAACTTCATGGCATTCCATCCAAAATCTGCTCAAATATTTCACTTTAAACCAAAACTGTCTGTACCATGGTAGAGCTACAGGTCAGGAGATCACTGAAATCTGTGGGCTTTGTCTTTTGGGGACTACAAATGTTTGTACAGAATTTTATGGCAATAGATGGACATTGCCTTCTACAGTACAGAGTCCTGCTGCTTATGTTCCTCTGAGGGCTGCACATACTATAAATGAATTCTAGTAGCCCAACTTTTTTGTTTGCTCTGCTCAGTGGATTATACAAAAGCTAGGCGCCGCTACATTATGTGGATACATTCAAATGACTGTATCGACCTTTGCTAGCATTGAAAACTGCAGTGTCAGGTTTGTGTGTTGTTGTACACAATTACATGTAAAGTACACATGTAATTGCTGGCAGTGCAGTGATTTGCACTGTCGCCTCACAAGTTAGTCTCAAAGAGCTTTAATCTCAAAGTAACTAAATATTTTAATTTTTAAAGTTGCATAACTGTACATGTAGCCTAACACCAACTATGACTGTACTGCAACGCTGCATCCTGTTCCACAAGATCACGATCACCGCACTCTGATGCTGTCAATGTCCAAACTATAATCAGCTCCATCAGTCAAGCATGTTAAACTCACAAGAATTTGACTCAAGTACAGGTTCTCAATGTGCTTTGTAAGGCAATAGGAATTAAAAAATAAATTTAAAAAAAGTGCGTATTCAAAATAGGAAGTATGTGAAAAGTATAGGAGAAACAGATAATGTATAAATGTATCTATCCAAAACAATGTGAAATCAGCTGTACACTCAATTTATTTCGATAAATCTGTAATATTGTAAATGTGCAAGCTGTTTGAATAGTTACAAATCAGTTACAACCACAGCAAATGTCTTTAGGTCAGGTTTATTTCAGTTTCACAACAAGCTCTGGCAACAATTAAACATTTCAATTATAATTTTACCTTTTACATAAGTTTAGCTTTTTTCTTTTCTTAGGTGATTTGGATGATTACAGAGGAAATGGAGTCAGACTAGGTCCTTATTTTGCTGCTTCACATATAAAGGCACATCACCATGTCTCTATAGGAACCTGCATTTAACACGATAGTTAACAAGGGCAGTGCAAAAAGCACTTGTTAACACTGGGAGGTGATTAAAACACTTTCATCACATGTTTCCACAGCAGACGAACTGGTTCTCCACCTCAAGATCTATGAAGAACCAAGAGAAAGTTGAATAAATGTGTTTTTATAAAGACATGAAGGAACACCAGACTGAGCTGGACGAGCACCTGCACCTCAGTCTTCTTGTATTGGTGAAACCTGAAGCTTTGGGTCAGTGATGAGCCCCAGCACTAGTGCACACAGTTACTGGGGAACTGGTTTTATTAAGGCCATCCGGACGTTTCCTGTGAAGCAAATCAGTGTTTAGTCAAGAAGCTACCAAGTGACAAGAGCAGTGCAAAGAGAATTTTGACCGTCTTAAACCCAAGATGACAAATGTCTGAGGTTTACCTATAACCCTGCCATGAAGCGTCACAGCAGGGCCTCAAACAGCCCCATGTCTCTCTAGCAGACACTACAGGAAAGGACAGTGCCACTGCAGGCTCAGCCTCGCTGGAAAAGTCTGCATAATGAATAAAATACAGAAGAAAATCTCCCTGTAGTTTACAGCGCATATCCTAACAAGTCAAGTTGTTGCTGTCAAGTAATTTAACAAAGCTTCAGGCAGGCTGGGATTATTGTATGATAGGCCGTAAGGCTGCAGAGGATTACTTTCAATATCAGTACATTTGACAATTTCATTTTTTTTAATGCTCTCAGAAAACTGTGGGAAACACTCAGATGTATTGACTGGGGACATTTTGAATTTACCATCAAATGAAAACCAGCAAAACTGCTAATCTTTATACTTGAAACTGGTATCAGTTTTTGGCATATTTATGCTTGAAAAATGACAATTTGTTACCAACTGTTGCCAATCAAATAAACAATCATTTCACCTCTAGATTACTGGTTGGCTTCTGAGTGGGCGAAGAAAATGTGGAGCCACTCAAGAGGTTAATCCAGCCATGTGTCTTTCATATACCCATTCACTATATTCACGTGGGCTGCAAGTAATAATCCTCAGTTAAAACCAGTCATACCTTTTCACCTTTACTCTGGGCATTTAACACAAGCCTTCAGACTAGACAACAAATTAGAAAATAAATCATTTTTAAAAACTCCGCAGAAACACAGCACCTACATTGCAACCATTCCGAGAGTTTAAAACAACGTTTCCTTAATAAATCCGCCATGTTGTCACAAGTATTTGCTTCTATAATATTTTCCGTAGTGATAAACATTAGATATCTTATAAACTAACTTAGATGGAAACGGATTCATTTCACGTACCTTCACCTTTACCAGCTGTGTGAAATTGAAATCGCTTCCCGGATATGATGTAACTTTATTGTATGTACGGAGTCGACCAGCAGGGGACAGACATACGCCACTGCTGTCTGTGTTCATTACGACGATGCGTCAACGCGGCCGCCATATTGGGGCAGGGACATGTCGCTTCTTAATGCTTGTATGTGTATTGAGTCAAGAGGGCGATCCACAATATAATCATCATAAATCGCTGAATTTACAACCGAATTTTCGGCTATTTGGTTTGTTGCAAATCTTATTTGGTAAAATTAGAAACTGTTCATATCAACACACTATCTTTTGTAGGTTGTAACACTAATATATCTATGATAAAGATGAACTTAGCATATATATCTTAAAAATTAAAGCGCTGTAAGACTGGTGGCATAAATAAATTTTGTTTATAATTTTATAAATGAACGATGAATGAAATATACATAATTACAACAAACACTAAACTATCATTTCAATTTTAAATTTACATTTATTTTCAAATATTCTGATTTTGCTCACTTACATTTTAAAGTGTCTTTAGCTACAACAGGCCTTTTCTGTGTAGGAGGGCTTTTGCAGCCCAATGGACAGCCGTTGCTGGTGGGTGTTGGCAGCTCTGGAGCGTCCATGAGGGGGACGCTCGTGATTGATGACTCAGACTTCATTGCCTGATAACAATACAGGCCATAGAGAAACAGGCTTCTCTTTGGCCGGCACCATCAGCAGACACCCAGGATGAATTTTAGCTTTGTTTGCCTGACCACTCACCCAGATGACATGGCTGGCACACAGATGAAGACCTCAAACTGGCCATCTGAATCTGTATGTCTGGATGAAAATATGGGCTGTTTTAACTGCTCCTCTCTTTTCTGCATGACTTAGAGATGGAGGAAGTTTGTGTATATTATACAAACAAAGCTGGAGTCAGGGAACGATCACTGGTCTGTTGAAGCTGTAAATAAAACACTGTATAATCTTTTACCCACACTCTCCACCAAACAATATTATAATTATCTCCTTGAATAATCCTATTTCCGCCCTGTCCTGGGCTTTATTTCCATATCACTCATTATACAACAATAAAACTGGGCAATCAGGACAGAGAGTTCTGTAACTGGCATTAGACCATAAGGGGTCAACATATGAATAATGCCACTGTGTGAATGTGTGTTGTTGCCTCCTGTCACTGTCACCAAGCTACGGGAGGTGCTGCCTTGTCTGAGAAAGTTAACAATTATTTTTTATAATCAATGAATCCATAGTTCTGTAAAATAATAATTTCGATGTCCCCAAGTGTGTTTATAATTTATTTAAATATGTATTTTAGTAGGTTTTGATCAATTCAGGAGGCAGATTAGATTCAAAATTACAATTATGAAAAACATCTGGTACAAAAGCTCCATCTCTGTTTTAATTTACTGACTTTAATTTAATTGGCTGGAACCCTTCTGTTTAAGACGGTGTGGTGGGGCACTTTGACGCGGACCCATAGTTCAGTCTGACTTGGATGCTGAAGGAGAGCTGAGGTGCAGCTGAGGCTCCAGTTGGTTCCCCTGTACAGCAGCTCGCAGCTACTCTTACGAAACCACGGTTTGAGCGGCTTTGTAAAGGCTGATGTTTCAGGATCACTGAGGTTTGATTCAGACTTTGGGGTTTAGTAAGCACATAATCCTTTCCACCTGATCCCTGATCACTGAAATGAGGTGAAATGCTTCATTCCCAGCGGTTGACAGATCCTCTCTTGCATCACTTATAGCTTCCTCTTATAGCATTGCCACTTATTATTATTATTATTATTATTATTATTATTATCAGTCAAGAGGTTCTGTTAAAGCATCAGATTCTAAACCTACCACGTTTTCATATTTATATTTCATATGCTGTAATTTCAGATGAAAATATTCTAGATGCCTTTTGGGTCTCTGCTTGAATTTCGAATAAAGAAAACTTCTTGTCCTCACAACATGAGTTTGTGAAGATGGGCCCACCAGTGTTCAACTCTGCAAAACAAAACTTCGAATGACAATCAACACTAAGACAAACAGCACAGATGGACCCCTGGGCCGATGAACAGGGTGCAGCTGGATCATACGCTGAGTAGCTGTCCAGTACATGATTTTCCCACCGTGCACACTGAGTCAGCCTCTTAACGCAACACGCAGGATGTTCTCTCTCTGTGATTCTGAGTCAGCTTCTCAGCCTTTCTCTATCTCAAACCCTCCTACTCCACCCCCACCCCCTGTGTGCCACCATATCTTCACCCCTCACCCCATCCACACCCTCTTCCACCATCTAGCCAGCATTTCCTGTCTCTTTTTGTGGCACCATTGAAAGCTTAAATCGAGGTTGTTAAAGGAGGCCAGATCTTATCACATGACACAGTGTAATGGCTTCATGACTCTGCAGATACTCTCACCCAAACTCATCTCCCAGTCCATTACCTCTGGGAAATCTGCATCATGAGTGAATAAAATGCAGTCAGTGTCCGTTTATAGGAGTCAGGATGAGAGTTACGTGTCCTGCGTATGGGAGTCTTTATGTCCTAAGCAGCATTACTCAGCAGGGTGTTTCACTCTGGATTCTGCAAGCTGTGTTTGGATTTCACAACCTACAGTGCTGAAAAAGTAGTTATGCAATCTGTTCACAGTGCCAGTGGTTGAAATTTCTTGTCCTTGAGCTACCAAAACATAAACATAACTCACACAAAAGGCATAGTATTTATGATCAGCGACAGCCTACTCAAGCATACTTCATAATGGTTCAAGTTTTCTTTCCTTAAATGGGAGAGGATGAATGGTTTGTTATTGAAATTCCAGTTTCTCCTTTTACTACAGGCCATAAAAATACCAGGGAAGCATCAGTTTGTTTCAGTGTGGGACAATGAAGGTTGACACATTTTTTCTGTCACTTTAAAAGCCAAACGTCTGATAAAGTATACTGTACTGAGTACTTACAATATAGAGTCGCCTTCTTCTCTGTCATTCTCTGTTATTTGGATCCATCTCTTTTCCCTTGTTTATGTGCACTAAGTATTGGCATCGATCGTACCAACCTAGATTTTACTTGGCATTGGTCTGGAAAGGAAATAAGTGGTATTACACATCATTAACTTGCTCTATGGGGAGGAAGAGACAACTGCCGATAAATGAGGCTCTTGAATTGGTTGTGGTTTCATCTTGAATGTCCTGTGTTTTACCTCTGTTGTGCTCACATGCCCATATCAGTGCTGCAGCAGCCTGGTGCTGAGAAACAAAGGGAGCATTCCTAAAGCCTGATTTGATCACTGCAGTGATTATTACTCCATCAGACAGGCGGTAATTGTGAAGTGGATGTGAAAAGGCAGACAGCAGCAGGAGGCTGAGCACCAGCGGTTTGACAACAGGCCAGGTTAGCAGTTACTGCTGCTTGCCTGTTTGTCGACACACCTGTGGGTGTTGCTCAAGCTGAAGCCACGGTGTCACTGCATCTCCTGTCTGTGGTTTAATGGTACCTGTTTTTTTTTTTTTTTACCTACATAGGAGCTCCACCAGGAAAACCAATTAACAGTAGCTAATGGATTTAATCCTTTTACACATGTTTTAGGGACAGTTGTGAAGGGGAGGGATGTTTTCACCAATTCTGCACAGCATGCCACATGCCTGAATGCATCAATGACTTTATCAGATTATCTTAATTAGTTTTCCATTTCTGCCTAAAAATTATCCCCAGTTGCTACTCGGCACATTATGCCATGCGACAGTTGAGCATAAGCTGCGACTCTATGTTGCAGAAAACAGCAGAGAACACTGATTGAATAACAAAAACAAGGAGTTGACTCTTAGTGAACTTTGTTCAGTGCGAGCTTGTTGGAAATGAATGAGAAACAAATGCACATAACACCACATGTCCTGTGCGGTTCTGGGCAGTTAAGCTGCTATAATTAGCCAGTTGCACTTCAGCCAGAGCCAAGGAACAGCAGGAGGCCAAGTCCAAACCATCCTCATTGCTGCTGGGGACTGCTTGGTTCACTTTTGATGTCTCTGCAGGAAACAGTGCTGACGTAAAAATACTTGCTGGACCCCGAGGGACAGCCACTGTAAGAAACACACACAGGCCCTGAGGTCTCACAGCCCCATCTTAAAAGATAACCCGCATACATGGTAGCTGTTTATTTGTGCATTAAGCCTTTTGGTGCTACAAAAAGTCAGGCTTAAAATGTGGTACCATCAGTGCCGACTGTGACAGCTGTTTCAGACCAGAGATCAACCCCGCCCCCCCCCCCCGCTTCTGTCCCTCGCCCCCCCCGCGTCTTTGTGCAAGCCAAGACACCACCCCCGCCCCCCCCCTTGTTTGTGTCCCTGCTCCTGCAGCTGTTGTTGAACAGCAGCAGAGTTCATTCACTATTTTCTGTCTACCTGCACTATGGGGGACTCTCAGCATGCATCCACACTACATGCACTGTCCTGTGCATTTTTACTCTGAAGGACGTTTTGTCTTGAGATTATTGTGCAGAATTGTGCACCAAGAGTCGGCTAATCCCAATTACGCACACAGGAGATGCATAATCCGACCAACCCCCACTCAGCTGTTGAGTGAAGCAAAGTTTTGACCAGACAGTGTCGTCTACCTCGGATATGTTGTACGTTTCTCCCAGACAACAACTACATAAAATATACACATTCACCAGCCACTTTATTAGGTCCACCTGTACAACTGTATGCACTTCAATGCAACACTTCCACCTTAACATCTGTGTTTATGACGCTCAAAATATTTCAGTTTTTGGTGAAATTGTCATAAATGTATAAATTCAATTATATCTTTATTATTGGGGTCATAGTTTAAGGTGGTGTTGTACTGGACTACATTATATTAAGAGGTGTCTCTATATTTTTGTCCTCCCCAGATACATACATGAGAGGGTCAGAATATTAGGGACACCTATTATTCCCTCATAAAACACATCACCCTTTATACTTTAATTTGTGTTTTAACAGGAACATTATATGGGGAAAAGACTGAAACATGCATGTATTGCTGAAGAGTCACAGCGAGGTGTGATTTTAATGCGAATAATCTCCTCCATGCTTCTGTTTATTTGTCTCTTTTCCATTTTGGTCAGATTATTATTTCATGTAGAGCTGAAATTATCCATTGACGACCTAACTGATTGTCAGAAAATTAATTACAACCTGTTTCAACCAAAAATGACATAGTATATAATAAGTATATTGTCTTGTTAAGTGTTATAATAATTTTATGATAATAAAATCTAACTACTCTGAGGTTGATATGTGGCAAATACAAAAACAATCAAATTACATACAGTAATATAAATAAGCTAACGCTTCGCAGCTGTATGTCTGTGCCATCCAGTCAAATTCACAGGAATGGGACAGACGTGAGGTCACTGACCGTGCTTTTGATCTCTGACCACCAAAATCTAATTAATTCATGCTTGAGTCCAAGCTGATGTTTGTGCCAAATGTGGAAAAATTCCCTCAAGCCGTTTCTGATATATCACCTTCACAAGAACGGGCCAGGCAGACAAACAGAGGGACAGACTGACAACCCGAAAGCATAATGCCCCAGGCCACAGTTATTGGCAGCGTGGAGGAATAATAATAGGATATAATCTTTTTTTTTATAATGCATTGAGTATACGTACTGAACACTTTGTTCTGCATGATTCCAACATGATATTCGATATTGCTGCTACTGTCTTTGTGCAAGACGTGAGTCGTGTCCCAGCAGGAGAAAGATTATCGTGGGGTCATTCATTCAGCTCTGTCAGGCCTGCAGATAACCTTGGATTGGCCAAGCATATGCTTAAGAGGATTAGACCTGTGCAGTGATTGGGGCATGATTCAGTCTCACTTGTAAAACACCTTCCTTGGTGCATACAATCAACAATCACTACTGATTTATGCACAATGCATGGAGACCTGTCTTTCAGCAGTGAAAACACGTTCCCACATTTTCTCCAACATGCTTTGCTTTGTTTGTACAGCAGCGTCAAACCCAGCTGGGTGTGGCCGATGACTGACTTGGTTGTCGCCTGTTGCGTCACTATTGCATCTCTGCTATTTTTAATTGGCACTGACAGGCTGTGATCACTGTCAATGAGAGGGTAGAGGAATGCACGGTTAAATCAGGCAGAAGTTTTAAAAATCTCAGCATGGAATCAGTGTACAATGTTTTGACGTCAAAGAGGAAGAAAATTTGCTTTCATTCTTATGACAGCAGCATTGTCCCTTAGTTGTTCATGCTTTCGTGTGGGAACGCAGAGGGAGTGACAAAAATTAGACACACATAGTTAAATCAGCACACCATCATGGCCTACATAAAACCACTTGCTGTAGTCATTCTGCAGTCAAGCACTGTGTGAGGATAACAACACCCGTGAGGTGCAGATGCGTCACTGTTTTCTAGATTAAAACACTGTCTCATGCACTGCATTGACCTATTTCCACCTGTGTCTATAAAACAAGACATGAAGAAAGCTGCTCTCTCCAGGGAAGGCACAGAGTGGAAAATTCCCCCTTCAGTGGCCAAACAAATAACGTGGGCCCCAGAAGACGCCCGGACAAACTTGGCATTGTTCACAAGAATAGCTGCCTTATCTCAGAAATCCCTGGGCTTTGGGCAAACAGAGGGAGTTGCAAAACACTTCTCAGCATAAAAACAATGACATTCCTCCACAAGAGAGACACGGGAGAAGAGGGAGAGAATCTGAAAAAGGAATCTGCAAACTTTCCCCAGCTGTCTCTCTTGCAGTCTCATATGCCCCAGCACCCTCTGTGAGTGTTTATCAAACAGTGAAGGATGGCTGCGAAGCAGTTGCATAATACTGTTTGCATGATAGCACCGTGATGAACTTCTCAGCCTCTTGTCTTCACACAGAGGTGTTGCCATTTTTATTCCCCCTCATCCTTGACCTTGTAAGTGATGATCCACTGGAAACGACTCACCCTGTTCTGTAAAAAACCTGAAGGTCAGCCCCAATTTTCTGTTCCCACACATCAGGCCAGTTTCCTCTTTTACCTGAACAACATTTTCTACATTGACCATTCATAAGGCAACTCACTGTGTTATAAGCAAAATAAGGGCTTCGTGCTTTGGTCACTGCAAAAAAACCCTCCATTATTGAGTAATTTTTGTTTATTTTTGAACCCTGAAACTCTTCCTTTCCTGAAACAAGGGGAAAATCAACTGCTGTAGTGTTAGAAATTACCCAATTCTTTTGTTGGAAGCATGAGAAGTGAAGACAGGAGAGAACTGTTTAAAATCAACAAAAAGTTTATTGGAAGTCTGAGCACAGGTGAAGTCCATACAGCGCTGGGATCAGAGAGACAGAGCTCCTGCAGGAATTCCTTTCTCTGGACCACAAGTTATGTTTTTACATTACATTTATATTCTTGGGCTAGGTCCGCCCCAGACAAAGGTACAACATTTCATGTATCGTGATCCTATTGGTCATTTAGCGTGAGTAGGTCAGCCCCTGCCTGCACCTGCTTGTTGGAATGTGATCTATAAACCAGGTGTGTGTGTGTGTGTGTGTGTGTGTGTGTGTGTGTGTGTGGGTGGGTGTGTGTGTGTGTTTAGATTGTTTTTCCCGCGGCGCCCCCTATCTGTGTAATCCTATTACAGGACAAAGCAGGACCTCATGAATACAGACACTATGTCTACACAGAAGTTAAAGTAGTCAATTTCTACTTCAGTATCACTTGACTCTCATCAATACAATTGGAAGATATATATGCAAGAAAAATAAATGTATTACAGTAACCAAAGCTCAGTAGTTCTGGACAATCATCAATACAGTTTTAACATGTGCGTATAGGCAAGGAGAGTTAAGGTATGAAAAGTAACGAAAAGACAATGAAGAACTAAAAAGTAACTAGAGCCTATAAGAATCAATTCTTACAGTAGCAAGATTATTTCAACCTCCTCCCAGGACAAATCATCCTAATTCAAATAAGTATCAGCTTCTTCAAATAAGACAAGGCAATAGGTCGCACACCTGGAATTATGAAAACTGACACTAGAGTCGATAAAATTCTTGAAACGGTATGATTAGGATTCGAACCAAAAGAGGATAATATGAAGGCATTTGGTGTCTGAGTAAAACCTTCCTGCAGTGATTTGTTTTCACCACTTCAACATATTGTCTGTTGTCTGAAGCCAAATGAACCAAAATTTAAACAAAAAGGTGAAACTTTGCTGACACTGGTTTGGGACAACTAATGTGTTGAGCTGGCTGGTGCATTGTGAATTGGTCTCAGTAGAAAAATTCTATTAAAAAATCCTTGGGGTGTCCACTTGTACTACCAATTATTCTACATATATAAACCTCCTACTTCTATGTGCATGGAGATTGTACATAGAGATTTTCAGAATGAAGACAACAAGAAGCAGGTTAAAGAAATACTCCGTAATGTGCTGCTGTTCTTCACCGATTTTTGTGAACAAAGAATGCTGTATGGACATTCTGATTGGAGGTGCAGCTGCAATCTACGGGATCTGGAAGAAACGCTGGCATGGCAAGCGTGTGGGCACCTTAGTGAGGCTACGCCAGAGGGGGACCCGGACTCCACTCCCATCTATCCACCTAGCAAATCCACTGTCTCCCAGGACCTGAAGTGGACATCCAACATCAGGACCATCATCCAGAAGGCACAGCAGAGGATGTACTTCCTGTGCCAGCTCAGGAAGTTCGACCTGCCCCAGGAGCTGCTGATACAGTTCTACAGAGGAATCATCGAGTCTGTTCTCTGCACCTCCATCACTGCCTGGTTTGTCTGTTCTCTGCACCTCCATCACTGTCTGGTTTGGCTCAGCAACCAAGCAGGACAAGTATAGACTTCAGCGGACAGTGAGGACTGCAGAAAAGGTCAGTGGTGCAAGCCTGCCCTCCATGGAGGACCTCTACACCTCACGGGTCAAAAGGAGGGTGGAGAGGATCACTGCAGACCCCTCACACCCTGGACCCAATCTGTTTGAACTCCTCCCCTCTGGACGGTGTTACAGGTCACTGTGCACCAAGACAACCAGGCACAGGGACAGTTTCTTCCCCCAGGCTGTCACTCTGATGAACACTTAACCAATGACAGTATGACTGGACAATAACCCTCAGTGCAATACCTGTAAATATATATTGTACAGATTCATATGGGTCTCTAGTTTTAACGACTCTAAAGGTGATTCAGATTCTGATTCTATTGAATTACAGACATCTGCTCACTATGACCATCCCTCTCAGTCACAACAAGTAAGTAACTAAGTGCTGCTGCTAAGTACACCCCGATGAGCAAGACAGAGACAAAAGGAGCCCAATTAGGTGACGGCCCAGAGCTGGGGAAAGCTCAACTTTATGCAAATATGCTGTGACAGAGTTCAGCGACAGCCAGACAAGAGCCAATCGGGATTGACTTGATTCCAAAGGAAACTGAAGTAAAGACTTTTCTACCCCAAAAGAAGAAGAAAGCGGAAAAGAAAGATTTTTCAGTACAAAGGAGGAGAAATTTATCATCACGGTCTCTGGCTTCCCAATTCTGTATGACACATTTTTACTGAGTAAAGCACATATGTAGCAGCACATAGTACAGGGTATACATCAGAAGACATCTGCCCAGTCATAGCAGAACGTGTATATTACATGCTCAACAGAACACACCACCAGAACTACAGCATCTACAGACAGCCAACAACACAAGTAAACCTCGTAAGTCTCACACACATTACAGCAGGTGAAATGAGTTATTGTGATCTTGACTTGTAGGAAAAAATGTAACAGCATTGTATCTCAAGAGAGAAGTTCAGGTACTAACTGACTTTTACATTTACAAAAGGAGCGGCACCTCCTGCCCCTGCTACAACTTTGAATGTTGTTTAAACCACTGCCATGCAACAACCCACACAGAGCCAGCAGCCTCTGTGTTCACCTGTCACTGTGACCTTGAAGCGCATATCCTTGACTTCCTGCTTCAATAACACTTCACCACATATTATAAACAAATGGTGGGCGATGGGACATTTGTTCTAGTACAAACACAGAATAATAAGTCATATAGCAATAAGACAGACAGAGGTTACAGAAAGATGACCCAACACATTAATGGGCAATTAGTGCTGGAAATCATGTCGTGGTATGTGCAGAGGAGGAAGACGTTAAAACAACCACATGAATTCTGATCTGACTGTTTTGACAGTGCTCGCATGGTCAGAGATAGGATATAAATTGGTTCTCATATGGAAGTGGCCCAGACCCGTTTAGAAAAAAAATCTTTTGTTTACAGATCCTTAAAAGATCAGATGACTCACTGATAGCAAAAAAAAAAAAATCTGATTAGGAAAACTTCAGCAGTTAAAGTGAATGCAATTTTGTTCGACTAATTGATTATTTGACTACTCTCAGCTAAAATGTGTTCAGTCAACATTCTTCTTATGCAACCCCATCATCTGAGCAGGGCAGCATCACCCACTGTCTGATAAAGGATGAAAAGTGAAGAACATAACAGAGATGTAAAGAACACTAAATCACTAGAGGTTATGTAGAGGTAACAGCCATCTTATTCACTGACTGCAGCTCTACAGGTCAACCGATGGCAGTGTCTGAAGGACAAGTGCGCAGTCAGCCGTGCACAAACTCAACTGAAACAAGCTAAAGAGCTTTCGTCTTTCATGGGGATTTGTTCGTGTCTGATGCACTTGCCTTTGTGGTTTATGTAAGAGAAAGACATGGCAATTAGACTGAGTGATGTCAGTGGTCTGCGCCAGATGAAGAATGACTTAAAGAGAAGACAGAGGGACAAATTAAACAGCAAAAATTCATCAAGAAACTGAGACAAGGTACAGATGACTGATCTGCATTGTAACATACAGTATGTTTGGTCATATATTTTACTATTTTAATATTCTGTTTTTTGTGGTTTATTGCAATATTTTGTCTCCACTTCCTGTGAAACCACTCAAAATATTATGTGTAGTTTTACTTTTCCTTCCTTTTAATATCAAGGCAAATGAACTTTTATGTGATTTGGTGAGTTTAATCTTGTCTGACTCCGCTTTCACAACAATCCGCTGTTCACAGTCTCAGCAAACAAAAAATCTATTTGTTTTATTGTAAGTTCAACTAAACAGATTTATCCTGAACTGCGACTGAAACTTTACTGAGCTCAGCAGCAGCAACATTTTTTTATTGTGACAGCAGATTCCCATTTCCGACTCCAATCAGCAGAGCTAATCATACACAGAGAGGAAGTGAGCGGGAGGCACTGAACTAAACAGATTCATGTTTTGGAAACAAGTTTCTTAATATCTGTGCTGTAAACATGACTCACAGGATGTTGTCTTGCTACATGGAGAAATTATACAATAGTATAAATGCAGATTGCCTAACTTTGCAGCCTTTAACAACAGTCAACACAGACTGTATATAAAAACAGATGACGCGTCACCACTTCTCTCCACTATGCAAATGTGAAGCCAAAATATTGTTAATTTATATAATATCTTGGCATTTTGAAACCAGATCAAAGTGGTCAAATCACCTGAAATACACTCATTTTTACATCATAAACTTATTAAAAACAAACTGGCCAGAAAAGTGAACACTTACGGTATACACAGATCAGCATGATAATATCTACCAACAACAACAAAAATCACCTCTGGGAAAAAATTATTTGATTTGTACTTTGAGTGTCCCATCTGCTAACATGGAGGAGGCAGGATTTATGACCTATACCGCAACCAGCCGCCAAGGGGTGATCGACTCTCGGTGGCCAGTGAAGTTGATTTTGATTGATTTGATT
>NW_018127914.1:5205845-5215589 GCF_001952655.1 Monopterus albus
AGTTTTGCACAAATCATCCCTTGTTTCCTTGGTTTGTATTTTCTGTTCACCCATGGCAGCTTTAATCACATCCACATCTCGCTGGGTAAACTGCAAACTCGTTTTTATCTCCTGTATTTCTCTGGTCATATCGTTGAGTCTCTTGTTATTTGTCTCCATAAGTAGTTACACAAAACCTTTGAAGTTGTCTTGTTGTTGGCTCAACAGTGCGGTGTACATCTGCTTCTGCTGACTCAACATCTCAGTTTAAAAAGTATTCAGTCTTGCTCCAGTCCCCCTCCCTCAGCTGTGCTCGGGACAGTCGCCACCACATTACAGCATTATTAATCTCTCCTTTACATATCTTTGGGTTATGTTTCCACCACAGCCGGTTGAGCCAGACCTGCTGGCCGGTTGCAAACCCGGGTCTTCTTTTGGCAAAGCTGACACTGAGGTCAGACACAGGACATACTGCTCAGACACAATGGTAAAAAGTACATTTACCCATGTGCTGTACTTCAGTAAAAGAAAGACAGAAAGTACTTTCCTGGAGTAGATCCATTTTATTCTTCTGCACTACTACAGTCCATTTGTTTTGGACACTCGGTTGAAGAGAGGGGCTGAGCTGTCAACTGATTACCACCTGGTGGTGAGTTGGATTCAATGGTGGAGGAAAAAGCTGGACAGACCTGGCAGGCTTGAGCGTATAGTGAGGGTCTGCTGGGAACGTCTGGCGGAAGCCCCGGTCAGAGAGGTCTTCAACTCCCACCTCCGACAGAGCTTCAAACAGGTGCCGAGGGAGACTGGGGACATTGAGTCCGAATGGACTATGTTCCTCACCTCCATTGTCGGGGCGGCTGCTGGAAGCTGTGGCCGTAAGGTGTCCGGGGCTTGTCGCGGCGGCAATCCCCAAACACGGTGGTGGTCACTGCAAGAAAGGGATGTAGTCAAGCTGAAGAAGGAGCTCTATCGGGCCTGGTTGGCTCATGAGACTCCTGAAGCAGCTGGCAGGTACCGACAGGCCAAGCGGGATGCAGCCTGGCTGAATCAGCATACCCTGGCTGAAGTCACAAAGGTAATTAAGGAACTCCTCGGTGGCAAGGCTCCAGGGGTGGATGAGGTCTGCCCCGAGTTTCTCAAGTCTATGGATGTTGTGGGGCTGTCTTGGCTGACATGCCTCTGCAGCATTATGTGGAGCTTGAGGATGGTGCCTCGAGGCTGGCAGACCAGGGTGGTGGTCCCCCTTCTTAAAAAGGAGGACTAGAGAGTGTGTTCCAATTATTGGGGATCACACTTCTCAGCCTCCCCGGGGAAGTCTATGCCAGGATACTGGAGAGGAGAATCCAGCCGTTCCCTGTATGACTGGAGTAGGAGCTTGGTTCGCATTGCTGGCAGTAAGTCAGACCATGTTGGACTCCGCCAAGGCTGCCCTTTGTCACTGATTCTGTTCATTATTTTTATGGACAGAATTTCTAGGCGCAGCCAGGTAATGGAGGGTGTCTGTTTTGGTGGTTGCAGAATCTCGTCTCTGCTCTTTGCGGATGATGTGGTTTTGTTGGCTTCATCAGTTCAAAACCTACAGTGTGCATTGAAGGGGTTTGCAGCCAAGTGTGAAGCAGCGGTGATGAGAATTAGCACCTAACCAAATCTGAGGCCATGGTTCTCAGTCGGAAAAGGGTGGATTGCCCTCTCCGGGTTGAGGGTGGTTTGCTTCCTCAAGTGGAGGAGTTTAAGCATCTTGGGGTCTTGTTCACGAGTGAGGGAAAAATGGAGCGGCAGGTTGACAGACGGATTGGTGCAGCGTCCATAGTAATGCGGTCTCTGTACCAGTCCGTTGTGGTGAAGGAGGAGCTGAGTCATAAGACGAAGATCTCAATTTACCAGTCGATCTACATTCCTACCCTCACCTATGGCCATGAAGTTTGGATTATGACTGAAAGAATGAGATCTCGGATACAAGCGGCAGAAATGAGTTTCCTTCGGAGGAGATAGAGGAGGTGTGTAGGGAGAGGGAAGTCTGGGAGGCTCTGCTCAGGCTACTGCCCCCATGACCCGGTCCCGGATGAGGCGGATGAAGATGGATGGATGGATGGACTACTACATTTATCTGACAGCCATAATTACTTTACATATTAGAATTTTACATTGAGAAACCAACAGTGAAATGAATAAGAATTATATGACTGACACAAGAAAAAGACCTATAATTTAGTTTGTGTGACAACAGCACTTTTGTCTTTTGATTGAAGTTTTACATACAAATCTACTTAGTGTACAAGATTATGTATTTTTTTCAAAGCACATCTGTTAAGTTTACATTCAGTCCCATACAATACATCTTAATGGTCATGGGTACAATCCCGTCAGCGGTGTCATGTCCTTTGATACTCAGTCATCAAATGTTAATTAGCAGAATAGTTAACATACCTGCTCAATGAACGTCAGACGTGCCCTATGTAAATGTAGGAAGCTACACAATGTGATGTGAATACCTTGTGTGAAAGGATATTAAATCTGAAGCTCAAACTCAAATCTCTGGTACAAAGGAGGTTCACACTGGGTTGAATGTTGAGCAGCAGCTTTTGTCAGCTACAAAGGATGCCCTGGCAGCCGGGACTTTGATATACAGCTTTTCAAAGGAACTGGAGACAACTAGGTGCACTCCAAAGAGCTCACACCATTTGTGCACACACTGCAGGTACCCTGGCAGGAGGAAAGCTAAACCAATAGCCAAATATGCCCATCTTTGTAGCAGTGTTTGTAACTTATTCATCTGGAACATTATGACTTTTATAAGGTGTTAAATTTAGCCATTTAAATCTAAGCACTGCCATCTTACCACTAAAACACAGAGGTCATTCCTCAGGTTTCATCAAAACTAGACCAGGTTTGTCAGAACTGTGCAGTTCTATGACAAGTTATTCATGACAGTCATCAGCCAAAAAGGTATCTTCAATCAGAGTTATAGTGAAGACCCACTGAAATAGAGTAAATCAGGCAACATCACCTCTGTCACAACACAGTGACGTGTGACACACCGTTACTGTTAGCACATCTTTACTAGCTCTGACAATTTCTACAAATTGTGCCAAGCTGCCTTTATCGTCTCTTCAGTGTAATTTAGAAAGCAGGGGTCATGTAGCAGAGGAATTCCACAGACTATTACTCTCTCAACTAAGGATGTTTTACGGGTCACCCCTCTCCAAACAAGGCACTTCATCGGTTTTCACTGTGTCATTTCTGGGTGAATTACACCTTCATTTGCATAAAGTTAAACATTTTTAATTTCTGACCTCTCTCCTTTGATTGCTTTGTGAGCCTTTTTCACATTGCCTGGAATCCCACAGTGATTTGCAAAGCTATGCACTAATGTCTCATAAGACCCCCACTGCCTTTCCTGTTCAGCCAGTGCCTGTACAAGTCACACACTGAGTAGGCTGCAGGTTTTGAACATACATATTAAACTAATAAATCTTGTTGGTCAGTTTCCTAAACGTGTTTGTGGGACCTCCTGCAGCCCAGGACCCAGAGTGACTCACAAGCAAGGTGCATACCACAGCAGGTTCACCTGGTTTGTTTGCTGATATACATCTGTAGCTGGAAGTTATTTCAGCATTTACACATCTGAGATTTTCCAGTTTATTTATCTGAAAGGCTGAGTGCTTGGAAGTCCCTGAATATTTCCTGAATAGTTCAGAGTTCTTCCTTGGGGTACTTCTGAATATGAATGCATCTTTTGTGATGCATTCAGGAAGACGTTACTCAAAATGTTTTTACAAATGGTCATGAGTTTTAAATGATGACAGATGGCAAACAAAGGGCCTATTTTACAGCCTTGGTGTGACAGAGAAAGAAAGAATGTGCAAATTCTCCATCAACCTGACTGCGGATTAGTAATATGCTTCCTCTGTAGCAGTATATGACGAGCTGTGTGGTTTCACATGCATTCAGAAAAAGAGTGTCTGTGTTTATGACGGGAGGAAAAAGGGAGAACAGAGAGATACTGACACTGTCTACTGGGCAGTTTTCCCTTCATGAATAATGAAAGCTCATCTGGTTCATGGTGAGGGATTGCTGTCACATAATATCAGTTTTCATTTACACACACACACACACACACACACACACACACACCCTGTGTCAATACAACAGTGTAGGAATACTTTGTTACAAGAAGAGGTCATGCATTCAAAATCCTACTCAAGTAAAAGAAAAATCAAAATATAATTAAAGTACCAAAAGTAAGAATCCATTTCAGAATAATGGATATTATACCTTTGGATTACCTGATAGTTTAAGAGTACAACACTGACCTGTCTGGTAACCTTATACAATATTTAAAGACACAGGCTGTACTTCTTTATATGCACTTTCAAAGAGTATAATGCAGGTGACTAATTCATAAGACCAGATTTTTTAACTACTGCTCCTGTCAAACAGCCTTTCAAAGGCAAATTGTGCACATGTTTATATAAGCTTATTAAAATGTCAAGTCCCCTCAAATCTTTGATTTAAGATGCAACAGCTTTTTATCAAAGGCAGAGCAGAATGGATTTTAGTCATGCATTTTTTTTTTTTAAAAGAGCTACTCTGATGAATATTTGTTCAGCTAAACCTTAAAGGACTAGTTCTGCATTTTGGGACATGCTCATTCGCTTTCTTGCCAGTGAGTTAGATGAGAAGATTGATATTCCTCTGTTTGAAGCTGCATTCAGGAACCACTTAGCTTCACTGAAGCCCAAACTTTCAGGTACTGAGAGAGTCTCAGGTCCCGTCGGGGTCAGTTTGGGTTTCCAAACTCTAAGCTGAAGCAGAAAATGGGGGATACAGAATTCAGCTAATAGTATGTCTAAAGATCAATAATTTACATATCTCATCCATAAAATCATAGAAAACAATTCACCAATTTACAAGCAACTGTTTTTTTTGGCTGGACACGATGGAACATAAGGGTATTTCAGAGTCAGTCTCTTTCTGTACATCATATCTTTTTTAAAATGTTAAACTACTATGAAGGTAGATGTTTTGTGGTCAAACTAACCTTTAAAGCTACTCTATTTTCTTTTCAGCATAGACGGTCTAGTGAAACTCAGAAACAATTGACACCAAAAGCCACTCCTGACCCCTCTTTGCTCCTCACATCACATCCTGTTTCCCAGCGACAACGTAAACTATAGACACCTGATCACACAAAATGCAGCCTCCAGTTTGAAGCTAGCATTCGCTGACAGAAAGTAAACTGTCAATCCAGCAGCACGCTGTGATTAATGGTAATGTGACACAAGGCTTTTTTTGTTAAATGAATTGTGCCCACACTGAGGTTATAACATGTGGTGAAGAGTCGCAAGTAAATTTTTGCTTCATTTCAAGGGGTCACGCTCCAAAAAGCCTGAGAAATGCAGCCCTATCGGAAGGGATAAATACTACTGATAACAATGCTGCTTTATGAAAGTAATTAAAGTTATCCAGCACTTCATTCATTCATTCATTCATTCATTCATTTTCTACCGCTTACTCCCCGAACGGGGTCACGGGTGGGGCCGGAGCCAATCCCGGCCGGCAATCGGGCGAAGGCGGGGCACACCCTGGACAGGTCCACTTCATTCACAGACAACCCAAAAAGGTGTGTATTTAAAAGAATCAGCCTTTACTCCACTACATAAACAGAAACGGCCTCCAACCACACTGATTTTTCTAAAGTCTGCTCAAACAGGTGGAGCTAAAGGCTTTTTTTATGCTGATTCCTGTTTTTACCACTTGTCTCTCTCTGCATGAGTATGGTATAAGTATTTTACTGTGTGCTTGGGTATGGTGCTAAACTTGAATGCACTGCCAGACAACCAAAAACAGGCAGTCCTCCCACAGCGGCTGCACCTGTAGGTCAGAGCCCATCTCCCCCACCAGCTTCTTTCTTTGGAGCCTCTCCTCCCCAGGAATTACATAACGAACTCCTCCACTGGGAAAGAGAGAAGAATGCAGTCAAAACACATGAGCTTCAAACTGATTTCCATTTACCATGAGTGGAAAGTTAATAAAAAAGATTTTAAACCTAAATGAGGCTATAAACAACACAGCTTTTGGTGGAGAAATTAAAGGCAACTGTGCAAATTTTTCAATCAATTATCAATGAAAAATGTTTGAAAGGCATGATTTTGTTTGGTTTAGGACTGAATTAACTGGTTCCTAAAATTCTTTTCAATACCAGTTTTATAAAATTAATTTTAGCAAAATAAAAAAAACCATACATTAATATATTATAATACAATACATACATTCTCAATACTTGATGTACTGTTTACATTCTCAGTTTGCACATGCATAATTGCACAATGACTGTTGACTGCTGCACATGCTGCTCCCATGCAGCATACATTCTCTGTTACATTCTTATATATTTTATTACTATATCGCTGCATTTGCTGCTTCAAGTGCCTTAGATTTTGTATTACTTATTTATCTACTTTATATTTCATTTGTATTTTGTGGCATTCATGTGGATGGCAAAGTAAGAATTTCATTGTACAGGGAAACACGTTTCCTAACTGTGCATATGACAAATAAACACTTTGAACCTTTGAACCTTGAACCTTATACATTTTGGTACAGATCATTAGCTTTATTTTTCAATTCCTTGGCATTTTTGTGCAAAGCAGTTTCATAATGTAAAAAAAAACCTATTTACCACAACCTTAAGTTCTGTTAACATTACCGATAATTGAAGTTTGATACCCAGCACTACTCAAGTCTAATAGTAATTAAAAAAATATATAGTGAAGGTGAAAGCAAAACAGATCCTAAGGCCTTGTCCTGACTGAAGCAAACATCTCTGTTTGGTCGGACACTGTGTTTGTACTCACATTATCTAAATGTTCTTCTTTTTTGGGAAATGTGCAGTGACTAGCATTCACCACTAGTTGCGCCAGGCCTGCATCTGCTCCCTGTGTCTCATCCCCAGAGCTCACAAACCATCAAGGCAGACAGGGTCATTAATATTAAAGGTCAGTCTGACGTAATTGACCTCTTCTAAACTCTTGCCAGCTCTCAGTGATGTCATCTAATCTCTCCTCTGCCCAGTGGGCATGTAACTATACATCTAGATTAAAACGCTCTGCAGGATGACACAGCACTGGATTGCCAACTTTGATTCTTGGCAGCACTGATTTTACTTCTTGTTGGCTGAGTGGTGCATCCATCACATTAAAGGATGAGGAACTAGTACACTCATTCAGCACTGTTTTGTATAAACATGAAAGCCCTCAGCCCAATGTTACCCAGGAAAAATAATGAGAAAGTACTGTCAAAAATATATCCACTCTGAAGGATTCATTATAAACATTATTTTACTAATACCTGCTCCAACAATTAATCAGTTAGTCGATCAACAGTTGTTTGACTCAATCATTTTGCAAAGAAATGTGACAAATGTTTCCTGGCTCCAGCCTCTCAAATATGAGGATTTACTGCTTTTCTTTGTCCTATATGACAGTAAATGGAATATTTTGTGGTTTAAGATTTGATTTCAATGCATCCTGAGTTGTGGAAAATTATAACATGTATTTTTCATTTCATCACTATTATCAACTAATCTACCAAGAATATTTTGAGATAATCAAGTAATAGTTTGATATATGAACTAAAAATTGAGGTCTTTTTGTCCAATGGACAGCTTCTTTGAGAGGACAAAGCAGCCTCACCTCCAGATGCAGAGTATAAAGAGGCCAGAGGCGGATCAGAGGAGTCAGTGGTGACAATCATGAGCAAATCTCCTACATACATAATGTACAAGCTATAAACTGAAGTGCAGAAAAACCAAGGGAAGAGGTTGATCTGGTACCAGCTGCTCAGGAGGAGCTGTGAGTCACCTGTAGCTTATTTGATTTACTTTGGCAGGTGAGTTTCAGAGCACGCACCCTTTTACGTACACACACTGTAAATACACACAAACGCTCACTGTTACATTCTTGCCACATACCAGAGCTCTTACCTCAGCACAAACATAACAAACAATGTGTTAGTTACCTGATACAGGACTTCTAAAAATAGTGCAAGGGCTGTTATTTACGTATATTCTTTGACTGAACTGTTTATATGTTTTGCTTTCTTTGAATATGTAAAATATTCAAAGAACAATTTTTACATACAAAATCCTAGTACATCTGAGGAAGACTATTTCTGGTTGTTGTCAGGTCCCTGTAAAATAAAAAGTGATATAGCAGTGTGCAAGGTTTTTGTGCAATTTATTACCCAGCAAAGATTTTACAGTGTGTGCCTCATGATGATTTCCATCATTTCTATGTCATCAGCATTTAAAAATGAAACTACTCACTTTTTGCCAATTTATGGATACTTTCCCCTCAGTAAATGAATTGCCTAGTTAAACTGCATGAAATGCAGCCTCTTGCATGAATTAGATTATTCACAAACCCTGGTGGTCCGTGGACCGCTACTTGAAAACCCCTGGTATAGGCTACCTGTCATACTGGTGCTTTGCACTTTAACTGCTGGTCCCATCACATGGACAAAGTTTTAACAAATGTGTTTATTTGAACGATTTATGAGTGTAAGTCTGAACTGTATTGTACACACTTCAGAATTTCCTCTCAAGCCTCCCACATAAACACCCTTATCACTATCACACACCACATCCCTGTACTTCTCCCCAGTACTGCAGTTGAGAGGCGTTATGCAATGTTCCCAACACTAAACATTTATGACATTTAAATTCACCCTGATCACTGGTCTGCAGCACAGGCATATATATATATATTGATGCATGAATGCACACACACATACACTTGTGCACTTTTACAATAAGTACAGAGAAATTGACAGATGATACCATTTTTAGCAGAGAGAGTATGATACTCCACAGGAAACATTAATGAGCTGACCTTTTTGCTGTTATGTAATGTCTCTTTTTTTTACCTGTAAAAAACAGTAGGGCGCTTCTGAGAATTACATACAAGCGAGTGGGGATGAGTGGGCTATTTTTGTATGGTACTTTTTCCATTCTGCTCTGTCCTTGGCGGTAGACTGGCCAAGGTGCTGTGTCCTCATTACAGAAAGGTATTAAACTGTCCTATCTTTATTAGTGCAGCAGCACAGTCAGCCTAAACTTTCCCTCCTTTTGTCCTTCAGTAGAGCTATAACATCACTTTTTGTAGGGTGCAAAGTGAATCAGTTTCTCTGCTATAAACTCAGTGTCATTGTATTATTCTTACAGCGGCAACATCCAGGTGATGCATTTCATCAAAGGATCACTGAGAAGATATTTAACTCAGGTCGTTGTACTGTCACGATATGTAAATGTTGCCACAGAGCTGTAAAGCGATCAAAGGATTTACAACTGCTCTTATGTTGTCTGGCTCCTTTTATCTCTCAAGTGTCTCTGAGGGTTTGTTTGGGCATGAAGCGGTGCTGATAACTCAAAGTGATGTGACGAGAAAACATAAAGCATATTGTATCGGCTTGTAAATATCGTCCTCTTTCACCCTGGGAAATGACCAGCTTATCTGACATGTATGCCAAGTGTACAAGTACAGAGAACCATGCAATCCTGTGTCACCAAACCCCAGGCTTTCTATTTTTAGAAAAAGAAGTTTCATTTTAAATGATCTGGATCAGTTTTAAAAATTTGCTAACTTACTTAGGACTGGTTGTTGAGTCTGATTTGTATCCTCACAAGACAAATTAGACTAATTTTACCATCGGTCCTGTCTGATAAACTCTGATGAACTTTGGACACTATAGTCAATTATATGCTAG
>NW_018127914.1:5215653-5225226 GCF_001952655.1 Monopterus albus
AATACATCCATGATCAGAATACTCTTGTGCTATAAAACAGCAAATGAACTGCACACACACTTAAGTACTAAAGTACATGTACTAAGTAACTTTCCACCACTGAACTTTACTAGTCTGTAGTAGTTAATACCTATTAACAGTGGTCTAAGAAAGACAGACAGTGAACCGGCGACAGTGTCGTGGACACCCAGGGCTCACTGATGATGAGCTTGACCTACTGTAGATTAGACTCAACATTTCACCTTTAGGATCACATGGTTGTTAGGCAGCCTAAAGTAGACTGGCCTGTTTCTATTTACTGTATATGTCAGCGAATGATAAGCTAGAGCATCCCCTTTAATCCCCTCTCAGCTAGTTAAACAGAAAGTGACATCAGGTTTCTCTTTGACATACCTAAACGTTTACAAATTCTGCTTTCTAAGGTTCTTCACCGACTCCAGCACTGCAGGAAGACACATCTCACATTAGATTGGATTTTCATGGGAACCAGCCTTCCTTAACTTTTACAGTGAAAGAGTTGAGTTGGCACACACACACACACACACACTACTACTTTTGGCTGTTCCCATGGGGGGTCACCACAGCGAATCAACCGTTCGCATGTATACAACACAAGGGTGACCTACTGTACAGACAGAGTGATCTCAATCCCTCACCTCCTCTGGTGTCTCACAGGTCATTCTTTGGATTACAAAAACAAGCACTGCTTCTCCTAAATGGAAACTTCTCACTTTATTTGAAACTTGAGTACAATTTAAAACATGGCACAACTATTTTGAAAAGCGAGGCAACAATCACTCTACCAGGGGCATGGATGGATTATCAAACTGGGCTACCAGGCCCAGGGGCCCGAGGGCCCAAGAGATCAGGTGGCTGTTGTGTGAAGTAACTATTAACTTTCCTTGTTGCAAAGTCATATGACAGCAAATAGACACAAAAATAGGTAAAAAAAAGATGCCAAACAGACATAAAAAGATATGAAATGAACACAGACATGAAATACAACCTCATATTAAAATAAGTAAAACATATTAAACAACATGTGATGTGTTGTTTTAAAGGTGCTAATAGGTGGATTTTTTAACTTTTGTGCAAGCTAGCTGTTTCTCTGGGATAAGCTAATCTAAACATGGCAACTGTTGCTTTAATTTTACCTTTAAGTCTTTAATTTGCAGTTAAGTGGGGTGACGTTTATTTGATTTCAACAACAAAAAAACACTTAGATTGTTGTGTTTATGCATGGCAGGAAACATCCAGTAAGTAAGAAAGACACCGGTTTATTGTTTCCCTCCTCAACAGTGACCGAAGATGTTTGGTGACAAACAATCACACGCCTGAATCAACATATCGGCCTGTTTCTGCGTCACTCCTCAGGCTAACTCATATCCCTCTTACACTTCCCCAGCTCACACTTGGCCCTCATTTAAATTACATGTAAATCTGTCCAGTCAATAGCGTGTCAGAGATTATTCCTGTGCTTTGGCCTCATCGTGAAAACATCACTGCTGTCTTTTCTCAAGTTACTGTGCACGGTATCAATCAGTATTTATTTTTACTTTCCCTGTGAACTGTGTCATGCAGTGCTGTTCAAGGTAATGAGCAGGGCTGAAAAAATATATTTGTTGGCAAAGTCGCTTTATTCCAACACAGAGCTGCAGATGACTCAGTGAGAACTTCAGAGAGGAAGTTGACTCTGTTTTACAGTGAGTGAATTTATGAACGTTGACTTCTTGTGCTTTTGAAATTTATATAATACTTGTTTCTGTTTGCTGTGCAGCTGGGGGCTCAATAAAGGCCAAGTGAGCAGGCTGTAAAATGTCTCATACTGTAAATATACATGTTGCCTCAGAGAAAATCTTAATTACGCGGAGACCCTTCAATTTATCAGGTTTTTTTTTCTCATCACACTCCCAGGCTGTAAATGACAAAGCATATTTTAACATCTAAGAGGATTTTATGTCAGAACCTGAAAAAAAAAACATTGAAGCTTATGTGTCATTGTTATGTTTAGGGTATGTCAGAGACAATTAGTGTGTCTTGTAGCACTGACCATGTTTTTACAAGATAAATGTCCTGTGAAGAAAAGAATCTCTGCCAAATGAACAGAATAAAATAATGTCTTCATAAGCTGCCATTCAACCTGAAAGTCTTTCCGGTCTCTGAATGCTTTACCATTAAAATCAAATGGCATCTGAGTATTTTGATTTAGAAGATATGTTAATGTAACAGAGAGCAAGTCTTAATTCACAGGCCTAATGACAAAAACTCAGTGCGGCCCCATGATGGTGTATTTATTTAGTACAGCTCTGGTGTGAGCTGATATCAAAGACTAACCAGAGCTCTCTGTCCCCCGCTTACAGTGATTTAAGGGCCTTATAGAGCTAGGTGACATATTAAATGAGATACATGAATAAATGAGTGGGGAGACAAATGCAGACAAGGGTCACTTGGTTGGATGAGTAAGAAAATGACGTGACTCATGGGCTGTAACCTTTACAGTCACCAGATATCACAACAGAAATGAACACCTACATTAGACAGCTATCGCTACCATCAAAACTGAGAGAACATCTCTTGGAAAAACATTGTTTAATCCTTTCAGTAGAGTTTAATAGACCTGTAGAATCAATAGAAAGAAAAATGGAAGCTGCAGTGGAGGCTCATGATGGCCCAGCAACTAATGTGGCTTTCATCCAATTTCTCCTCATTATATTTTACTCTATTTAACAGTTTACCAGTGTAATTTGTCTGTAACAGAGAACAGCTGGATCAGTGCAAATGAAGACAATATTAAACAATATTTGTCCATTATTTCATTGCTTTTTTGTCAGCTTTTGTTAGACTGCAAGTGTCACATCTTATCATCTACATACAGGTGATTGCAGTTCACTTGTCCAAATCATAATTCAACACAGCACCTCTGTGTTTAATAAACAACATTACTCATAAATGGCACTGTTGCTGCTCCTGTATGCCAACCCTCACAAACCTTCATCATTCAGCACTCACTGTATTTGATGGCCTGCAGCCTGAGGCATAAAGCTAATGTAGCTGTCAACGTGACTAACCGTGATGATTTTACCCCAAAACACCTCAGAGGCAGAGGAGGTTGATGACAGTGAACAGATCGCTTGTGCAGTTGTGGCCAATTAAAAGCAAGTTTAAAAACCCCTCTGCCTGTTTTCTGTGATCCTCAGGTGGTTCTCGTGTCATGGAGACTGGCTTCCCCTCCAGCGGGACTCCCACACTCACGGGAGCCGTAACCTGACACTTGCTTTTGTTTTGTTTGACGCTCTCCAGGTAGATAAAAGAACACATGAGGGTGGAGGCAGCAGTAGTGGGGTGGGGTGTATAGAGGAGGAGAAGCAGGTGCGTCACAGATCTTTGGTTTCAGCTATTTGGTCTCAGTGCAGGCACGGTGAAAGGAAGAAACAGCAGAGGCAGAGAGAAGAGGGAAGTGCAGCAGGGAAAGACTTTTCTGAGCAGAGCTGCAGGGAGGGCGAAGGAAAAGGAAAAGGGAGGCATATTTACAGGAGGGATACATCTTCCTCATGCCCTGTATCACCTGAATGCTCTGCGGACCGACAGACGCTCATTCAGAGACTCTTTGCCCAGCAGTAAGATATAATCACACACTTAGGAGGATATGAAGACCGGCAAGAAATCCTTCATAGGTAGGTGCTCCTTTAACTGACTGCCTGTCGTATATGAGATTGTCTTGGGAACAATGTGCAGCCTCTCAGCAGCACAGCAGTGAGGATGCACCTTGAGACATGCAACTTTTCCTCTTCTTTATGTTAACATCCACCTGCTCTATCATCAAATCACTGTCTCTCTTTTGTGGTTTCCAATATGTGATTTTTACTTGCAGTGTCTGACTGCTTCATCATGGCTTCTACTTAGATGATTTGGTTCTTTAGCACTCTTCTGTCATTGTCTGGTTAATTGTGTTATGTCCAACCCAGAGCTTCTCACCTCCTCCCTCCAGCTCCCCTGCTCCTCATTTATTTGTCCCTTGAGAGCATTAAAGCTACTCCCGTGCCTTGACACTGTAACCAGAACTGAAAAGGATTGCATGATTCTGGTGTTCACTGATACCTTGAAAAACAGTTGTGGTCTCATGAGCGTAGTTGGAAAGGCTAAGCTAAGAATGAGAAATTTAAAAGCAAATTTTCCATATTTCTATTTTTCTGTATGTTAATTGAATCGTTTTACAACTAGATATGAAGCTACAGCTAGGAGATGGTTATCTTAGCTTAGAATAAAGACTGGAAGGACAGTGAAACACCTACCTTTTCTTTAAAACCCAGCCAACTAACACATTTCATCAGCTAGCCAGCTGCTGTTTGTAGCCTCAAACTTGTACAGACACACGAGTAATATTAATCTTCTCATCTAACAGAAAACAGTTTGGCTTTTTAGGAAATTCCTTCTAAATTGTCAACAAAGATCAGTCCTTAATTTAATTAAATCGAGATCATACCATGCAGTCACGCAAACATGCCCCATATTTGATCATCCACATGTTGTTTTAGTAGTTAAAAATTGGCACCCAATTCAAATTCATAATGCAATGCTGCCTGCTGTCGTTATCATCTTAATTAGCTCCTACACTTCAGTAATTGGTTGGTTTGCCACACTATACTGATTCTGAGTGGATGTTTTCCAGATGAATATCTCATAGTGATAACTGACCGTGAGGTTTACGCTGGATTTGCCAGGCTATCAACACTCAAAAGACCACATACTGGATCAAATTAGTAACTTGGATGTGGCTCTTACAGTTACTTAGCTTCATTCAGGCTAGCCTATGTGCTTCTAGGGGAACAGTGGCATTCAATCACTAGGTATACTTCACAGGCCACAGCGTGCTAAGTGCTTTTCCATGATGTTGTTTGCTTCTTCATATTTGTTTCATATTATCACAGTACATTCCATGACCAGAGAAATGGGAAATGCATACAATAACGGAAATCACCACTGTCCACTGACTCGTGATGTTTGGCCATTATGGGAGCTGTAGTTAGTGAATGAGTGTCTGGTGCTCTGAATGAAAATGATTTTACAATCCTCTTATATGGTGCGTCTTTAGCAACGGACAGGAGATTTGCTGTATAGATTCACATTCAGCACTGCAATGGCTCCTGACTGAGCAAACACTACCAGAATACATAATGAGAAAATGCTTCCTCTCATCATGATAGTAATTTGAGCAGGAATAGAAGTCACATTAATATAATTAATAGAGCCTCTGTGGTTCTAAATAGGCAGGATCAACCCAACTTACTCGGCAGCAAATTAAAGTACTATATTATAGATTAATTTGCCATCAGTGTGTTTGAGTCATCATATAAGAGAGCAAACATGTCTTTTCTCTTTTTTATCTGATAAAACAGGCACATAAGCAACCTTGTAATCCCCCACTGAAAACAGAAAAAATAAAAACACATCTCATCTCTAGCCTGGGAATTTAGGAGGGAAAACAAAACCAGTGTAATTCCAACTCTGGTTTCATGAACTAAAATCTGCTCCCACTCGCTTGGGTCTGAGGCTGCACTGCGACGCCGTCAGACTGGACCACCAGCTCCAGTCTGTCCTCTGCATTAGTATTAACGCTAAGTGCCGAGAGTATATGAAAGAGTGGTGCAGATGGTACGCACAAATCGAAAAGGGGAACTGGAGGGAGACGAGATTCTAGCAGAGATCTGTTCTGAAGCGAGACCTGATGAGATTGGAATGACTATGGGGTGTGAAACTCAAAAGGCCATGATCAGAGTCTGTCCACAAGACCCACGTTAAAATTAGACATCCTCCATCCTCATTAGCCAGCAGCCTCCCTGCCAGCCCTGCAGTTGCTTACCGAGGACCTGTTTGCTTGTATGAGTCATTCATAAACCGTCTGCTGCCTCCTACCCAGTACACTGGAGACATGCAGTGAGCAGGCAGAAGTCTAGCTTTTGATTAGCCCCAGGTCGAGCCTCTTACCACTACATGAGTCAGAGTAAAGCATTTAATCTGCATTAAAATAAATACCCAGGCAGCTTTTAAAAAATCCATAAAGTTATTTTTTTTTTACACCTTACGGTTGTTCCTCAGGTACTGGCAATCCACTATTTACCATTTAAAAGCATTATACAAAGTTGTAATACATGGTTATGACCAGATATAAGGGCATTATGTGCTAATGAATGTACAATATGTGTCAACAATTATAACTTCTCCTACATTGATAGATTTTATTTTATTACGCCTGTATTTTACTATATTGTCGACAGTGGTGCGGTGGTTGAAGGTTTGAATCACAGTGCCTGCAGTCTACATGTCGAAGTGTCCCCCCCCCCCAGTTGCCAGTAAATTTAATAAATAAACTAAAATAAAGCTTCTTCTTCTTCATGATCTGTTAATACCTGCCTCCATGTGTGGGTGCCCACAGTGGGAGTTATACTTGTTGACAAATACATTAATAAACACATATCTGCTTAGAACTACTTTACTTTTCAGTACTTCTTATATATGCTTTAGGGGTTGTTAAAATAAAGCGTTATCAAGATTTTTAACCTGTTTTACAAGTTGTGTTGGAAAATATCAATGGTATAAATTGATGTCTCCTCCAGAATTTTGTATTTTTTGGCAAAATAAGGCATATTTTGCTTGTGTTTTACAAAAGCACATAATCATTCCTGGCAATCTGGTCTACAATCACAACCTGAGAAACAGGCTAAAATCATTTGTATTGTGCAACAGACAGATAATTAATTTGTCAGTACACAAAGAACTGCAGCTCCCAGGAAAATCTACCAGCATACTTAGGTTGTCAGAGCTTGGTTTTGTCTAAATCTATAAGATTCACCAACACTGTCTTCTAATGCTGTATTTCCAACCTTTTAGCTGTAATCTCTGCTTTCTAAAATGTCTCCACTGCCTATCCCACTCTATCCTGTTGAGCTAACCACAACCTCTCCACTCACCCAGGGACTCACTCCTTCTGTTGAGCCCCGACGTTTAACTTGCAAATGTTTTGGTGTTAAGAGGAAAATGTGCTTGTGAAAACAGAATTGTTACTGTAAATAAAGAACACATATTAGATCTTTAAAAAAACAAAAACAAATTAACCTTCTTATCTAGACACTTGCTAACATACCAATATGGCTCCACACCATGGTTGGTTTTGTAATTATTTGTGCTATTTGAAAGGTCAGTGTGATTTTGAATGAGGTTTTCTTTCTTTTCAAACTCAAGTTCTGGTTTCATTTTGACAAGAGAGGAACAAACTGGGGGCTAATTTCAAAATGAAACTCAGGCACCAACCCAAGTTGTAGCCTACACTCATGTGTCAAGTGGTACCACGCCGAGGCTGAGGAGTTATGATCGATGGCACCCCATTAGAGTCAGGAAGGTGACTCACATGACTGCTTGTCAGCAAGCAAAGTGCTGCCCAACTGCTCAGCATCAGCCACTGGTTTCCTGTCTCTAAATGCTTTAAGTTGAACATACTGTATATTGTTTTTGAACTGATGGCTTGGATTTGGTTGGAGTCAAAGAAATGGTGATGGGCTTTTTTCACATTTTGATTAATTGAAAATTAATTAAAATAATCTTTGGTTGTAGCCTGGTGACCATGACAGATTCTATTCTGGTTGATGAGATTGTGATGTTTCCTTCACCCTTCGCAATCTATGCGTCACTCTTCTCACTCTGAAAAACATCACATTTTTAGAAGGGGAAATCCCACTTCAGCCAGCTGTGTTTTACCTCACAAGCACCTGGCTATCTGTTCCATCACAACAGAAACATTGTACATGAAAGAGAAAAAAAGCACTATTCAAGAGAACTGCTGATGTTTATCCTTTGTTACCAGAAATGGTAACATGATACACTTGAATAATTCAGAGAAAGGCAACATGAAATGGGGCAAAGCCTGACACAAAGCCTGAGGTATCATGTCGTGCAATTGGATCTGGTGTGTTTCTAAACAGAGCTGAGGCTGAGCTCTGTGTTTGCTTAAGGACTCTTCCACTGCATGACATGATCGGCCACTGGGTCACTCTGCACCAGCTGGTTTCTGTTTTTGGGCCTATGCACTTAACTTCCTCTTTCCCCTGTGACATCTCACTTCCTTTAAATTAAGCATAACTGTCACATGTTAACCTGACATATAAATAAATCTATTTGGACTGGTGTTTATGAGAACAGTAGTACAGCTGCAGCGATCAGTCAATTAATTTATTAGCTGTCTGACAAAAAAATGAATCAATTTTGACAATTACTGTTTGTCATATTTTAAGCAACATTCCAAATATTTGTTGGTTTCAGTTTCTCAAATGTGAGGATGGGCTTATTTGTAATATACAATAATAAACTTAATATCTTTGGGTTTTGGACTGTTGGTTGGAGAAATCTGAAAATGTCCACTTGGACTGTTGGGAATTATAAACATCAGTTTTTTGTATTTTCCAGATTACTTCCCTATTTTATCATTTGTTACTGTTTGACCAAAAAGTCCAACCAAAAGTCCAAAACCCCAAAACATTCAGTTAAGTTAAAAATAAAGAAGCTTCAAACACTCACATGTGAGAAGCTGGAAACAGAAAGGTTGCCATTTTTTCATGTTTTGCTTGGAAAATAACTGAAATATTATCAAAATAGTTGCTGTTTGTTTTTTGTTCATTTCACAAACTGATTTCTTGACTTATTGTTTCAGCTCTAATAACATTACATCATATGTAGTATGTAGAATCTGAAACTCTAATTCTGGAAAGTAACTAAAGCTGTCATATATACATTTATTTGGATATAACATACAGCATTTCTACAAATATAAAGTAGCATGAAATTGAAATAGGCTTGTGTTTGAACAAATGTACTTAATTACTTTAGACCACAATAACAGAAATGTTTTTGTCCCTCACTTCATGTGATAAAACGCTCGCTGAATAGCCATAAACGCTCTATGAATGATCAAATAGCACTTCACGTGATAAGACACTATATACCCTCAGCTGGAAAATCACTACCATTCACTGGAAGTTTGGTTGTGTGGTTCCCTCTCCACCTCAGGGTTAGTATAGCTCTCTGCATTATGGCACAGTTATGTAACGTGCAAGGTTTGTGGGCCACATCACTGACAGTTTGACTGGTCGCTGCCTCAGCTTAGACAACAATGCTCTTATGTTTAATTTCTCTGAATTTATGTAAGTCATCTTCATAACCTTCATCTTATCATCTATGGAAATCCTGTGATTATTTAGCATAAAAGGCGTATGTAAATTTCTGAAAAATGCATTAATTTATATAGGAAATGTCTATGCATTACTGCAGCTTTTTCTGGTATTTTATGGTTTTATAACCCTTATGTGGGTTGCTGGGATCAGATATTGCAGGTGTTGCAGGCAGAAGTTGAAATGCATCAATCGTGACATACATTTTTCCACACCTTTTCAAAAAAACCTTTTTTTTCTTGTTGGGTCTGCATGCAGTCACCATAACAGAAAATGAATACCAGCTCTGCTCATATGATTGCAGTTTTTTTTTTGTATTCTATTATTAGCTTACTTAAATCCGTTTTGTTTGCAC
>NW_018127914.1:5225268-5242490 GCF_001952655.1 Monopterus albus
GGGGGTGTATGTGGGGGAGGTGGGGGGTACCTCACACCTCCTACTCTTCCTCCTTCTCAGTGTGCAGTGTGCTCTCCTCGTCACTTCCATCATGTGGCCCTGCAGACTGAATATGGCTGCAGCGGAATTCCGTGACGTCACGCTCCCCCCCAAGTAGTTGCCCTGGCTACAGTGGATGACGAAAAGGGGAGTGGTCTCCTTCCGTACGACGTGTTTCGTATAAATACCCGAACTAGCACGCTCAGTAAGCAGCGGTATTTGAGAGCGGAGCGCGGTCGGTAAACCTCTACTCAATTGGCAAGATACAGCGGTCGGCCACGGGTAGACGAGGAACTATATTGTGTTTTTTCTTTGTGTTTATATTGGATATTTATTTTTTCACATAACATGGCTGTGACTGAAGCTGGATGCGATCTGACTTACTGCAAAATGAGGGGGATTGTAGCCGTTCTCACCGGTGAGCGACAAAAAAGATCACTTATTTTCATCACCAACGCTGTGTATTTGTCTGTAAACCAAAATAAACGCAGGCTGTTATTTACATTTATTTGTTAATAAGCAATACAGCTACCAAGAGATGAATTAAACCTAACTTTGAGGTATTTCTTTACATAAAATGCCAATGCAAATGCCTACAAATCTGCGTTGTTGTAACGATCTGGGATGGAAATTGTCTAAATTGTTAAAATTTTTCGATTTAGTGGGATCTAAGACTGCAGTGTTTATGTATAAAGCCAGGAACAATTTATTACCTGGTGGAATTCAAAAAGTATTTAATGAAAGGGAAGGTGGATACAATTTAAGGGGTCAGTTAAATTTAATAATTCATGTTATACGTACAACCAAAAAAAGATTTTGTATTTCCATAAGTGGGGTAAAACTATGGAATAATTTAAGTGTGGACATAAAAAATAGTAATAGAATTGACGAGTTTAAACATAAATATAAAGGTATGTGTCAATCAAGATATATGCAAGAACAGGCTCAATGATTAATTACATGGACAATTGTGGGTGTGGTGTTTTTTTAGTATAATACTTGTGTGGGTAGAAGTGAATCATTTACTGCTTGCAAACCAATGATGGTAAGATGATGTCATGGGGTAGGACTGGATAAGTCTGACTTCTTCCTACTCCATTCAAGCATGTACTAGGTATAAGCAAATTGATATTGGATTATGTGTAAAATTATGTGTGTTGTCATATCAACTGTTTTTACATGCTTGAAAGAATACATCAAATCAAATCAAATTGCTATGATGGCTGTCACTGCTGAGTGACCCACGCCTTGCATAACCTACAGGCCGGCAGCATTACATGGTCTATGCATAACATGCACATCTTCTAACCTGTCTGCACCTCCCAAACTGTGGTTGACAGCTCTAACAAATATTTTCTTCTCTAATGGAAAACAACTTTCCATCATGTGTGGTTAATGAGTCCATGTCTGTGATGCTGTGTTTGCCATCTCCTCTGACATAAATGGTTCCCCTCTGTCTCCATTTGCAGCTTTCATCAAGGAGAGAAAAATGGGGCTGAATGACTTCATCCAGAAGCTGGTGTCTACCCCACATATCTGCCAACAGTGAGTACTTCCATTAATTCTGTTATGTAAAATGCTAGATTTGAATGGAAATTGGCCCTTAAATAAGGCACTAGGAGCATCACTGGGCATCAGTAACTTCTGGACTCTAGTATTTATTTCTGATCATTAGCCCATTCATGATCAGTACGAATTTCAATCCAATCAGCCAGTCCAGGTTGGCAGGACATTCTGTGAAAACTATAATCTGGGTCCAAGAAGCAGAGTAAGAATAGTCCTTTCAGAATAAGCCTGTTAACAACCTCTCCAGTGCCTAATCACCTTTCCAGCAAATCCCTTATGCCCCATGAGGATAACCCAGTATTTCAATTATGACATGATGCATACGCTCGTGCTTTTCTGCACTCCCAGGCCAGCGCTCCAGGTCAGGGTCTGGTCCTGTGGAAGAATACCCAGGCAATGTATCTGTTCTAGATGCTCTGGGAAGAACAGGGGACCTGAGCTGGACCACTGGGTCCTGCAGAGCTGTCTGAACCCTCTTGTTGTGGGTCACTGGCTTATGATTTTTCTCAGAGAGGTTAGGCAGTGATACACTGAGGAGTTTGTATTAAACTTGACCTGACCAGAAGTTTCCAGTGATCATTTACACCCCAGCAGGAAGCAGTCATTCAGCTGTTCAGTCTCACAAACTGCTTCAGATTAAGAAAATGAAAATGTAATCATCAACACTGAAACATTACATCTTGAAAAACATTAACACTGACCATAGTGTAAAAGGGTAACATCTTGTATTAAAATATAACTCCATGTTCTCTGTTTTTTTCTAGTGTTGAAGTTAACAACTTCCTGAAGATTGATGAGAATCAATATGAGGAGGCTGAAAATCGTCAACTTCCTGAAAGTCCGGTAAGCAGAAACTGTTGCCTGAGTATTTGACTCATTTTGTTTCCAAAATAAGGTATTTATGAATTTCTTCATATCTTTCAGATGTGCCTAAACTCACGAAGTTCACTGGCTGAGGACACTCAGTAAGTAGACTTAACATTTTTCTTCATTTAAACACTGACAACTACATCTTTGCTAAGAAGTACACAGCTAAAACCCCAATTTTCTCTGTTTCTTCACATTAGGATTAAACCTTCTGATTTTATCTACCTCAAAATCATTGGCAAAGGCAGCTTTGGAAAGGTGTGTATCTTTCTATCTAACTTACTTTAAACTACCTTCTCTTACTTGCTTATATCTGTCATCACTGTAACACCATTTTGCTCTATAACAGGTTCTGCTGGCTCGGCACAAAGAGTCCACAAAGTACTATGCTGTTAAAGTTTTGCAGAAGAAAATCATCCTGAAAAAGAAAGAGGTAAGCCCCTTAGTTTTCATGGCATCTTTAACTAAAATTAAATGCCAGACATCATGATTAATCACCAGACATGCACCTAAATGTAATTTCCTTCTGGTGCATAATGTTAAATGCTTCCATGAGGAATATAGGGTGTAACTTGTTTTTTAACTCTCCCCTCCCCCAGCAAAAGCATATCATGGCTGAACGTAGTGTGTTGATGAAGAACATCAAGCATCCTTTCCTCGTGGGGCTGCACTACTCCTTCCAGACTACCGACAAACTGTACTTTGTGCTGGACTACGTCAATGGTGGAGAGGTAAGTTAAAACCTCACAATACCCAGAAATCAGCCAGAGACCAGAATCAGGTCAGAGCTTCGAAATCTGTTTGAAGTGAGGACGCTGACGTGTCTTTTTTTTTTTGTTGTTGTTGTTGTTTTTCTCTCTCCAGCTGTTCTACCATCTCCAGAGAGAGAGAATCTTCTTGGAGCCCAGAGCCAGGTTTTACGCTGCTGAAATTGCAAGTGCACTTGGCTACCTCCATTCCCTGCACATTGTGTACAGGTAAGTGGTGAGCCTGCACCTCCCCCTAGTGGATGATCAGGGTTTTATATATAGAAAGAGCATATTCGCGTTGAGGCTTTTTGAATCATCCTTTCTTCTCCTTTATTACAGGGACCTGAAGCCTGAGAACATCCTGTTAGATTCACAGGGCCATATTGTTCTGACAGACTTTGGCCTCTGCAAAGAAGGCCTTGAGCCCAGTGGTACCACAACAACCTTCTGTGGGACACCTGAGGTACAAACCTAATCTCTCAACTTTTACACATCCTCAGGATGTTTGCAGAATCTCCCCTGAAGACAAATGATATGTCAGACATGGGTTGACTTTTTTTTCTTGTTGCTTTGCTCACAGTACTTGGCCCCCGAGGTTCTTCAGAAGCAGGCATATGACCGCACTGTCGACTGGTGGTGCCTGGGATCAGTACTCTACGAGATGCTCTACGGACTTGTAAGTGTGATCAGTGACTTTATATCTCTAAATTGTTTGTTCTCTCTATTTGTCTGTACACCAAATAATCTCTGTTTGTTCTCATCGCTTTTTCTTGAACAGCCCCCATTCTACAGTCGCAACACAGCTGAGATGTACAACAACATTATGCACAAAGCTCCTGTGCTCAAGCCCAATGTGTCAAATGCAGGCAGGGAACTGCTGGAGGGGCTCCTGCAGAAGGACCGCACCAAGAGGCTGGGAGCGAAAGATGACTTTGTAAGTGCACATAGCTGACTCTTACAGCATGTAATAGAACTGTAAGAGCTCAGTAAGGCTTGTTTGCAATCAGACTGCTCATCTAGCATTTCTTTTTCCCTCCAGCTTGAACTCAAGTACCATCCCTTCTTCTGTCCAATTAACTGGGATGACCTGATGGCCAAGAAGATCACACCCCTATTTGTTCCCTCAGTGGTATGTAATCAGTTTTATTATTAATCATTGTCTCTATATCAAAAAAGACTGAAAAATTACCCATGTGACAGCTTTAAACTGTTTGTTTCCTCACATCCACAATCTATCATATAGGGCTACAAGTAACAATTACTTTTATTATCAGTTAATCTTTTAATTACCCTCACAATTAATTATTCGTTGTTTGGTATATAAAATGCCTTCTAATAGTGCAAATGGCAAATTGCAAGTTCTCAGAACCCAGGGTGACCTCTTCAAAATGTCTTTTCATCTGATCAACAGTCCAAACCCAAGGACATTAAATTTACTATCAGTGAAGACAGATAAAAACCAGAAAATATTAATGTTTGAGATGCTAGAACCAGCAAATGTTTGCTTGACAAATAAACAATGAATCAATTATCAGAATGCTAAGAATAAATAACTGTTAGTGTCTTGGTATTTTTCCCCCCTCAGATTAAATGTTTAATCTTTCTTTCTTCTGGATTTCAGAGTGGTCCCACAGACCTGCAACATTTCGACCCTGAGTTCACTCACCTGCCTGTGTCCTCCTCCCTGTGCACTGACACCCTGACTGTGACCAGCAGCGTCAAAGAAGCAGCTGAAGCCTTCCCAGGCTTCTCTTACGGGCCTCCAGCAGACTACACCTTCATGTGAAGGCCAGCATCACTTCTGTTCCAAGAATGAACAAGACAGGACAAATGTTCTGGTTTGAGAATCTTATCTTGACAGAGGGACCACAACAGAGCAACCTGTCTGGGAGGACAGGTTACAGCTAAGGCCTGATATGAGGATCTACATGACAAATAGACAGGAATAACAGGGCAGATCTCGAGGGATCTGGTGCATGACTAGTGTACAGATAGAGACTCTCGTTACAACACCACTGGCCCTACTGTTCTGCCTCAATCACGCAAAAATATAACGTGTGTGCCAAGTATGGATGCACTTTGGGGTCATAAAACATGGTGGCTCTGGACCTTACAGCTATTGATGAAGTGACATGAAGAGAAGTGCCTAAGGTTCAAAAGGCAGTTGGGACGGTGGCAGCAGCTTCAAACACCACAAAATCATTTCATTTATTTGGACATAAGGTGATGCCTTCATTAAATGTGGACATACTGTATGTTAAAGACGTTTTGTTGTACTATTTTCTTGAAGATGCGCAATTGCACTTGAGGAAACAAGGGTCAAGAAAGTTAAATATTCTGTTTCAAGCTCCAACAACTTCAGATTAGACAGTTGACATCTTTCTACTTTTTATTTCACATCTCTGCTTAGGACAAATACAGTATATAGGCATTGCATACTACTATTGGAACTTGGACCAAACAGTTAACCATGCTATGCTTTGATACTAGACTTTTGACCCGTTTGTCCTCATAAACAAAGATTTACTGTACTGTATAGAAGAAAAAAAGACATTTTATTTAATAACCATAAACATTCACTGTTTACTTTTAAGTAAGTTCTGCATATATTATAAATGACTTCTAAATGTTTCCTGTATGGCAATATGCTAGTCTTTTGTTTTTCCAACTACTTTTCATCTAGTGACTGTGTTAATCTGCTGTTTCCAAACTTTACAAAAGACTTCTTTTATTAATCAGGAGGGTGTGATATGGATTTCAACCAGCAATAACTGGCCCACATCAATGATAGCACATACTGTATATCAAGCTTCATTTCAGTTGAATTGATTGCTGTTTTTTGCAAAAACTCTAGAATCTAGGAATTAGAGAAGAACTGTGAATGTATTGTGCCTGTCCACGGTGGCCTGATCCTTGTATAGGCTACTCTATGTACATTTCTCTCTTCCCTAAACTTATTGGTCCCTTTTCTAGAAAATAATCTGTATGGGGAAAAAGTGCTTGATTATCTTGATGAAGAACCAATGGGTGGAACAGGCACTGGCTTTCCCATAACAGTATTTAGCCACTGGCCTACTGCATAATATGGTTCTAGAAAGTGCAAAAAAAATTTTTTTTATCACTTTAAGTAGATGTGTAAATTGTAGATGTGTAAATTGTAACTTATGCTCTGATATTAATTAAATTACTAAAAGAGGATCATCTGGACCATTGCATACGTGCATTTTCAAGCCTGCTGAAAATAATATAAAATAAGACGACACAGTTCTGGATGACTTTCTTCCATATTTGGAAGCATTACACTTATGTTTTGTATATTTATTTTCATGCCACTGCTACTGTATAAAGATCATTTACTTGATCAACTGAAATACTGAACTGCAATCTGTCAGAAATGACCAATAAAATCTCTAAATTGGATGCAAGTGTCATGATTTTTGTTATTGATGCTACTTTTAAATACTGACTTAACCTACTACTTTACAAAAAATTGTAATATTGGCCTTTATTATCCAGCACAACTACAGTATTTTCCTTTTAACAGTCAATCTGCCGCACACATGATCAATTATTTAAATACGTCATCTATATAATTCTTGCTTTTTTCTATCTTATTCCCATTATTTCTAATGTAAAATTACGTTTACTTCATGGAAGATACTTACGGTGTGTTTTATATTTCGTTTAAGGATAGAGTCTAAAAGGAATGGGGAAGAATTTGGAAGTTACGGAGCTTATAAAAGTGTACTCTACAGGAATATAAATTTTTGCACTAGCTGTGTTTTACACTGCGGTCAAATCAGCCGCCGTTCAGTTTTCCGTGGTCAAGCCAGCCGCGCTAGAATTTGAAGTGCGCCTATATACTCTATATACTCATATTTACGGTAAAGGTATTGAAACGGGCCAAAGCTCACGATTTTCAAAATAAAATACCTCAACTCCATTGCTGGATTAATTATGAACTTTCAAGCTTAATAAAAACACTGTTCTTAATATTTGCAGCATAAGGACATCATTTATGGGTTCTACATGACCCGCACTGTTACCACACAAATAATCAAGCATTTCTACTGGACCATTCTGGAGAAAACTCACATTAAAGATGTGACTCCAATGCTGGATTAATTATGAACTTCCAAGTGGCTTGACCACGGAAAACTGAACGGCGGCTGATTTGACCGCAGTGTAAAACACAGCTAGTGCAAAAATGTACATACTATTGTATGTACATTTAACGTTATAGCTTATCATGTCCGAAGAACCTCGTCCATAGTCGACTCAGTAACAATACAGCGTGGTGCTACAAGACATAAAGCGCAAAATGATACTTAAATTGGGTTTTTTTATGTGCCCCCGAAGAGGAATGAATTTATTTTAACAGTAAGTTCTACAGGTAGAAATTAAAAGCGAGCGTAAACTCAACTATCTTAAAATTAACAAAACTAATAAATAGGTTTGACATTACATTTATTAAAAGTAAGGCACTCTGAGAGAAAGCTGATAACATTTATCAATGGCATTCACCTAATAAATAAATGTTAGAGGTGTTTTCTCTCACCTGTGCTGAAGCTACACCTTTTCTTAAAAAAAAAAGCTTTATTGAAAATGTTGATGCCACACCTGTCACCTTCCGCCGCGCCACAGTTGGTGATGCCTGTCAATCAACATTTTGCACATGCGCAGTCGATCCGTCGACGAAACTTCCTGCCAAATAGTGGTCCCTAACAACAGACAAAGCTTGATACTGTGGATTCAACTGAAGATGCTTAAATAAAAGCGTTTCTCAGTTACTCCTTCAATGGTAAGTATATTTTTGTTCATTTTGTTGTGTTAGTAGTGTACGTTTTGCTATTACCTTTGCAGTTAGGAGCAGCGGGAGAGAGATGTTTTCACACGCTGCCATTTCAGTTCCCAATCCAATGGCTGCTGGTCACGACTAATCTCTGGATCTGAAAAGTTTCACGCCTGGACAAAACTAAGTACAGTTAGTTATGTAGCAGCCACTATACCAGGATTAGTTGGCTAGTTCACACAAAAGTGAATGCTGAAGTTTTTTCTATAAGTATTGTTGCTAAAGCATGCAAAAATCTATTATTATAATGTCTACTAATATCGGCAAGCTAACGTTGAAATTAGGAAGCTTACTACTTGCTGCTGTAATAACGGTTAACCTACACTTTAATACTCTGTTATTACTTAGTTGCTCATATTAAATTTACCAGTTAGTGTTAGTTATCGATATCTAGCCCCGTGTGTTCACATTTAAGTTGTGTTTCTGCGTTTAGATTGAAGGTAAACGAGCTTCTGCTTTTCAGGAAATAGTCTGATTCTTCACCGTTACAGCACAGTCTTTGGCTAGGTGCAGCTAACCTAATGTTTGTCGGCTAACATTTGGAGATGACATGGGTAGGAGCTGTATCTTGTGTTGGTGCACTGCCAAGGTTTCTGCCAAGCTGTGCTTATTTGCAGATCAGTCAGAGCTGCTGAGAATACTTATTGATCACCAGTCACTCCTCAGGTGCAGTTTTGTCCATCAGCATAAAGTGAACGCTGCTACAAACTATAGGCAGACAGCAACATGTGCTGTTTATAAAAAGACTAATATTTTTACTGTATGACACTAAGTTCAAAGGAAAGTTTCTGCAAAAGTCTGTGGTTTGATATAACTTTAGAATTGCAGCAATTAATCACAATCAACCATTTTGAGTTATTTTTATAAAGATGAATATCAATGTTCTCTGGTTATAGCTTCTAAAATGTGAATTTTTTATGCTTTCCTTTGCTTTTTATTATAGTTAGATTAATAAATAACCTTTGGCCTGTTTGTCAGGGAAAAAACAAGAAGACATTTGAGGATGTCACATTTGGCTCTTGGACCCCCCCCTTCCCCACCCATTTTCAGGCACTTTTTCAACTAAATAGTTAATCAGTTAATTAAGAAACTAGTGACCACAAAGAAAAATCCTCACATTTGATAAGCAGGAATCAGAAAATGGTTTGCTTAAGAAAATAACTGAAATAATTGATTATTAAAATTGTTGCTAATTTTGTCATCTAAGTAACTGATTAATTAATTCGCTAATCATTTCAGGTCTAGAATAATTATTTTGGCTGGGTCTCTTTTGTTAAGATCTGTTATTATAAGGAAGTAACTCTTCAGTGTCTTATAAAGCCGAACCCCTGTCTCAGAATCATTATGTTCCTTATCATCAGTAACAAAATAAATACATTTAAATAGGTCCAGGAAATACTTTAGGAAATTACTGCATACTCTCTGGATTTTTTTTGCTGAGTAAATGTGAATCTAGCTCAATATTAGGTGTTTAGTTTAGCACCCAAGGCCACAGCTTAACTGATTTTCCCAGGTCTGTGGTGTCCCGTATCTTTGACATTCCATCCTTTTGTAAAAGACAACATCTCTTGAAGCAGAGACTCCCAAAGAATCCAGTTTCAGGTCGACGGTGTTCCTCAGGTGGCTTGATTCAGCTCGAGTGTTGTGATGCTGACAGAGGAGAGGAGACTCCAAGCAACTCAGTGACTGGTGGCAGCAGCTGGTGGGACAGTGGCTTTGATGAATTCAAGTCTGTCAAGTCAGCCAGAAAAATGAAGCAACAGCAGTACATGAGTGTAGCTGTGGTTCTTTTTGTTAAAGGTTTTGGATATTACAGCTAATTGGCATTATACAGATATACAGTAAGTTTGTAGGTTAATTTGTTGTGGCCTTGATTTCCTTAAAATGTAATACTTTTTTGGGTTCACTTACCTAAATCTATTATAAGCTGACATAGGTTTCAATTGCCCAGCCAATTCAGGTGGCATGCTTTTAAACTATAAGCTGACATAGGTTTCAATTGCTCAGCCAATTCAGGTGGCATGCTTTTAAAATTCACTTGTGCAGCATTAACTGCCAGACACATTTATGCATTTTTGAATTTGCCATCTGACCCATTTTCTTTCTCTGTGACTACATTGTCAGTTAGATACTTTAGATGTTCCATCCTTCCAACTGTACAGAAAGGCCAGTCGAACGAACAATGGACAAATCGAGGTTAGCTCTTATCCCCCAGGGCATCTATTGCTACAACAGCTTGCATCTGAACACCTAATGCTCCTGGAGAATATGCTTTTGTTGAATGTAGGTTAGGTCACATGTAAGGTGGCACGCTTCCTTAATCCCACAGTAAACACAAACTAATGGGAACACAGGACAACATCAATGCCACACGTGCCTCACCTGCAGGTCTCGTGCTGAAGATTAGACCAGGGTGCCCCACTTCTTACATTGCTGCAACCCCCCCCCTGCTGATTACCCCTGCGATAGTGGCATCAATGAGCATTTATGGGACAATGGGAGGGGAGAGTCACTCATCAGAAAAGTACATAAGGTATAACCTCTGCCCATTTCTTCTATGTCTGTGTGTTTTTTGCCGCTGCGGTTGTATAAGGCAGGGTCCGGACAGGCTTTCCAGGTGCAGAGAGTAGGCTGAGTGTGCAGATATGTCGGGTCGCTCTGCTGCAGAGATGGATGACTCGCAGGAGCTGCCTGAACTGCCGGTGAGTCCACACACAGTGACGGCAACATAGAGTGGGGGATGGGGGTGTTCTGAAAAAATAACTATGTACAACTTTGTTTGAACTATGCGTTGTTGTCTGTTACACTGCATTTGAGAAAAATGAATAATTTTAAGTCAGTTAAATGTACAGTGGGTCCTTTTATTGTATCATGAAATTACATTTCTAATCTCATATTCAGGCTGTTGTAGCTTTTAATTATAGTAAACAAAGATAATTTTCAGGTGAAGGATAAACTGAAATTAGGAAAACGAGCTATTAACTTATGGAAAAGTCATCAATGATTGTTTTTATAATTGTTCTTATTTAACACATGAGAATAATAAATAGCTGCCAGTTCTTTCTTCTCTAATGTGAGAATTAGCTATTTTTCTCAGTTTAACGCTATTATAAATTGATTGCCCTTGTATGTGACTGATCGTCAGCTTTCCGAATTTGTGAAAGGCTTTTGTCAGCTTGTGTAGACTAAACAAATTGTTGATTAACTGAAACAAATTATACAAAGCTTCAAATTGCTATTATTTAGAATTTGAAAAATAAATGAATTATTCATTTGAAAACTAAAGCATTAAAGGGACAAAAAAGATGCAGTATTTCATAGTAATTTATAGCGCACCAGATCATTCAAACCTTTGAAATTTCTGGTTTCATCTCTTTCTGCTTCATCTTTTTCTGCTTATACTCTGTGCACTGTAGTATTAATTGCTGTGAGTATACACAATGTGTTGTTGATATACTGATTAATATTGTTTCAATGCTGCTGATCAAATACACTGTGCTCTATCACTGATTTGTAAAATAATCCATGAAGAATACCAGGGAAAGCCCCGAGTTTGAACATAGTACTTCAGTAATTTTTGTTTCATGTTTTACAGTCTGTGTGTTTCTGACAGTTCATTTGTGCAGAACATTAGCATTAAACTTTTTGTAATAGATCATGTTAAACTTAGACTTTTGACAGCAAAGAAAACGTTGCCACTGCAGAATCCATGACACTTAAACTAGTGTTTTTATATGCATCTGACTTTACTGGTTAGTGCAGAAGCAGCAGAGAAAATAGAATTATGGTGACAGCATTTTTTTTTTTATAAAACTCCTTTTTTTGTGTGCAGGCAAAGAAGCCCAAGCTTGAGATAGATAATGGACTGGAGAAAGAGCCGGGGTTGGTTATCATTGATTTTATATTTATTTCAGATATTTTGGGTTTTTTTAAATTGATGCTTACATTGTCTGATGGACAATAAGTAATTTTTAACAGACATCTAAAACTGTTACACAGTGGTTTGATGTTGTATGTTTGTCTTTTCCTTTTCATCAAATGTAACTTTCTTAGTTCTAGTTTTTAGATGAGTGCAGGCCAGCTGCAGAAACTCCATATTAATAATTGTCTTTTTTGTTGTTTTTAAGAAATTTGGGTGATGATGGAAGTCCAGCTGTGGTTTTAGGGTCATCGGAGCAGGACAACTCTTATTCTGTTTTGTCCACCACCCAGCTTGATCCCAGTAAGTAGAAACTGTGCAAAAGGCTGACAGCACTCAGAAATGTTCCTGTAAAATATTGACACTTTGTGTTTTTATCATAGGTAATCAGGAGCAGTCAGATGCAGACAGAGTATCAGCACCTCAAGCATGTGGCGAGTCAATGAACTCATATGCTCATTCTGGTACGAATAGAAACACTGTCTCAGTTCAAAGCAACAGATAGTACATTCAGTTGTGAAGGCCGCTCTATGTGAAACTGAAGTCATGTTGTCTGTTTCTTTTACAGTGACAGACGCAACAGTCACATCTGAATACACCCATCAGGTCTATCAAGGAAGCAAGTGAGTACACAGCATGGAACAAATGTCAGTGTCTTATCATTTATCATATAATGTTATGTAGATTTAACTATGTAAAATGTGACAGATACTGCAGAGCTCCAGAACTGTTCTACTCACACACGCAGGTCAAAGCCTGCACAGTTTTTGATTGGTTGCACCAATGCAGCTGTGATCTAGTTTTCATGCTCTACTGTGTTGGAGATGTCTGACAAAGCATCTAGACCCATTCAGTGATCTGTTGAGATTAAAAATACTCCCAAGTACAATGCATCATTGTAATAAAGTACTGCTGAAGACTGACAGTAGCCAACAGGGTAACGCTTTAATTTACACATCAACTACTGCATATGATATTTTTTGGAAGTTTCTTGCAAAGAACCATGCAGTTTGGTATTAATTATGAAAATGGGACTTAAACACTCCTCTGTGTGCTGAAACTTGTGTGCACCTGCATTTACAAACTCTCATGCTCTCTTTCTCTTTCAGCCCAGCAGTGACGTCGTTCACTAGCCAGGTGGCCTTTCCTCCACTGGCCCAGTCCACTGTGTACTCAGCCTTCCCCCAGACAGGCCAGACCTACGGTCTCCCGCCCTTCGGTTTGTTCTGTAACAACCTATTTTAACACTCTCTGCATCGCACCTTTGTTACTCTGCTTCAGATGCCTTACTATGCTTTGGTGCTGTGGAGCCGATTTGCATCTGATCTCTTCTTAAACACACAAGGCTGACTGAAAAACCTGGCTTCTGAGCTTTGCCCTGTCTTCAGTAACCCACTCCTCTTGCTGCCTCTTTCATTTTCCGCTCCCACTGCTTTCTTTCTTCAGGAGCCATGTGGCCAGGCATAAAAACAGAGACAGGGCTGCCTGAGGCACCCTCTGGTGGTCAGCCTGGATTTCTCAGCTTCAGCTCCGCATATACCTCAACCCAGCCAAGCCAGCTGCACTACTCATACCCCAGCCAAGGCAAGCTGTCGCCTCACTCTGATAATGCTCTGACACTCTATGCAAATACCTCATGTACTCAAAAATAACTTGCAGTGGCACGGCTCCTTTTTCTTTTCACTTCAGACACTGTGTACATATTCAGTTTTTTTTTTCTTCTGGCACTGTTTTGTTTTACTTGAGTTCTTTGTCTCCAGGCTCGAGCTTCACAACATCCAGTGTCTACTCAAACATACCTTCAGCTACGGCAGTCACTACAGCCTCCACCACAGTGGGCCACCAGGTAAGGAGTGCAGTTCTGTGAGAAATGGCAGGAGAATTATGCATATTTTGTCAGATGCCTATACTGTAGAGTCTTCATGGGAATAGATCCATCTTTATGCAGGAAAACATAAAAGAGTATGATAAACATTGCCAATATGTACACAGCATACTAGTGTATTAAAGACAAAGGATAACCAAATCTGTGTTTATGTTTTTGAGGTGCATGGGGTTGGGGTGGGCTAGACTTGTTCACACAGAACCTGCATATATTACATTAATGATGAATGTGAGAAATGCTTGGTCAGTAAACATTATTTCCCTCTTTTGTTCTTCAATATGTGTGTATAATGTTTGCTACACAGTCCTGCGAGAGACTTTTCCACTGTTCTTCAGAACTGTGCTCCTTTCTAATTTTTGTAGGAATTTAGCAGCTACAACTCTCTGGGACAGAGTACGTTTTCTCAGTACTACACTCTGCCTCCCAGCTTCATGCCTGCTGGACTGCCCAGCAGTGACGAGCATGGTGTGGGAGTGGCCGGATATTCAGCTGTGAAGTCAGAGCAGGCTGCCTCAGCTGGACGTCCTCCCGGAGGTGAGTTCAGTGCTTAGGTTTAGATGATTTCTGTTCAACATTAGATCACATTATGATAGCTATTTCAAAAACGCCATGTACTCGTATTGTTTTCATCTGTATTCATTTGAATTATTTGTCACCACAGCGTTCATCAGCGTTCACTCTATGTGACCTTAGTACAAGTCTGAGAAACAATGGAACCCATTTAATAAGGTCTAACATCAGACATTTGTACTTTGTCCTGTATTAAGATGCATCGCCACCAGAAGACCTCCCAGCAGGTGTAGCTCTCCCAGCTGGAGCCAGAGAGCAGGATGAGGCTGGACGCAGGAATTCTGTTGGCAAAGCCAAAGGGAAGGGCAAGAAGTCTGACAACTCCCTACCTACTGACAGCGACCTGGAGGTAGCCATGCACTTAACATGTAGGGGATTAACTTAACTGTGGTGGTAAATCTAACACACTGAGTTTGGTTGGTTCAACAAACCTTTGTGCCAGTCCAAAGATAATTACAAAGAAGGCGTCTGTTTCAACACTGAGCAGGCGTGCAGGTCTTCATTTAGAAATATAATGGCAGTGCTGCTGTTGTATAACAATGTGAAAATATTTAGATTTAGAAAACTAATGAAGGGGGAAAAATTTCAATGCAAAGAGTAATATTACTGTTCTGTTTTAGCGCATTTTTCTGTGGGATTTGGATGAGACCATTATTATATTCCACTCACTGCTCACTGGCTCCTACGCACAGAAGTTTGGCAAGGTTTGTTTTTCTAAATAAGCAAATACGTTTGAATATAAAATAAAAAATGTGACATGATTTATTGTCTTATTGTTTTTTTTTGTCAATCCTATCATGCTTGTACAGGATCCAGCAATGGTGCTGAACCTGGGCCTGCAGATGGAGGAGCTGATCTTTGAGTTGGCAGACACTCACCTTTTCTTCAATGACCTGGAGGTACATGGAGATGTATTCATCTACTGACTTTACTTGGGCGTGCCACCAAAGTTGGTGTATGGGAAACCCTGTAGTGAGTTCTGGACAAATTCATATGTAAAGTAGTTCTTCTGAAAAGGGAAGAGACACAAAGGTCTGTCAGCTAAAACCAGTAAAACTACATTCATAAAAAAACTTATGTGCATTCAACAGACAAACTTGTTTATAAACTCACACTATGTTATTTCCCAGTCTGAGTAAAACCCATTTTCCTTACTAAAGGTGCATACAGTCACTGGATATGGATCCTGTAATCTCTGTACAAGTGAAAACAAGTTTTGGCTTTGTTTGGCAGGTTTCCTTCCTTTGGACAAGTGTCCCTTTGATTTGGGAGGCAGACAGGAAGCTAATCTTTCTTTTCTCTCTCTCTGTGCTGTGACTGGTTTCTACTTTGATAACCAGTCACTTGAATTATGTTACTGCTGCTGTAAATGTTTTTTCCCCAACCTCAGTCCTATTGTTCCATTAACTTTCCCGTGTACAGTACATCTGTATTTTCTGCCCACATGCAACCCTGTGTGTATTTTGACATGTGAAGTCTGATAGTTGTCTTATTTGAACCTGAAATGTGTGCAGAGACTCTTTGGGTGATGTGCATCTACAGTGTAAAAATAAATGGAATTTGGAGTTGATATGCATAGTTAAATAGTTTGTAACAAGCAGCTCTCTTTTTTTTTCTGCTGAAGGAATGTGATCAAGTCCATGTGGAGGACGTGGCTTCTGATGACAATGGACAGGACCTGGGAGTAAAACCTGTTTTCCTTACTAAAGGTGCATACAGTCAAAAACCCATTTTCCTTACTAAAGGTGCATACAGTCACTGGATATGGATCCTGTAATCTTTGTACAAGTGAAAACAAGTTTTGGCTTTGTTTGGCAGGTTTCCTTTCTTTGGACAAGTGTCCCTTTGATTTGGGAGGCAGACAGGAAGCTAATCTTTCTTTTCTCTCTCTCTGTGCTGTGACTGGTTTCTACTTTGATAACCAGTCACTTGAATTATGTTACTGCTGCTGTAAATGTTTTTTCCCCAACCTCAGTCCTATTGTTCCATTAACTTTCCCGTGTACAGTACATCTGTATTTTCTGCCCACATGCAACCCTGTGTGTATTTTGACATGTGAAGTCTGATAGTTGTCTTATTTGAACCTGAAATGTGTGCAGAGACTCTTTGGGTGATGTGCATCTACAGTGTAAAAATAAATGGAATTTGGAGTTGATATGCATAGTTAAATAGTTTGTAACAAGCAGCTCTCTTCTTTTTTCTGCTGAAGGAATGTGATCAAGTCCATGTGGAGGACGTGGCTTCTGATGACAATGGACAGGACCTGAGGTGTGTTACATGCTGTCCTGGCATCTGTTTTCTTCGCAATTTTGAAGCAAACCAATCAAAAGTGTATCTCCCTTCTTTAGTAACTACAACTTCTTGGCCGATGGCTTTACTGGCCCCAGTGGTGGAGGGACATCAGGAGCCACCACAGGCGTCCAGGGAGGAGTAGAATGGATGCGCAAACTGGCCTTTCGCTACCGTCGGCTAAAAGAGATTTACAACAGCTATAAAGGAAATGTCGGTGGTGAGTTTGCGTCACGTAAAACGGAGTCACACTTGGCCAGTCAGTCTTTTAAATGGCATGTGCACAAGAACACTAGGCTTATGGAGGCTACTGCTAAACATATTGATGAAGAGTATAGTAACGCTGTAGGTTGATTGTATTCAGAAGTTAATTTTCCATCACCTCCAAGCTTGTGTGTATGCTGCATTGACAGGCCTGTTTTGGTGTTTGCTTCCAAAACCTTGGAGCTGTTAAAAGTCACATGATGTGTATGACATCCATCCATC
>NW_018127914.1:5244080-5272178 GCF_001952655.1 Monopterus albus
GAGGTCCCCACGTGGCTCGTTCGGGCTAAGCCAGGCCGGGCCCCGTGAGGGGAGGCCTGGCCACCAGGCGCTCGCATTTGAGCCCCAACCACGGGCCTGGCTCCAGGGTGGGGCCCCGGCTGCGCCATGCCGGGCGACGTCACGGTCCTTGATTTTAATCTATTCATAAAGGGCTTTTGAACTGCTCTTAGTCTGACCCGTCACCCAGGACCTGTTTGCCTTGGGAGACCCTACCAGGGACATATAGCCCCCAACAACATAGCTCCTAGGATCACTCGGGTACTCAAACCCCTCCACCACAATAAGGTGGCGGTTCAAGGAGGGGATGTGTATGACAGTTCAATTCAATTCAGAGCAACACATGTCTCAGTGCACTTTACACACTGGCTGTCAAAAATAAAATATAATGAAAATAAAGGCTCAGCTAGAAGAGTCTCAGTTGACTGACAGGTCTCTCAACTAGTGACTATATTATTGGACTATTAGGGGGCAGCTCTACCTCCCTGTATCCTCACCCAGGATTTGTCCTCACTCAGACAAAGAGCAGATAAGTGGCTTGACACACAGCATCTGCATTGTATTTGCTCAGTAAAATTAGCTAAATTTTTTCAATATCCAAAAGGCAAAAGGAAACAAACACCATGTGAATTTGACCTATTTTCCCAGCCATGTCAAACAAACAAGGTAATGTTTCAGCCAAGCAGCCAAAATAAACAAAGCTGTCTGTTTGTGTGTCTTCTGCTTTTTGTCTTTTTAAATGTCAGTCTGTGGAATTATATTTTTGGATGGCACAACCAATTGTAAAGCATTTTAGAAGGTGTGTCATTTCAGACATTTGGAAACCGTAAAATGTGAATATTACATTCACCTTTGGTTCCTGATATAGTGATAGTGAAACTGGTAGAATAGAGGTTGTGTACAAGGCTTGTGCATAATTGCATGTTGTTGTCTTCAGGTCTGTTGAGTCCAATGAAGAGGGAGCTGCTTCTACAGCTTCAGTCAGAGATAGAGAATGTGACAGACGCCTGGCTCAGCACTGCACTCAAGTCTCTGCTGCTCATCCAGTCCAGGTTAGAGTGGAGCACAGGTGTTGCTGTTTTTGGTTTTGTTAAGCAGTTTTTTAAGCTCACACTGTTTGCATCACACCGGCTGACATTACCGGTATGTGTTGCATTGTTTACACACACTACTCTGGGCACTGTGAATATGTAGACTAAGGTCTTATTTAAATAAAGCTTTGTGTTTTCATCTTTTAAAACCATTTATGCATGCATATAAGCGCGCGCGCGTGTGTGTGTGTGTTTTATACCCACCAACAGGGGGAAGTGTATGAATGTGTTGGTCACCACCACTCAGCTGGTTCCAGCTCTGGCCAAAGTGCTGCTCTATGGTCTGGGAGACGTCTTCCCTATTGAGAACATCTACAGCGCCACCAAAATAGGTACATGTGAAAATACCAAGAACATGAGCAGTAAATGTTTTTAAAATGCTGATTTAAATATTTGTGCTATGTAACTCTGTGTGCAGCAAGAAGTTGTACTGTGAAATTCGGTAAGCTTTACATTTTCCATTTTTGATGCAGGAAAAGAGAGTTGCTTTGAGAGGATCATCTCTCGCTTTGGGAAGAAAGTTACTTACGTGGTTATAGGTGATGGACGAGATGAGGAGTTTGCAGCAAAACAGGTATGTTAGGCGATCTGTGTGGTGCCCAAGCGTGGTGTCCCAGATGAGGACTATCTGCCTTGTTTGTTGTGTTAGTCCGTAGAACTAGAAAAGGCGGTGTCCTCAGAATTTTATCACATTCTACACTGCAGGAAAATCTAAGTACAGTTGCTGTGACTCTGGGTTTTCGTTTTAAAGTGTCCAACCCAGACGAGTAGCTCTCACTACTTAAATATTTCTTCAATCAAGAAGTAAGCATGTAAACTAGTTTATAAAATAAGCTCAGCTGCCTGCAACCAGTCGCATGACATTGTGGGACTATTAGTGATGAGGCAGGATCTGGCCTGCCATGCTGCAGCGATCACAACTGATATTTTGCCTGTGAGAACTACCGCATTTGCTTTTGTTTGCTGTACACTAATGAGTATTTGTTTATGCAGTGTTGCTATGTGTGATGTTACTAAATATTTGGTTGTGGCTGTCTCCGTGTGCAGCACAATATGCCTTTCTGGCGGATCTCCGCTCATGGCGACCTCATGTCCCTGCACCAAGCGCTGGAGCTGGACTTCTTGTAAAGGAGATGGTGTAGAATGTCACACACGAAAGGGAAAATGTAGTCGTCATCCTGTTGGCCTCCACGACCCTAGTGATACACAGGGGGAAGTGTATGAATGTGTTGGTCACCACCACTCAGCTGGTTCCAGCTCTGGCCAAAGTGCTGCTCTATGGTCTGGGAGACGTCTTCCCTATTGAGAACATCTACAGCGCCACCAAAATAGGTACATGTGAAAATACCAAGAACATGAGCAGTAAATGTTTTTAAAATGCTGATTTAAATATTTGTGCTATATAACTCTGTGTGCAGCAAGAAGTTGTACTGTGAAATTCGGTAAGCTTTACATTTTCCATTTTTGATGCAGGAAAAGAGAGTTGCTTTGAGAGGATCATCTCTCGCTTTGGGAAGAAAGTTACTTACGTGGTTATAGGTGATGGACGAGATGAGGAGTTTGCAGCAAAACAGGTATGTTAGGCAATCTGTGTGGTGCCCAAGCGTGGTGTCCCAGATGAGGACTATCTGCCTTGTTTGTTGTGTTAGTCCGTAGAACTAGAAAAGGCGGTGTCCTCAGAATTTTATCACATTCTACACTGCAGGAAAATCTAAGTACAGTTGCTGTGACTCTGGGTTTTCGTTTTAAAGTGTCCAACCCAGACGAGTAGCTCTCACTACTTAAATATTTCTTCAATCAAGAAGTAAGCATGTAAACTAGTTTATAAAATAAGCTCAGCTGCCTGCAACCAGTCGCATGACATTGTGGGACTATTAGTGATGAGGCAGGATCTGGCCTGCCATGCTGCAGCGATCACAACTGATATTTTGCCTGTGAGAACTACCGCATTTGCTTTTGTTTGCTGTACACTAATGAGTATTTGTTTATGCAGTGTTGCTATGTGTGATGTTACTAAATATTTGGTTGTGGCTGTCTCCGTGTGCAGCACAATATGCCTTTCTGGCGGATCTCCGCTCATGGCGACCTCATGTCCCTGCACCAAGCGCTGGAGCTGGACTTCTTGTAAAGGAGATGGTGTAGAATGTCACACACGAAAGGGAAAATGTAGTCGTCATCCTGTTGGCCTCCACGACCCTAGTGATACACACTCGTATATTAGAAACCTATTTACCCTCACTGACGACTAATGACTCGCCGTGTGAACTGGATGGTAATGTACTGAGGGGGACTTTGGGTCAGAGCTGAGTGTGAGAAAGTACTGGACACAGCAGCCGGCTGAATCAAGGTTCCTCACACCCAGCACTCTACGGCAGCTAAACTAGACATGGCTGAAACTGGCACTGATTTGGACACAGAAGTGAAGACCATTTCTCCTCCTCCTCGGACTTTGGCCTTTATCTCATTCTTTATTTCTAGTTTCCTGCACGAACACTATCCTCCTAATTTTTATTTCTCTTTCTGGATCTGAACAACCAAAGGGTCATAGCTCTTTATTAGCATTCTCTTTTGGTGGTGTTCTAGCTTTTTGTTTAGAATCTGAATAACTGAAAATAACAAAGCAAATTTGAAAAAAAATCTTTCTGGGTTGTTTTGCACTCATTCAAAGACTTAAAAGCAGTCTCATTGTAAATCAAGTTACTGACAGCCATTATGTATTAAATTATCCTATTTTAAATTCTTTATTTACCTCCCATGTAGCTAGTCCACTATTTAACACAAGGTACTGGAAGGGGTCAAATAACTTGATCATGATCTCCCCTCCTGACCAAACCACACCATCAGTCAGCTGCCCCGACCTCTCCACTGTGCTGCAACAGCAGGTGTGTGTGTGTCTGTGGTCAGAACGCTTGTGCTGAGAATCAGAGGCTTCTGTCAAACACATGCTTCCAGATTAACCTGAATTAACGGTGATACAGACAGTAGTAAGCAGGAAAACATGCGATAAAGACAAATGAAATTAGTTTCAGCAACGACTGGAGAGTTTGACAGGAGAGAGACTTTTCTGTGCAAAGGTTTTAGGCCCTAAAAGTAAAGTAAGTGTTCTTTTAAAAACAATACCCTGAGTACCTTTTATTAATTAGAGTCAGAGTGCAGTAAACAGGGGCCCAACTTTAAAACAGCACTGGTTCTTCCAGAGAAACTTGCACAAAGTATCTTAATGTACTTGTCAGGTAGGTAGTTCCAGCATCTGGGAGAGCCTGCCACAGTTCTTCTGTGGCTTTTGGCCATCTCTGTGTTTTGCCTCTTCATGTGATCCCGGACTGACTCTGTGATGTTGACCAGACCATCTGCAGGTTCTTCCTGTCTGAGCTTGGTTCCTTGTGGTGCTGGCTGGATGTTTGGTTTCATTGTCCTGCCACAGAATGAGTTTGGTACAATGTCGACACCTCCCTAAAATTCCTGAAACCTTTGCACAGTTATGTACATTTCCTGCCCCAGTAGTATTTGTAAGGCAGTGCACAGGTTATTGTGCATAATGTCACAGTCTAATGAAAACCTTACCTGTTTTCCCAAATCCTTTGTGCATACTAATTCTAGACAGTATGCACTACATCATAGTGTAAAAAAATCCAGGTAGTTCACTGGTTCATAGTAACAGGAACTTTACACACAATGTCCATCAAACTGACTTTGAAGTGACACTGCATTGTAAAATTCAGTTTTCCTAAGATTCAGTATTATTTTCTATTTGTAACTAGCATCCCCAGTTTCTTTTAAAGAAGATGCTCCCCCCTCTCCAGCTACATAAACTACTACCTGAACTCTGCTCCCGCACAAAACTGAAAACAGTAGTTTTTCTTAATTCATGATGTAATGAAGATGCATGGTTTTCACGGGACAGCGACGATAATCAATGCCGTTTGTATTTTGACGCATCCTGTCCTTCTGGCTCCACAGAGCACAGTCCTAAGTGTCCTTGAAACTTGCATCAAAAAGAAGAAAAGCTTTGACAAGTGTTCTAGTGATTGTCTGGATTGTATTTAAAACAGTGGGATTTGTTGGAGTGCTCCTTGAATTTACGTTCTTTAAAGGTGTGAATAAGGATAATGTGACCCTGCAAACATTACCTGATCCATTTCTTTTTTTTTTTTTTTTTTTTTTTTTTTTGAAGGTTCAGTGTTTTTCAGGAAGATGCAGGAAAATGTGAGCACCCATGGACTGATTTCTGGTTGGGTCTGGCGGGCACAGAGCCTCTGCTTGATGTGTTGTTGTTGTTGTTGTTGTTGTTGGAGAGCCACTGAAAAACTAAATGATTGTCTTTTATCATACCTGATATGGAACGATGCGACGTGCTCAACTCCTAATATTAGCATTAACTGTTGTGGATGGAAATGCACATTGATTTGCATTTTCTTTTTCATATTTTCGGGAAATTCGGTTAAAATTTGTTCTGCATTTGGAGGGCAACATGATAAGTCATGGTAGTTTTAGTCAGGAGTCAGATGCCCTGTATGTCTCCAGCATGAACTGAATGCTGAGGTTTAGGCGTGATTTCTGAACCAACAGCAGCACCTGAGAGCAGCACTGGCAGTCAATACGGTCGCATTGTGAGTGTCTTGGTTCTGTGTAGGAGGGGTGGTGTTTGTTTAACTCTCAGCTTGGATACACATAGGAGGCTTAGACAGTTAGTTTCTGCTCTGTCAGTGGTTTGCTGGACAATTCAGTAGCACAGTTTTGGTCTGTGTGACAGAGTTAGACTGCTGTTGAATTATCTTTCATAACCAATATGTGGCTACACAATCAGAAATGCTTTGCAAAAGGAAGTTGCATACTTTAGTTCCCAAAGACAACTCAGCCCGTTTTCTCAGTTGTTGAATGTCACTGAGCTAAAAGTATGGCTGCAGCTAGAGGTTATTTTTAATAATTATTCTGCTGGTTTCTCAGTTATTTGATTAGTCATTTTGTCTAGAGCTATAGCAATCAGTCACTTGCAAACATACCAAAAATGTACTGGTTTCCTACTTGATACATGGAAGAATTATTTGTGAACTGAATATCTTTACATTGTGGACTCTGGTTAGTCAAAACAGACATTTTGAAGATGTCTTAGAAATTGGGAGGTTCTGCCTTCCATGTAAATTCATCTATAAAATGTAAAATGTATGAAAACATCACAGTAGCCTAACTTATGTTTACATAGCTTATGTCTGACCAGCAGTTCAAAATACAGACATTCAGTTTACTGTCAAATATTCACATTCACATTCATTTTACAGCCTTTTCTTTAAAAAAAAAAAAAAAAACAAGAAAAAAAATAGAACCAGTTATTGGTTTATCAAAAATAATCTTCAATTAATCAGCTGATCGTTTCAGCTTTATCTAAAACTTTGGGCCTGTTGGTTCTATCAGACAACCTGAGAATGACTTGGACAGCGTAGACTTTGTATCAACCCACAACCTGGAGCGGAAAACAAAGGACGTTGAGTGTGCAATACATTTCTACTCTACTCTTTTTCCATTTGCTTGTCGTGGTTAGTGAGGGAACAGGGGGTCTGTATGAGATTATGACTGAACAATACTGAGCCTGAAAATGTTATATTCACACACTTGCAGCTTGACAGTTAAGAATGTGTATTTCTCAGTAATTTGCGTCTTGAGTGACAGTGCATATTTAAATCGTGCCTTTAACCATAATCTGTGTGCATAATCTCAAATGGATTTGTTTGATGCATTTATCACTACATTGTTATATTATCCAAAGTGTTACGTTACCTTTAAAGCTACGTTTAAGTGCCGTTGAGATTTTGTGTTAAGCTAGGTTTTGATTCAAGTGCCCTTTTCAGCGCTGTGTTTGAAAGCTCTCCTGGAAAACTGCATCTGTTTTGGGAAGGGTGTTGCTGTTGGTTGTTCAGAGAAAACCATGCGAGTGAAGGGCTTTAGATGAAATAAGAGAACAGTCACTCTGCTGCAAGTACAGTTCCCAAAATGTTTTTCCAGAATACTGTAGATATCCCAGTTTGGAGTGACAGTACTTTTTTTTTTTTAATAGTTTCTCATCATTCTACAAGTGAAAATCTCTCTTCTCAACAATCAGGTCTGCTTCTGTTTTGCTTTTGTCCTCTTCTAAAGAGACTGCGCCTATTTTGTTGTTGGGAAACACTCTGCATTGCTTAGACAATCACGATCTCTTGACAAATGGTGTTTTCAGTGCAGATCAGGTTACTGTTTGATTGTTCAGTATTGTCCTACCTAAGTGAAGCTTGTCAGTCCTGAAATATTTGAGGCAACTCAGACCATATGCAATTTCTGCATCTCTTCTGTTCTTTGAATGTGTTTCCTCTTTATTTCTTTACTTTATCTGCATGTCATGCCTGTTTTGAAGTATAACATGGCTGTCATAAAACTTAGCCGTTTGCTTTCTTTTCCAATGCCAAATACTGTTATTTTTGAAATGCTGTTTGTGTTTATACAGTTTTATGTATTTCATCTCATTTTCAATGAGACCTGTGAGGCTACATGGGCCCTTGTAGAAAATGTGATCCTGTTAACTGAACATTATAATAATAATTGATGCTAATTTAATGACGGTAATCACTATTTTCACCACAGTAGCTGTTTGGGACCCTGACACAGTCCTGTAAGGTGGTCCTGTGTACCTAAAAACACTTGGTACAATGTAAATAAATTTACAGACTCAAGCTGTTTATTATTACATAAAAATTACTGATGTAAACAGAAATATCTTTAAATACTTCAAATTTAGTGAAGTGCTTGACAGCAAACGTTTTGCTGGAAGAACCATGAGGTTTGTCTGTTAGAATACTTTGTCCGTGAGCTGCTGTGATTCGCACCCATAAAGCACAGAGATCCCTTCCTAATGAACTGAAATTACTTCTTCATTTTATCCGAAGCCAATACCTGGACAGTGCTTCTTTGCTAAGCCGCAGACGACACAGTAACAAAGAAATTTAATACTGAAAACACTCAACTTCCTGTGATTGATGGAGCCTCAGCCTTGATTAGGGACTGTATGAACATTATGTGGGAGAACAAGGTGAAAAAAAGCAGGGTTTTGCATCATTTTTTTTTTTTTTTTTTGCTAAAGGAGTGACAGGATGAGCAGGCGGGGAGTATTTTAGTCTCATCCCACATTTAGATTTGATTCCCATCATCACTTGAAGCTGCTGCCTGTGCAGGTGCCCTTTTCAGTCATAGAATATGTAGCATTGCTGGCTTCATCCATCCAATATCTGTAGCCTGTTCTATTTATAATATCCAACAGTGATCCTCATTAGATCACTTTGCAAAACATTTTTTGGACCTTTGGAACTTATTTTGTGTATAAGAGATGCAGCTGGAGATAATACTTTCACAGAACTGCCACTAGGTCCATGACAGTAATTGTTACGTTAATGTAAAAGAGATTGAAGGCTCTTGTTCAGACATGTGACCAACATGCCATCAGATTAACATAAAGAGGTGCATGTCTGACAAAGGTAAGAAATGTTCAGTTAGTCTTGTTTCTGAATTGATTGGCTGAAATCTGTTTGCCTCATTTTCTACAGTGTAATTTACTGGATATTGTGAAAAAATCCATCAGCATACTAAATCTAAAATTGTAAATTCTTCAGCCATGTTATAACAATTGTACACTATTATTTTGAGATAAGTGCTGAGGGTGTTTTATTTCTCTAAATCAAGGTGAGGGTTTACAGATTTTTTTTTTTCCCTTTTTTGGCCTTGTCGCCCACCTGCAATAATTTTCTTACAGTCCCTTAGATTTTGCTACATTTTTGCACAGATGGATGATGGATTTCATTTCCCATCTCTGACACTTGAATAACATCGATGTAAGTACTGTTTTTTTACCTTCACAAGGTAAAGCACCATTCAGAAAGTGCTGAGGAACAATTTCCAATTGAACTCCAGTGGTGTGCTGTGAGATTCATCACGGAGCAGGTCATAGTCCTCCATCCCACACAGCCCCATGATCTTGATTAAGAAGCAGAGTGACATCTGCATGACTCAGTCTCTTTCTAACCTCCACGGCCTGTGGATGTCAAGTGATGCAGGTCAGGAGTAGAAGTTCGCCGCCAGCTTCCTCATTCTTTTATTGTAGCATTCAGTGCTGCGTTCCAGTGGAGGAAGGGCTCTTTCAATGTCCTCTGATGGGCTGGGCCACATGCGATCTGTAACATCTGTCTCCATCTCGCCGTTCAGGAATTTATCCTGATTACCATCTACAGTACACAGATGAAGTTTGTTCGTAGACGGCCACGGTTCAGTTCGGGACTGTTCAGTGACGTCTCCTTTCAGCTTTTCTTTGCCAAGGTTTGGATGGAAACATTTATAATATATTGTTTTAACTAAGAGACCAATAATGTAAACTGCAACAACACCAACAGCCGTGATTACAGCATACAAGGGTTGTATTTCCAAATAAGAAGGTGGTTCTGTGATGATCTTCCAGCACCACAAGCTGCAGAGAATGGACATGTCAACCAGGATGTACCCGTGGTAGAGCAGAGTCGTGTATCTCGTCCTGCCCTCGACCACGTTAAACCAGCTGAAATACCAAATGAGACCTACAGTAGCCCGGTAAAGCCATTCTCCAACAGCGCTATCCATTAAATCTGTCTTAGAACGCCAGGCAAAGAAGAACAGAACCATCCAAGAGCAAATGAAGTGGGTCGGGATGAAGCAGGGCAGCACGGAGGTGAAAAGGGCGAGGGCGGTGAGGCGAGACATGATGAGGAGCTGGTTCCAGAAGAAGTAGACCACAGAGGAAAGCAGTGGCTGCTTTTCCTTGTCGAGTAGGAAGGAGCGCAAGGAGCGGTGGTACATGGTCACACTGAAGGCGATGGCTGAGGCCGACGCAACTGCCTTCAACACTGAGGAGGAGAAGAGGTGATGTTTGGAGAAGTTTAAACATGACTGAAATGGCAAACTGTAAATCCACCTGACTTTCATTTTATTAATCTTAATTTTTGATTATTATTTAGGCTATAGCTAATAAAATAAAAGCCCATTACACCTTCATAGGGGCAAAGAGGACACCTTAAAATGTCTTGTTTTGTTTGACCAATAGTCCAAAACACCAAAATATTCAGGTTTCAGTAATACAAGACCAAGAAGAGCAGCAAATTCTCACATTTAGCAAACTGGAATCAGAGAATGTTTGGAATTCTGTCACTATTTTTGCTTAAAAAATGACAAACAACTATCAAAATAGTTGTCAACCACTTCTTTTAGCTTCATGTAGAAATCTAATGAAGGTCTGCTTCCTCAGTGCATTAAACATTTAGGGTACCTTTTTCATGCACAGAATGTTTTTGAGTGTGATAAAAAAAATCTGCACTCATACTTTTGATGAACCATTGCACTTGACGGCTTGTAGATGAGGCAAAGAAATCACCTAGTTGTGCTGTGATGGCACAGTTGAGAGCAGTGGCAGGCACATGTGGGCCAACCTGACAAAACTATTTGGCCATCCTTGAACCCTAAAGTCATGCATTACTTCAGCTGTCACATGTGGTGATCCACAGTAAAGTACTACACCTGTGACAGGGTTGAGCTCGCCCCGCTGCAGGACAATGGTGAGCATGAGGACAAGTTGAGGGGCGCTCTCTGAAAACGCCTCTATGAGCCGCAGCATGTTGAGATCGTGGCTCAGGTACACTGCATAATTCTTGAGGTCATCAGTATGTTTGAAGTAGCCACATACAGAAGCCTCCACAACACCAGCATGCCTGCAAGAAATCATGATGGATGTATTCATTTTTATTACTTGGGCAGTATTTTTGTCACAGAGGGTATTAATACATGAAAAAGAGCCACTCTGGTTTCAACAAAAGGTTTTACCATCATAATATCAAGAGTGAGGAAACAAAGTGCTCCGAGAGCTAATCAAAAATATTTTAAGTATGCAAAGAAACTGTGTTATAACTTGTTACTGTGTCATCCTGGTCAGAAATGCAGTGGTGGAAGAAGTACTTATATTCTTTCCTCAAGTCGAATTAACAGTACTTTACAAGTAAAACTCCTGCATTTAAATTGCTACTTAAGTAAAAGTATTGGCATCAAAATGCAATTAAAGTTTACGCAGTATGTATTTTCTGGCGAGATCAAACTCTTCTGATTATACTGTATTTTGTTTTATTCATCAGATTCTGAAAAGTAACTAAAATGATTGTAATGCAGTAAAAACTACAATTTGCCTGTAAAATGTAGCTAAGCTGAAGGATGAGGTAGCAGAAAATCAAAACACTCAAAATTATACTTGAGTAAATGTACTTAATAACTTTTCACTAAGGCAGAAATGCTGCAATCTAAACAGAAAGGCTCCCCCGCACATAAAAGGCCATTATTACAATATCCTGTGTAACAAGTTTGGAAACAAAGAAACAGATGAAGCACCCTGCACGAGATGATGATGTAATGTTTCCTCTAAGACTTCATCAGGCTTCACCAATTCCCAGGCTAGGGGGAATCCTCCTAGACTGGAGGTGTAGCACAACTGTTCCATTCAGATTTATTTACTGTACTTTGCATGTACATAGGTGAATGAGTAATGCTTCATGACCAGACCAGCTAAAGTCAGGGTGGAGTTCACAGATGGAGCCACATGTGAAACAGAAACTACTGGCAATGTAAATACTAGTTTTGTTCTTTTCTTGTGTTCTCACACACCACTTTGGACATACGTGACCTGAATGACCGAGTAACTCCATACGTTCTGACACATACCAGATTACACCAGAAAGTGTCACATACCTGAAGTAGATTCCCAGCTGGAACAAATGCAGAACAAGTAGCTGGCGCAGGCTCACGCAGCTCTCCACCTTGGTCTTCCTCTCAAAGTTGTCATAGCTGTACCAGAGCCAGCTGAAGGCCTGGACGAGCACCGACGAGCCCATGAGAAACAGCAGCAGCACGCCGAGGCTCACGTATGCCTGTTCCCAGTAGAAGGACAAAGCGGCTAATACATCCAGCACTATGTCGAGCAGTAAGAAAACCAGACCCACACAAGTGAAGACAAAATCCACGCAGGAAAACTTCAACACACCCATAGTGACTGTCATAGACCAGAGAGCTGACACATCGCATGCTAACCTTGCCTTGAATGAGAAACGAAAGTACAAAGTTCAGTATTTAAACTCTTGTTAACTCCCCCTCCCAACCAATCCTAATACTATTATGACACAATCACTCGTAGCTTGCACACACCCACCTGTGGAAAGCTGTCATTTTAACAAGCTGTGGATAAAGAAGAGACACATCTAACTGTAAATCATTCAAATCAGACACTGTTTGCAGGCTGCACCACAGTGTCTGGGCCAGAGAAACAAATAAAAACACATAATAATTATTCTTACCACTTTATTGACTGCACATGGCCAATGAGGTAAAAGGCAGTAGTGACCCTAACCTTTGGTTTCAGCTGAGTATGTAACAAACAAGTGGATCTCTACACATTCGCTGAAATTAGCAATAAACCATGTCAAAACAAGACATGTCAAAGTCTCACATATAACATTTAGACCAATTTGTACAAACCTTTAAGAGAACCCAAAGAACTTTAAATATCACATACCATGGTACTGGAATCGTAGCAGTCGTCCAAGTGTAGCACAGTATTGCTCAGTAAATTCAGACAGTGATGAGCCTGAACTGATGTAAACAAATATGTTTTACATATTCTTTCAACATTTAAACAACATTAGCATTTCCACCTATTTGAAATCTAAAGGCAGAGTCGTGTGCTAACATGTAAACAATCAAATCTTATTTACCCCATAAAAAAAAAATCATCTTGAAGTGAAGCTAGTGCATTAACAGAAACATTACAGCTTATTGTCAAATCTACATTCAAAGTCATTCAAAATGGTTCCCGTCATAGCAGCTGTAACATGACCCAAAAACACATGCCTTGGATATTTCTTGTGTCACATGAAACTCTGGGAAATCTAATCTGATGATGTTTGCGGCTTAATTTAAAATTTAGAGTTGTGAAATCTGACTTCTTGGGCTTAAAAATTCTGTCAAAACTGAATATTGTAAACCTTGTTATTTAATATTTGTTTACCGACACAATGTTTTTTGGCTCCCGTAAAGTCTGAAATACAACTCTAACCTTTTTACTTTGTTAGTTTTATAAGACACCATGCCAAATTACCATAGAGTCAAATGGAGCTAAGAAATATCACAGTGGAAACCATCATCTTATATTGTGGGAGCTGTCGAGTGTCCCATCATGGCAAAGTTGCAAATGAACACACAGGACAGCTTTATGGCAAAGTTGGATTTTTTTACATGGTTTTTGCATAAATGAAATGAGCTTAAATTTCATTTACTGGATTCAGTCTAACTGATTTTACAGGAATTAATTATATTGCAAAATATGTATATTGATAGTAGTGTAAAACTGCAAATGCTGGTAAAGAGGATTACATCCACTGTGACCACTGGCTCAAGTACTGAGCCTGCATTTTAGGCCAGTATACACTGAGCATCTGGTGAAATTGCAGTACAAATAGGAGACGGGAGATAGCCTGCTGTAATCCAGCACAGAAAGTAACAGGCACCTGTAGTGCACTACCGGCTGTGACACACAAAACAGGAATCACAAATGTGGTGACTTTGCTCCATTTGTGCCATCACTGTTTCCTACGACTCCTTGCTGGGAGTAAAAATGAGTAGCATGGCAGGCCATCCGTTTGTTGAGGAGCTGGGAGGACACAGCGGTGTCCTGGGTGGAGAAGCGTCTAAAGGAGACAAGTGCATCAGGCAGATCTTCAGCTAGTCGCGGGTCCCTCACCAGGGGCCTCCACAGTTTTGGGTGGAAGCAGCAGTAATAGAGGGCTTTAAAGAGCAGGCCTAGGAGGTAGGTGAGAGGTAGAGTGATGATCAGAGAGAGGGCATATGACTCAGTCTGGACAGGGTCTCTGTAGCACCACCACGTGACCAGCAGGATTCCTGTGTCTGTGATGCTGAAGGAATGGTAGATGAGACTTCTGTCCCAGGTGCGGCCCTCCGCTACGTTAAACCAGCTGAAGTACCAAATGACCCCCACAGTGGCACGATAGAGCCACTCCCCACTATCACTGTCCATGAAGTCTGTCCTCTGTTGCCATGCCCATAACACAAAGACAAACCACAGCATCAGAAAGTGAGCAGCAATGCAAGCAGGTAGGACAGAAGCAAAAAGGGCGAGGGCTGCCACACGAGGGGCAATGAGCAGCAGGTTCCACAGGAAGTAGATCAAGGAGGAACCCCAGGGCTGCTTGACTTTGTCTGGGACAAAGGAACGCAGGGAGCGGTGGTAATCCACCACCATCCAAGCTATGGATGTGGTTGATGCAGCAATGCTAACAACTGCAAAAAGAGAAGGCAAACATCAGTGTAGCAACCAAGAGGAAGTGTACACTACACACATTTTGTGGTATGTCATGACCTGTCAAAACAAAAATTGCATGCTTCTACTTCCTCAACTATGTGAATACAGACTGGTGACACACTAAAGGAAAAGTCCCAATCCACAGGGCACGAGGGATCACTCAATGGTTTGAGGAGTATGAAAATGATGTGAATCATATCCTGTGACCTTTGCAGTCACCAGATCTCAACCCAGATGACGACATATGGCAGATTTTGGAGTGATGTATTAAACAGCAGTTACATTGGTTTTTCATTTGTCACCTGGTTTTATCACACATAAAACCAGATCTTCAATTGTAGTTTGTTTTTTTCCTTGTGGGGTGGAAATAAATTAAACCAAAGAGGAACTCACACTGAACAGTCCTGGCCTGATTGGTGGTCAGCATGACATAGATCATCAGGGTGAGCTGAGGAGCACACTCAGAGAAGGTCTCGATGAGCCTGAGCATGCTGAGGTCATGTGTCAGATAAACAGCATACTCTGATCCTTCCTCTTTCCGCCACCAAACCCTGAAGCCTTGACATATGGCGGAGACGTGTCTATATGGACGAAAATGTCAGAGCAAGACTGCTGACAAGGGATGACACAACAATGATCACATGCCAAATCCATGCAGCTAAACCTCTGACAAAAAATAGGCAATCTGGCATAAGGACTGTCTTCAGCAGCACTGATTCATGTCATTCATACAACTTAAATTCCTTATTAAAAATTTAATATTTTATGTAAATATTCTCAGTTGCAGCGTCACCGTCTTCACCGTTATCTCCGGGTTTTGAACTGCTGGTCAAAAATCCCCTTGGGCCCCAGTAATCCATCCATGGACTGAAGTGTGTTTGCAACTCACGGACTGGGCGTTTGATTTACATTTAGCCTGTTTCTGAAACTCCCCTCATACTGAGAAACCAAAAGCCACAAGAAATAAAGCTCTGCGCTGGTATATCAAGTCAAGTGTCAATATATCAGATCTTAATAACTTAAACTACAATAACAATGTCTCGGCTCTGTTATTAACACCTACCTGCAAAGGAAACCCAGCTGCAACACATGCAACAGGCATGAAAGCTTCACTCGGTCCCCGAAGAGCACAGTACTTGCGCCGGTCTGTGCGCTGAACCCCGGCAGCTGCCGGTCGTACGTGAACCAGACCCAGCTGAACATCTGCACCAAGACAGACGATAGAAACATGAGACCGACCAGTATCCCGAACCAGAAGAAGTCCCCGCGGCAGTAGAACTCTATGGCTACCCACACATCTGAGCCCCAGTCTAGGAGGAAAGTGCACACTCCCATGACAGAGAAGACAAAATCGATCCAGGAGTATTTTGAAAAAGAGGCGCACTCCATGTCTGAGCCCGTTAACTAGCTAGCTAGCTGGTTAGTTGGTTAACCTGTTTCCATTAGCATTCAGCTAACGTCCCGTTACTTATCTACCAGTCACCTAAACTACTACTTCTTCCTCTTTAGTCGTTTAATGGCGGCTGGCAAATAACTTTAGGTGCATTACCGCCACCTGCTGGGCTGGAACAGCAGCACAACGTCGCGCTTTCCTTTGTGTGAGCTCTGTCTATTATTTCGTCAGCACCATGTCGAGAGTGTATATCGGAAGGTTGAGTTACAGAGCCAGAGAAAAGGACGTGGAGAGATTCTTCAAAGGCTACGGAAAGATTTTGGAAGTCGACCTGAAAAATGGGTAAGGTTGAGGCCGTTTATTGAATTTTTTTTTGGAACGCACTGGACGATAACGAGTCTCCACAGGCCTCACCGTTGGCCTTGTTGATTGCACGGGCCTGGGCTGCTAATGCTACCTAGCTAGCATATGCAGCATTTATCGTTAATGGTCGTCGAAAATGTGACTTGCATCGAGGTCTCAGTTTATAAGAAGTGTGATTTCTTCTGATGCAGTGTGTAACGTTAGTAGCTGAAGGTGGGTGTTTGCGAACATCCGTACAATGACTGCGCTACCTCGACGACGGTTATCGTTAGCTGGCTAAAGTTAGACGTGGCAATGTCACGGCGGCTGCACATTTTTCAAAAAAAAACCGTTAGCAAGCTAACAAAGTGCAAGCTCAACTACACATTAAATTGATCGTACTTCCTACTATCAGCCTGCATGTCTTGTAGTTGTGAAATGCAGTGTTAAACGTATTCAGTTACATACATAGCCTTCTTAATAATAATCTTTTGTCTTAACACTTATTGGAAAAGAGCGTGCTTGAGCTAGCTAGCTCTAATTAAGTTGTAGGTCCTCTATTAGCAGTTAGGACAGCTAAAGGCTGTTTCAATTAATTTAATACATACAATTTAATATTCTCTTGATCAATTAATTTTGTGGTTTTTAGATTTCATAAAATGACAAAAATGCCCAGTATGACTTCACAAAACGTAGGCTGGACATGTGAGATGTAACGGTATGAAAAGTAAATATCACAATTATAGTGACTACAATTATCATGGTACTGTTAAAATGTTCAACAAGTACGTAAACTAACGGCAAACATTCACCTATGTTTTTTTTTTCTAAACTGACAATAATTATTAGTATCCTGCTTCCTGTCCACTCTGTAAACAGGGGGACAGCAAATGTACTATTAGTTATATTATTATTAATCTCTATCTCACACACACTTTTATATTCAATCTTCTCTGTTGCATTTGAGTACATAGAAACAAATGTGCCTAGTGTGAGTACACCCCAAGTCCCCTCAGGATCCTTGTTAAAACCAAATTATGCCCACACTAATGACTTTGTCTTCTTAGATGGATGAAAAATCTCCAGAGGGTTGTCACTGACCCAAACAAACCCACATATACTGTGCTTGACAACCTCCAGCTGAGTTTGGTTGATCCTGGGCTGTATTTAACTCTCTAATGGGTGGTAATCAACCACGATTTTGAGTATATTTAAAATTTGAGGTGCTAATACTGACCTTTGGAAATTTTACCATGACACTGGTAACAGTTTAATTCCTGCAGGACATATTGAAGTGGATCGTTTTGTCTCTTAGTCCAAAGCAAACGAAAACCAGGTTACAGTAGGCAGCCGCCTACAGCACTTAACTGCCTAAGAAGGAAATACAATATGGTAGCCTTTAACAACATTTTGTTGTTAATGTTGCGCAACGGGGTGTATATGGCCAGTTTGTGCAAACCACAGATCTTTAGTTTTTCAGTGTAGTAATTTTGATCATATCTCAAATGGCTTGTTGTAATTTTTTGTTAAAATAAGTCCTCTATCCCCCCAGGTATGGGTTTGTTGAATTTGATGACCCCCGTGATGCAGACGATGCTGTGTATGACCTCAACGGCAAAGAGTTATGTGGGGAAAGGGTCATTGTGGAGCACACCAAGGGACCCCGTCGAGATGGAGGCTATAGTGGAAGGAGTAAGTGTCTAATTGAGTATTGTTTTTATTTCACATGAATAATGTCAGTGATGAGGGATTTCATTCATTACAGGGAATCATTAATTTGAACTTCAAAGGGGAAAAATTTCAAGCTTGTCCTTGGTGGCTGATGTGCATTCAATTTATATCCTAATAATCACAATAGAAATGTTGGCGTGACACTACTGATGGTGTGTGGTCTGCAGCTGATACTAATGAAGATCATTTGTTGCTGTAGATGGTACTTAAATGTGGTTCAGTGTTGTGGAACAGGACACAGTAGATTTTGGAATTTGTAACTTTGGGAAATAACATTTTTCTGATAGATTTCTGAGTCTCACCCAGCTTTACTCTTACTTTCTCTCTCTCCCTAACAACTGTGCTGAGTCCACCCTCGCATTGCAAAGTTAACGGGCGTTTTCTCAGGTGGAACGTTCTTTTCAGTTGTTGAGTCACACAAACCCATCTACATCCATCTGAATTTCATCCCTATTTGCTGCTGTTCTGATCCTGGTGAACCTCTTGTGTTTTGGAAGTCCTATTTAACATACAGGCATGTCTCAGTTTCTGGATATCACACTCCAGAGCAGCAGTTTTGTCTTGCAAATGTGTTAAGCAGACCATGTACAAGTAGCACTTAACAGTGTTTCTTCACCAGCTGAAGAACAGTTACCAGTACATGATTAAATTTGTGTGCACCAGAGCCACCAATGACTTGAAAAATATTATGGGTTTCCATATGCTGGAATGAAACTTTGTTAAATAAAAATAAAAATGCAGTTACATGTGAATGTGATGGGGAAATGGCTTAGTGATGGCAAGTAATATAACTGTATTAATTTGAATACTGTAACATAAGTATTTGTCAAATATCTTGTAATCTATTGATGTCTTATTCCATTTTTTATTTTATTTAAAATGATTGTCAATTTAAAAGTAAAGATTTAACAAAGAACCTCAATGTTTTAATTGAAAGAGTCCTTTGCTGACTGCCTGCCCCTATTGCTGGCCATGGTGTCCCCCCTTTCCAAGAGTGTGGTTTGACCATTCTGGGCCCCTGGGCAGACCAAAAAAGGGAGCCATTGTGAATGAAGACCGCTTTTCCCATTAGGCCCAGGCCGGGTGGTGAGGATACCAAGGGGTTAGGAACAGATGTGGGTTCAGCTCTCATAGGTGCCTGAAAAAAAAGAACATGTATTATAACAGTGAAATGTTTTTAGTTAGGTTAGTTTAGAAACTTGATTTAGTTCACCGTAAGTACTTCCTCGAACAGTTAAGTTTTTTTTAATTTGATTTTTTTTTCTTTCCTATTTAGAAACTAGGTCTATTGAACTTCTACCAAAATTTTAAGCTAAAATTTTAATAAAGCTTGTCAACTTGTAGGAATACTTAATTAGGTGTTTGTTTTTTTTTAGGATTTCAGGAATCTTATTTCTTGTTTGTAAGTCTTTTTTCCACCTTTGCTTTTCCCCTTCTTTGTTTGCTTTTCCCAAGTGAATATTGATACATTTGTAGTGTGTAGCTTGGAGTTTAGCATAAATGCATCATCTCACTTTCTTCTCGGTCCTCATTTGTCCTGTTCTTTCCTTGTTACCTTGAAAGGTGGATATGGTGGGCGCTGGGGGGGAAGAGACCGATATGGTCCACCAATAAGGACAGATTATCGCCTCATTGTTGAGAATCTTTCCAGCCGCTGCAGCTGGCAGGACTTGAAGGTATGAAGTTTTTTTTTCTTTTCTTCAGTGTGAAGGAAGTAATGTCAGGGACCACAAACACTAAAGCTGTCCTCTCATTTGCCGGCTGTCTAGTTCCTAACAACTTGAAATTTAGAATTCGAGTGCTTTAGAACTGTTGGACCAGTTGTACATCATAGTGGAAGCCATTGTTGATTTCCAGACAGTTAAAAGGAATATTAATACAGACAACTGCTGTGCACACTGATAAAAGGTCACCACTGAAAAATCACAAATCTGCATGAATTCTGACCAGTATGCTAAAACAAATGCCAGAGCACTCCTAGCAGAGGCTGCAGCACTGAGTTTGTCACCATGTCTGAAATTATCTTTATAATACTCATCACATATCCCCTGATCACTGTTTGTTTCCATATCTCAAAAGGACTACATGAGGCAGGCAGGGGAGGTGACTTACGCTGACACCCACAAGGGCCGGAAGAACGAGGGGGTGATAGAGTTCAGGCTCTACTCTGATATGAAAAGGGCTCTGGAGAAGCTTGATGGCACAGAAGTGAATGGCAGAAAGATCCGACTCATTGAGGACCGTCCCGGAGCCCGACGCCGTCGCTCTTATTCTCGCAGCCGCAGCCACTCCAGGTTTCGTGCCTCACTGTGATCATACCATACTTCTGATGTATACTGAATAACTGGACTCTAGTCTGACCAGTTGTTGGTGATTGTCACTAAACATTTGTAACATAACGTTTTTTTTTCCAGGTCCCGTTCCAGGAGTCGCAGGTCTCGCAAAAGCCGCAGCCGCAGTGAGAGCAGCAGTCGCAGTCGCTCCCGCTCCAGGTGAGAAACCTCTATCAGAGGGGATGTGCAATACATAGTTTATACGGGGGGCTAACATTATTTGTAACTTACACATAAACTTAGTTATGTCTGTTGTAATGTGATCCGACTTTTAGCTGCTGCCTGCGTGACTGTTTGAAATGACAACTTGCATTTCTTATGAATTTTGTAAAGTGACAGGTGGGCCTAACTTGAAAAACACATGGTATAGAAGATGGAATAACAACAGAAGGGCTATAGGCAGCAGTGTCATGCAGGGGGATAGAATAGCTGAGAAACGCTACATCCTGTCCAATTTTCAGTGGGTTTATCAAACAATGTATAAAATCAGAATTAATGCACCTTTTACATAAAGTGAGGATGCTCTCATAAGCTAATGGCATGAATGACCTTTATCAGTTAGTGCAGGAAATGGAAAAAAAACCTGAATCGGATGATATCTGCTGCGGGACTCTTTGTTCTTGTCGCTGAACATAGTTCTTTGACTCTGGCTGGAGGTTTGGGTTCATTGATGTGCTGCTGATTTAAATTTAGGACCAATCAGAAGCCTCCCTGATGGCGTGTGATGGAAGAGAACCCAAGCAACTCCAGTGCCTAAAACGTAGACAAAGTGTGCATCTTGTGCACGTGCCAAATCCTAAACATTGTAACTGTGGAATTTATCTGATTTCCCTTTTTCAAGCTTAAATTGTGATTGAGTGTTGCAAGTTCATCAGGAGATGGAATTGATAATTGGTGCAATAGCTACACTAATAGTGGAAATTATTTCAGTAATTTTGTAGGGAGTGTGTGTTTTTAATCCAGAAGTTGACAGTAGAAAGGAATGAAACCTCATCCTTAACCATTTATTTTTGTCCACAGGGCCGTGTCCCGCTCCCACAGCCGATCTCGTAGCAAGAAGAATAAACCCAAGATCAAGAAGGAGGAAGAGGAGCACGGCAACGGTGCTCAGAAGGGCAAAGAAGGCAGCAGGAGCCGCAGCCCCAAGAGCAAGAAGATCAAGAAAGAAAAGAAGGCCAAGAAGGAGGAATCCAGGTCCAGATCTCGCTCTCGCTCTAGGTCTCGTTCCAGGTCAGGAATTAAGGATCGCTCTAGGAAATCTGGCTCAAAGGGCCGCGAGCAGCCCAAGAGTGATGATGAGGGAGGTGAGCCTGAGAGGGGCTCTCGCTCCCGTTCTCACTCCCCTGCAGAATCCAAATCCAGAGCCAGGTCTAAATCAAAGTCCAAATCAAAATCCCGTTCCCCCTCACCTGCCAAAGCTCGGTCCCACTCCCGATCTGCCTCACGGTCGGAGTCCCGCTCCAAGTCTCGCTCCCAGTCTCGTTCTCGCTCCCGTTCCCGCTCCTAGTTTAGATTTTGGACTGTTTGTCATGAGCCCTTATACCAGTAGCCCCCTGTCCTCTGTTTACATTGTCCGAACCCTGGAACACTACCCCTGCCCCCAGTTTTTTTTACAAGTAGCTGTAGGATATCAGGCACTCAAGCTCAATGTCTGTTATGCACATGCTACTCGGTTTCATTTGTTTTCAAATCAACCTTTTTTTTTTTTTTCATTAGAGTTGTCCCATAAGGAGGGGTTTGTACAAAAACAGGGTGTAATCTCCATTTTATGAGTTTAAATGGTGTAGTGTGTATCTTAGATTTTTTTTTTATTTTTTTTCAAATGTAGAAACTTACTCTCAGTATATACTGAGTGGGAACATGGCCTGGCATCACCTTTTTGAAATCTTTGTATCATTTTATTTCAGATTAAAAACAATAATGCCTATTCTGAATTTGTCGAGATTTTGTTTTTTAAATTGATAACAGATTCAAAGTCAGTGAGTCCAGCATGTCCATCTACACCGATTTCTGGGATCAGATTATTGTATGTTGGTTACTTTTCTTTATACTCGTTTTGGGAACCAGTTTGTTTAAAAATCGTAGACTAGATCAACTAATAATTCAGTAAATTTTATTAAATTACTGCAGTTTTGCATAGTTAACAGTAAATTTCACCTTCTCCACCTTTAGGGAACAGGATAAGGCTGGTGACTATTTGTTTTTGTTATTAACTAATTTTGCCAAAAGACCAAACCAAAGAACATCTATAGGTACTAAAAAAAATTTTGCGACAGGGTAGAGCACTTAAAACTTCCACTAACACTTCATGGTCTTTTGACAGTAACAAAAGTAGATTATCAGCCTTATTCTTAATGACTTTAAACAATTTCCTGGCCAAAGTATGTGGGGCCAAATCACAGGGTAAAATATTGACTGACAAGGTTGTAGGGCTGCATGATTTGTTTTGTGTGAGTGATTTAGATCCCTGTGCAGTCTGTCTCACATGATATTGATTCTGCTGTTTGCATTAGCACGAAGATGCCTTACATCAAACCAAGCCCTCCCTTTTCTTCACTAGGCTGTTAACCAATAGTATGAATGTGTTACAATTGCTTGACGAGCTGTAGACAGGCAGCGAAGACTGATTCAAAAGCTAATCCAACATGTTTGTCATTGTGCTGCCTGCCCTGTACACCTAGTGCCAAATAGCAGTTGAGGCAGAAATGACTTGCGTTGAGGTTATTGGTTAAGGCATCTCTGTCCTAATGAAAACATGGCAGAATCATTGTCACATGAGACTGAGATTGCATAGGGATCTAAATCATGATTACAAAACTATCACTTGTAGAATAGCATTTGTGGTCGCTGGCTTTAGCTTCATCAAATTTGCATTTTGACTTTTTTGCCAGGTCACATTGGACTGTGTTACAGGCAAACTGCACATTTACCACAAGACTTTTAATAATTGTATAATTGGTACTTTCTCTAAATTAAGTATATCTTACTTCTCTCCATGTTTCCTGTACAAAGAAATGCAAGTTGTCCTGCAAGAATCCGCCAGGTGACGTAAAATGTCAATTTTTGTCAACTGGTAGGATAAACAGGGATTTGTGTACAGGAAACATGAAGGGAGGTAAGGTGATTGTAATTAAAATATACTAACAATTCTAATTATTAAACCCTTGTTGACAAGTCAGCAAAGTTTGTCTTTAAGCAGTTTCCAGTATGACCTAGCCAGTAAGAACTTAAGTATCGAGAACCATCAGAATCTGTGTTGTCAGTCACCTGAGGTAATGCCCAGTAGAGGTGCGCCAACACTGTCTTCTTGTCAGTACAGTCATTTTATAGTGTACATTTTGTGTAAAATGCATTAAATTACAGAAACCGTTGAGGAAATGTGAGCAGTCTGTAACATTGGCATGAAGCTACATCCATCTCCTTAGTAAATACTACTCATGTGCTTCTTTTAGAGTAGTATTGCAGTCCAGTTGTCTTCATTGTGTTTCAGTAAGAGTACTGTCGCCATGTAATTGAGTCCCGGTCCTTCAGTAACTAGAGACACAACTCCTCTTCTGGTGCCCATGACTACATGCAGGCTGGTAAACAAAGTGGACAACGAAGTTACAGTCCATCCAGATCTTGGACCTAAAGACTGTCCACATCAGTCATCATCATCCTCCTCAGAGGAAGAGCGCATCACCCCGCCACTGTCATCTCTGTAACACCGGGCTAGTAGGCAAAGTTGCTCCAGCGCCTCCTGGTAGTCCGCCATTTCAGGCCCATGGGAGAGGAAACTAGCGGCCATGCGGCGGATATCGGAACCGCTGGCACCACCATGCAGTTCTGACAGCCATGGGCCAAGTGCAGGCCCAGACTGGAGGGAAGTCATGACAGGCACAGAGGAAACCACAGGGACTGGAGCTGCAAAGAGAAGAGTTGGAGGATAAGGTTGGTCATTTTCTATGTTAATAGTATTTTATAAAGAGACTACAATGATTTGCCTCTTGCTCTACTCAGTTAATGTCAGTCTCCAACCCATATTAACATATTTATCTGTGCCCCATACCACCAGTTTGGTTCAAAAACAAACTGAAACACACAGCCGTGCTGGGAGACATTTTTCTTCATTACAAAGCACCAGACCCATATATTTGCTAAAATTAGTGCCCCACAAGCTCCGGATGACCGTAACGTTTTACAGCATCTGAAGCGAGCAAGAGCCACCCGCGAAAGCACAGGAAGCTAGCAGACTGTAAACAAAGCAGAAAGCTCACACCTGTGCAGTTGTCTTGCTACTTCACACACTGTAATAAGTTTTTATCATTTGGATCTTTTGGGGCAACATTTTTAACAAATATTAGGGTCTGATGTTTCTTAATGAAGAAATGTCACCCAACGCAGCGGTGTGTTTCACTGATGTTTTTGAACGGACGTCTGTGGCACACATGAATAAGATAATCCAGGTTGGAGACTGAGATTAATTGTGAGTAAAGGCAAATTATTGTGGGTTTTTGTCTCTGTATGGGGAGAGTTGAAAATACTATTAATCCAGAAAATGACCAACCTTAACATTTAAAGGCATAGACAAATCTAAAAGACATGGCATGAAAATGGTGATTTCAACCACATTAACATCGGTATTTAAATGCAAACTGGCATATTTGAATACTAAAATTGAAAACAGATTACCTACCCAATGAACAAACAGTCGGATATTCGAGTCCAGCCCTAGTAATAACAGAAATGTACTCACAGCCAGGTGGAGGCGGTTGGCTCTGCAGGAAGCCTTGAGAATCAAGGTGTTGGCTGAATATCTGAGGGAAAGGGGGTATCAGCTTACTGGGTGTACACACCAGCTGCAGAGCCCTGTGAAGACGGAGTAAGGAGAGAGGTGAGGGTTGCAACACTCTTCCTCCTAGAGAAAAGTAAAAGCATGCATCAGTGCAGGGACTCACAGAGGAGCTGTAGGATAAAAGGATCCGATGTAGGACGCCAGCACATCCTCCCCACTGTGGAGGCTGTGCAGAGCAGTGGGAGGTGTAGTCCCCGGAGCCAGACAGCTGATAGAAGATTATTTCAAAAGAAAAATTCATGTTTAATACCTGCATGTTCCTACAGACGTTTTCCTCTTCATTTATGGAAACAAGGACAAAGCTGCAACTTCACACGTTTTGATTTGCAAATTAGCACCAGGACAGGTTATTAAACCTGAATCATGCAACACAATTACAGATACAATTAGAAATATTTTTTGTTAAAACCAGCTAGAGTTCAGGTTTATTTTAATTTTTTTGCCGCATTTCGTTGTTTAGCACCTAATTCTTTTGTTCCGATCTCTCTGCCTCAACTTAAAAAATATGTCTTACAGCTAAAACCTGCCTCTCCCCTGGATTCTGTCCCAGCCAGGATTATTAAGGAGGCTATCGACACGGTCAGGCTCTCCTTGGTCACTCTTATTAATTTGTTCCCTTAGCTCGGGCTCGGTTCCCACCGCCCTTAAGCATGCTGTAGTGAGACCACTTCTCAAGAAACCCAGTCTCGATCCATCCAACTTTCGCCCAATTTCCCTACTACCTTTGTTATCTAAGGTGATGGAAAAAATTGTTCTTACTCAGTTGCAGGCGCACTTAGATCATCTGGACCTTACCGACATGTTTCAGTCAGGTTTTAGGTCCCGCCATAGTACGGAATCTGCTCTACTCAAAGTCCATAATGACATTACCATGGCTCTGGATGCCAAGCACCACGTTATTTTAGTTCTTTTATATCTCTCGGCAGCCTTCAATATGGTCGATCGTGCACTTTTACTTTCTAAACTTTAACATCTCGTTGGCCTGAGGGGCGCGGGCTTAAAATTATTTTTTTTTTTTTGAAAAACCTTTTCTGTTATTATTGACGATTTTTCATCTGATGTAGCCCCACTTACCTCAGGCGTCCCTCAAGGCTCGATTCTGTTCTTTTTTTCACTACATTGGTTGCCAGTACAATGAAGAGTTGATTTTAAGATGCTGCTATTTGTCTTTAAAGCCATACATGGTCTCGTCCCACTGTACCTGCCGGAGCTGCTATCTATCTATGTCCGCGCCGAACCTTGCGCTCCGCTGAGCACTTGTCCTTAGTTGTTCCGCGAGCCCGATCCAAAAAATGGGGTGACCGCTTGTTTGCTGTCTATGGTCCTAGACTCTGGAATTCATTACCGCCTCACTTTGGTCTATAACCGAGCTAGCAGTTTTTAAGTCTACTTTAAAAACTCACCTTTTTAAACAGGCTTTTGGTGTTTAATCCGTTTTATCTGCCCCAAAGGGACATGGTTTAACTTGTTGTTTTATACTATTTTATTTTGATGAAACTTTGTGCTAGGATTTTATAAACCTGTGTTTTGGATTGATTGTTTTTAGTATTTTTTTTAGCTGATATATATGTTCCACTGTGCAGCACTTTGTGCTCTTCGGAGTTGTAAAGTGCTATATAAATAAGGTTTATTATATTATTATTATTATAATTCCACATGCATGGTAGGCTTTTTTAAGCACTAAATGTGTCAGTTTAACAAAGTTTGAACTGCAAAAATTACACAGTCATTTTTTTAAAAACACTGATTACCGTGTATGGAAAAATGAGATGGCCTGCATCGGTGCCTCCAACTGGCTCTGTATGATACACAGTATAAATAGTTTCTATGAATAAAATACACATGGTACATCAGTAATTCATGCAGTTCTGACCTGATTAGTCTCTGGCCTTCAAAGCCTCTGAGTGTCGCCCACTGGCTGTAACATCGACCATCGTCTGGTTCAGAACAAGCTGACAGAGGTTTCCATGGCGGAGCATCTGCGCAGGCACTCAGAGCATCAGGGAGCGAGCTGCCGTGCATCATGGGCAATGGGACGGCACCATAAGCAGCCACCACCTTTAATTTAATTTAAAGAGATCACAGTAAATGAGCAGGACAACTAAAGAAGGTAACTGTTTATCACTGCAGCTGGAACAGTCCTGCTTGGCCAGTCCTACTGATAGTGTGGACTCTATCACAAGGATGTTTTCATCATCAAAATACAGTACAGTAAAAATATTAGTTCTAGATAAATAAAATAAAAAAAAGGAAAAGAAAAATCACTTGTTTCTCATGCTGCAACAGTTAGACTTCTCCAGCATCGTGTTTCCAGTAGTGTAAGAAAACCTGCAGCAGTAAATTACCTTTCTCCCTGCTGCGGCCAGGGTGTCTGCTACCTGCCACATGGGGACGCTGTTGTTCCTCAGCCTGTAAGGAGCAGTGAGGGCGTCCAGGGCCAAAGCCAGGACAGCGCTGGAGTGGTACCACAGTGAGGGCTGGCACGGAGGAAAACACAGTAACAAACATAGATTATGATGCATATGTACACATTTAACAGGAAGTCTTAAAATGTCTAGGTTATGTAAACTCAAAATCCAGTTTTAGGTAGATAGGTACTTTATTGATCCCACAGTGGGGAAATTTATAAGCCTAACCATGTGGTTCTGTGTTCAATGAAAAGACAGGTTTGACACTTTGAGCATCATGCTTCTTTAAACTCTAGATTAAATTTAATTTAAAAAGTCAAAAATGTCAAGGCACTGAAAAAGTCGAAAAACATCAAATCTGACTGAGTGGAACTTGCTGACTGCCACATTTCCATTCATCACAGAAGTCAAAAAGAAAATTAAACAGGTACAACTTAAATTAAAAGCCTCACATCATAATTGAGGTAAGGGAAGGCAGTAGGAGAGGAGGGTCGTCTGCCCAGTCCACCACGCAGTGTCAGCGGGCAGAAGAAAGAGCTGTGGCTGGGC
>NW_018127914.1:5272214-5280441 GCF_001952655.1 Monopterus albus
GCAGGCGATAGAGGTCCTTCACTGGGGTCTGCAAGGACACAAACCACACATTTTTACAAACTCTAGGCTACGATAGAGGATAAAACAGCCGCTGAGTTAGCCAACTCACTGAGTTTGGGTGACTGACGGGTGCCAACCCCCAGGTCAGGATACCTCTCCCACTGTAGGAGTCTTGTAGCATCTCTGTGACCTTTGACCCTAGGCCTGCAAAGCCATCAGCTAAGTCACACAACACCTGGAAACCCTGAGAGGAAAACCACATGCACAGAGAGGATTAATGTAGACAGCAGAATGTTGTGTTGTGGATAATTGTACATTTTTGTGGCTGGGACAGTAAGGACTAGGAAAAACTTGACTACCCTACATCTTTTTATGATATTACAATACAAATGGATGTTTAACAAGATAAAGACAAAGAAAAGCATGGAACAGCAGAGTTACCTGAAGGTAATCGCACTCCTCTACAAAGAAGTGCAGTCTGTCCTCCAGCTCCTCGAGCACCGAGCCCTGCAGGAGAGCCTCTCCCTGGCCGAAAGCCTCCAGACGATGAGTCTCCCTGCTCACCCAGAATGAAATGATACTCACACTTAAGACTTCTTACCCACAGTAAATCCATAGTTTGTATAATCTGTCCACACCTATGTTTTTTTTTCAGCTGTCAAAAGCAAAACACCTGCTCTGACACCATTACTCAAGGTACAGCTAGTAGTGCATCACACTTCAAAGACAGCCCACAGTGAGTGAGTCAGTGTTATTACTCCAGCTAAAGTCTGTGTAAAGCCTGACATCTAGTGGTGAAAGGCAGCCACTGAACTATCAGACCCCGACTGACTGGTCTCTGCGTTTTAGGCTTTACATGCTTCCATATGTGCCTGTAGGTCTGATTCATATCTTATCCTTGACCATTCAAACTCTGTCAGAGTAGCCAGATGGCCCAGACTTCAGTTAAATCTGCACATGTAGCAGTTCAGGGGCTTAGAGGTGTTCACACCCGAGCTAGACATGTCACAAACATGAACGTGAACCATCAACACACAAAGACAGGAATGGATCATTAAGGGACGTAGCCTGACTCTCTTTGCACTCTCACTGTGTTTAATTATGGTTGAGGGTCTAATGACAGAGGGTGTCTTATGCTGTACAGAATGCAAAGCACCTTGAGGCAAATATGCGATGTGTGATATGGGCCTATACTGACTTAACTTGGCTTATTATTGACCTCTGCTTTCACCAATAGATGTGAGACTTCCTGTGTTTTTAGACTGAAACTGTAAACATGTTTGCCATCATGAATTTGAATCATAATGTTACTTTGAAATTAAATCTACATGGCTGTGTGAATCAGTCTTAGTAGCAGAAAACCCTCATTTTGTTTAACAAAGCGTAAGCAACCTGGTGTCGTACTTTACCCGTCGTGGTTGTACTGGTGGATGACGGAGATGGTCCGAGGGTGCAGGTGGATCCTGAGGAAGTCGGACCACACTCTCACGATGCCCTCCAGCCTGTAGCCCCTTTGGATCTGAGCCAGCCGGCTGTTCACTGTATCCACGCTCACTGAACCTGCTGCTGGGAGAGTTTTCAGAGTGAAAGACATGGTGACTGCTCTGCTCAACTGTTGTGACATAGTATTTCACGTGGAGCTTGATAAAGGTTTTACTCACCTGAACACTGAGGCTGGGAGCTGGAGGAAAAATCAGCTTCAGCGAGTATCTCCCCCCTCTAGAAACAAAGACAGCAGATAGGTTATGTAAATGTTTATTTCAAGGTAAAGTCTATTAAATCACTTTAATCGAGCCACAACCTGAGATAAGTGGAATCATAAGATTAACTGTGTACTCCTCTTGATTACTGGGACCAAATACTGGTCACTGTGACCTCCCATTTGTCCCATTCCCATGAATTCGACTAGTTGGCGGAGGCATACAACTGCAAAGTGGTAATTCTGTAATTAAATGTTATTTAGTTAACTTGTAATCAAATTAATTTCCATTTTATTTTATTAATTGCCATCTCCTTTCTCACTCTTGGTGGGTCCATACCCACTCCTGTCTAGTATTGTCTTGTGATTTCCATGTTCTAAATGTTACACAGTGAAAAGCAGTGTTTTAAAAAATGATATTTTAATGTTTATTGCTGCCCAGATGCTTGTGGTTCAGGCTACTCACACACTATGTACATAATGTATCCTTAAGCTGCATTTCCGCCATAAGTACTCACATCCAACTTGTCCAAAGTTTCAAGAAAGGCGTTCTTTGCAGGAGGACTTTCTTTATGCATTGTGAGGTTTCCTTCCCTGAAACGACGAGCACATTTTTATATTAAGCAGACTGGATTTCATGTGCCGTGTCACAGAAAAACAAACATTTGTCAGTTTATTGATCTACTGGGCATAACGTTCTGAACACACAGGCAGTAGTGTTCTCGTTTACCATGTGACAGCAGAGGTGTCTTTGCCAGCATCATACAGATGTCCCTCCTGCCGCAGTGTCCGAAGACTTCCTGTTACAGACAGAGAGCGACAGGCAGAGACCAGCAGAGATATGCAATATGTCACTATGTGAAACAACTATGCTGACTAGTAAATATTCAAATCAAAGAATCAAGAAAAACTGGGCAAACTTTCTGCCATCGACATCATTTAGGATTCAGAGGAACGTGACAGAACAGGTTACCTTTGAGATCCATAGCGATGAGGCGAGGTGTGTAGGTGATGTGTCCTCCCGGAGTCTGTCCTTCACGAAACACAGCATCACTCTGGATCTCACCTGGTGGTGTCTCGTGATCATATGATAAAGAGGCATCCTGCAAACACAGAGAAGATCCTCTCTGTTTATCTACCACTACAATTCTTTCTTCCTGATTTAGGAATTCGCACCCATTCATTTCTGCAGGTCATTTCAAGCTCTAATATATTTTGCACACACAGCATGTTCAAGTCAGAGGACTGTGAAGGCACCCACCCACACGATTTACAGTTGCTTGTCGCATACAATTGCATCTAACACACAATTACCCCCAACCTAAAATATTTTAGGTTGCAGGAAGGGAACCTTAATGCGGCAACTTCCATTAGAGGTTTGGACTGTTTGCAATGTTATGCTGTTTACCACTGCAGCAGTAGCTTTGGTTTCTGATTAGCCCATTTGTGTTGGGCACATGCAACGCAATGAAAATCATTTAGACAGCAGCCAATTTTTGTCATTTGACCTAATCCTAATTAGTATTATTCTGTTAGGTGACTAATCTGTATCTGCAAGAAAACGTCACTCATTTGAGTCTACAAATGGGATTTTAGCACCTTAAAACCTGGTGACTAAGTATACCGCATCTCCTCGGTCTGTTAAAATGGCCATGATATGCACATTCATGTTCTTACCTCTACAATTCAGAGCAAGTCTCTGTAGTTTGACAACACATGCAAACTAACGCTAGCTAGCTAGTTCAGCGTTAGCCGTTACAGTGTTCCTCACCTGCAAATTCCACCAATGAGTCCCCACAAAATTTGAATAATGTCCCAGCTGAAGAGTGATGACTTCTCTACAAAAGCTGCTCATCGTCACAGACTTCAACAACCAGGAGAAAATATTAATGTCGCTACTTTGGCTCTAATGTTTGGAGATGCCAAGTGATCTGCGACAAACTAAAGGGGTGTAACAGACCTCACTGACTTGATTCTATTGGCTGAAAGAAAAGTAAGAAGAAATATGATTGGATTTGCAAATGACGTAAGACAGATAGTTTGGCTTCACCGTGCCATGGTTGTACGTGCGGTGGGCAAGTTAGTCCTGCGATCAAGTATTAGCATTAGAGTATTAGCATCAAAATATACGAAAAATATCAAGAGTAAAAGTACTCATTATGCAGGAGGGCATATTTCACGTTAATGTGTATCACATTCTGGGCAGCTTGTGAACTTCCGCCCGGCGATCAATCTGATTCTGTAAAGTAATCAAAGTTGTCAAATATAGGTAATGGAGTAAAAATATTAGGCTAATCTCTGAAATGTGGTGAATATGAAGTATGAAGTAGCCAAAAAAGAAAATACACAAATAAAGTACAGCTAGGTCTACATCAAAACTGTATTTAAGTACTGTACTTGTAATGTAGCCTACTTAGCTACACAAAACTGTTGATAGTCTCTTAGAACAGTTTCTTAGATCCCTCCTCGTGGTATGCAAAAGAATTGTTAATTATATCTGAAAAGTCTTTAAAAAAAGAGAAAGCACAAAAATTGTAGTGTGCAGGTTATTGTGAAGCTGCTTTTCAGAGCTGTCTAATTTTAATGTAAAACCAATAGTCAATATAAGCCATAAGCATATGATATTACAACACTTTCAATTTTCTGCAAATTAAAATAATATTTCCTTTCTGCTGTAAACTATTAAAGTAAAATCTTAAATAGGCCATTTATTAAATGAGCATTTTCATAGCGGTCTTTTTTTCCAAAACTATTTCACAGCAGCCATATTTAACTTTACCTGTAATTTCTACTTCTATATTAAATTTAAAAATAAAGGCAAAAAAAAAAAAAAATGCGTTGCAGATTAGGCATTATTTCATGGTTATAGCGGATATTACGAGTTCATCGGCTGCGGAGCATCAGCCCTCTGATCCTGGTTTATTACACGGTAAGAACACGGTCCAACCAGGAGCTTTAACCTGCACAATAGCACTGAGTCTCACGGTAGCTGCAAGTTTTCAGCTCCGTGTCACCGACCACCAGTGTGTTTATGACAGTGAGCGATATTTTTTAGGTTTTGGGTATTGCATGCAAATATTTTAGGTTTGAATGCATTTTTGAGTTATTACTGTGCATTTAGAATTAACAGATCTCTGCACACAAATAACAGCCTGCTGAGCGGTTCCATGACAAGGTAACAGAAACAGGATGGAGTCCTAGATTCATGTGATATTACTGCATTTTTAACATTGCTTAAGTGGCCGTTTCTAACGTGTAATAACAGTGTTTTTGGTTTTTATTGTTGTTGTTTTTTTTTTGTAACAGGGAAATTAGCACCTTCAGGAAATGAGGTCATTCAAATGTGTAACATAAGACACTAAAGGAATTACAGTAAGCTATAAAAGAAACAATGTGGGTTTTAAACAAATATAAACTAAAAGGAATAAAGTTTGCTCAGATTAGCAGCTTTACAAGTGAATGTACCTCTAAGCAGATAAAAGACTAAATTAAAAAAGCATATATGTCAGTGTTAGAAACTACACAATCACTATGTTGTGACATTTTGAAATAGTAACTAAAGTTTGAGCAGCTTTACAAAACACACTCGTTTATCTGAAAAATACAAACTGTTAGCATTTTTACATTTGTCTTTGAATCAGTTGTATGACTTTGTGAGCAGTTAGCAAAGGCAGTCAACACACATTTTAGCTTCACCTGATTCTCCACTTTACTTTAAGACTGTAAATACTTTATACGCTTTAGTACTATGCTTCCACAAAGTTAGGCAACTTGCATGTGTCACATGGCTAGACTTACAGTCCCTGGTGTGGGTCAAGCTCCAAAAACACTGGCCTACCAGTCCCAGAATGCATCTGATCGTTTGACCTGTATTAATGGCTATAAAACCTCCTTTAAAGCCACTGAAGATATTATACAGTTCTATTGCTGATGAAAAAAATCTTGATGTGTAAACCTAACATCAGATATGTTAATATTGTGCAAAAAATTCAGATCTGTCAATAATATAACACAGACCAAATCTGACAAACCTAAAGTGTCACACACAACCAAATTTCAGTGCAGTATTTAGCCACCAAGCTCAAAAATAATGTTTTTTTTCTAAGTACACATTTGTGTGCAATGTAATTATTGGGATATGTGGTCTGTTATGAAGCAATAAGCCAAGTTTTTCAGAAAATAAGTGAATTTTTTTACTTGAAGAACCTGGAGGTGAGGAGGTGATTTCTGTATTGACACTGCATTAACTTCATCTGCCGTGTAGTTAATTAAACTTTTTTGAATGCACTGATTTGTTTAAATTGCAAAAGACCAATAGGTATTGGTTTCTGTTTTTATTTTGTGACATTAGGTGGATATCTGCTCCTCTAGTCTTTTGACAACATGGTGGAGAGATGCAATGAGAGCAGCAGTTTGGACTTCTGTTTGGCTGAGACTGAAACCAACCATGAGAGGAGACTCAAGACGGCGACAGGAGAGGACTTTGTCACTACCACGATCCTGGAGGTTTCCTCAAATCCTGTTCAGAAAGTTGCTGAAAGAGAGGTGAGTCATCTTCATTATAACATAACCACTTTATTATAGGTTGTTTTTGACACATATATGCTGATGTGTTTCTTTCTGTGGTCATCATCACCTGATCTCAGCACAAACAATACCTGCAAGTTTTAGGGCAATAATTTGATTTGAATGCATATTGCTCTTTTCTGTAGATTTATTGTTGATATTTACCCTTGTGGGACTCCACGTTTACCGTTAATACATTCAGATTTACTGTCAGCAAACTGTACCTGTTGTTGTCTGATTTGCTAAATTAAACTTGATGTGTTTCTGATTCTTCATTTGATAGCAAACTGAAAAGGCAGCAGAGCTCAGGTTTGGTGGCTCATGTCGAAGCACAGTGGATCAAGCGGAGAAAAACACTGAAACACATAGGCTTTCACACCAAATGTTTGACTCTGTGGCTGAAGAAGCGACTCCTCTGGTGAATCCAGCAGCAGATATCCTCCAGAGGGATTCAGGAGCTTCTCATAAAGCCCGTCAAAAACAATGTGAAACACAAGAAACAGACTTTGGGCATTTTTCCTTTACTGATGATCACGGAAAGACGGATTCTCCTGATGAAAACAACACAGAGTTTTTGCCCCAAATCATGTCAGAAACATATCATGGAGGAGACTCTGTTGAATCACAGCACTTTATGCTCCATCCTCCAAATGACCAAACCAACACTGATAGTCCTACTACACCCCATCAGACTGCACTGATCGCAAAGGGCAAGGAAGAGAAGAAGCTGTATTACTCAGTTCTTCATCAGATGAAGGAGCAGCAGAAACACAAACCTGGCCGACGATTCAAAAAGAAAACTCTCATGAAAATGGCGAAACTGTTTGTAATAGCAAAAGGCTGGAATTCGGAGGAAATGGAAACATCAGAAGTCAGATGTTCAGATGGACCATTAGCAGAATGTGAGTCATTAGTGTTGAAACAGAGAGAAGATGTGTTGACATCAGTGTCTCAAAGTGACACACGTGAGGCAAATTCTCCCAAACTCAGAGAGAATCACAGTGACAAAGACACTGTCTCTTCAACAATTTCAGCAGATGCAACATTTTCAGGTCCAACAGCAGCACCACAGGTCAGATTGAAAGAAAAGCATAAAACGAGTTCCAGCAGGAAAAGGCAAGTGAAAAAGGAATCAGCAGAATCAGAGTGTAACACACCCACATACCTGCTCGAGAAATCTGACAACACACAAGGATCTCTGATGTGTCCGACGCCTGCAGCGGCATCAAAACAGCCAAGGAAGCCGAGAAAAACTGGCTCTGTGGCGTTCAAAGAAGATACAAAAATGACACGTGATAACAGTGAGCTGTTAGAAAATACCTCAGCAGAAACAGCCAATGTCGACCCATCAAAGAAACCAACCTCGAACCGAAGAAAAAAGACGGCAAAAGGTGGTGTGAAAAAGAGAGCCAAACAAAAACCTTTACCTGAAACATTTACAGAACATAATGACCTGATGACACAAGATGATGGAGGAGGTTTCCTGGAGTCAGATTTTACTCAGAAGAGTCAAAAGGAAGCAACGTGCACAGCAACAACTGCAGAGATACCCAGTGAGCATCCATGTGAGAGCACTGAAGCGGCCAAGAAGATAAAGAGGAAAGGTGGTCGAGCATTAACAATAAAAGCCGAATTGTTCACTCAAATAACCAGTGGCAGCGAACAGTGCAACATTAGCAACGGAGAAGTTCTGTCTTTCCAGCCAACATCTGTGTTTCAAGCTTCTTCCAGGAGGAGATCCAAGAAGAAAAAGACAACTTCAACAGCTTGTACGAGAAAAGCATCTGGTGCAAATCGCTCAGAAGTGAAGTCTGTTGAAGCCATCATCAACCCAACAGTTTCAGCTAATGAAGAGGTGTTATTCCACACTGGGAACCAGGGCTGTGCCACACAAAACTCTGAGGACAAAACTAAACCACGAAGGAGTTCCAAGAAAGCCAGGAAAAGGAGAATTACAACATC
>NW_018127914.1:5280477-5292207 GCF_001952655.1 Monopterus albus
GTAACACAGAAACTCCATATAGCTCAACAGCAGCTGTGCCATCATTCACAATTTCACAGCTTCAAAACCAACGAAAACGTGCTGCTAAAACCAAAAAATGCACAGAAGAGGCTGTGAGTGTACCTATATGTATGCCACCTTGTGCTGACAGCACAGTGAACCAATGTGCGCCTGCTGAATCCTTAATGCAAGCATCAGATATAAAGTGCGAACCAACCTGTGAGCCAGTGACACCGACATTAATGATACAGAGAAATACAAACACGAGAAGGCAGCGAAAGAAAACAGCAGAGAATGGAAAGGCCACAATAGCTTTGCCTGTCTCTGTAAAAGAGGAGAGCAAGTGTGCTGATGTGCAGCGTGGCACAACCAGGAGGAATCATTCTGAGAAAAAACAGAAAGGCAGAGCTCAAAGAAAAAGGAGAAACATAGAAGATAATGCTAGTGAGCAAATGCTGAATTCTGGTTTGACTACAGAGAGTGAGCCACCTTCAGAGGCTGCACCAAAACAGCTGGATTTTCCTCTGACAAACATAAAAACTGAATTAGATTCCTCCCTCACAGATAACCCCCGGCCTCGTAGAGACAGGAAACTTCCAAGAAAATACACGCCCGCACAACCTAAAGACTGTTTAATAAGTTATTTGAAGGGTTTACGAGTAAAAAACAGGTGCCCAAAGGGAGTTAAAACGGAGCTGATGGTAGATGAAGCAACGTATGCCATCATTTTAGATGAAGTTTTGAAGGCTCAAGACAAACACACAAAGTCACAAAATAAAAATCCACCTGTGCAAATCATAGCAAATCCAGATGAGACACTTAATGCAGCGATAAAGGAGGAACTGATATCAAGCAGAACAAATGACATCGTGGTGAAAGAAAGCGTGTCCAAAAAGATAAAAGACACAAGGAAGAGGAAAGGCAAAAGGGCAAAGAAGAAAGTAGTAGCATCATTTGTGGAATTTGATGAAGCAGCTGCTCCAAATCCTCCTGTCTCTTCTTTAAATGAAAACCTAGAACAGGAGGTTGTAGTGAAACGTAAGGGGAGATGCAAGAGAGTAAAGTCAGAGCTGCCTGCTCTCAGTGCTGTCGAGAATGATAAAGACACCAAATTAGAACCTGAAGATAATGTTTCTGTGTCTTGTCAGACAACAGAGAGTGAAAACTGTGTCGTAACTTATGTGAGAGCGAGCCGCCGCCACCAAGGAAGTCAAAGGCTGAAAAGTAAAGAGAATAAGAAAACCTCTGCGGGTAGCTTATCAGCAGCGCACACGCCACAGACTGTAGAAGTGGTATCAGATTTGAAAAATGTCCTGATGGTTTCTTTTGAGGTTGACCGTGAGGCACCAACAGGCCACTTGAAGTCAGGTAAAAAAGATATGACAAAGGGACGAAAGGAGAGACAAACGTCAAAGAAAAAGACATTTAAGGGACTGAGACATCTGGACTCTAGTGAAGAACAAAAGCCTGAATGTGATACAAGAGTTCTTGTGAATCGAGAAATGGGTGTGAAATCAAAGATAAGGTCCAAAAGAAGGAAAACAAAAGCTTGTACAAGGTTTGGTAAAACATCACAGATTGTAAAAATGGAAAACATGTTCTCTTGTAATGAGCCTGTTCCTGCTTGTAGCTCTTCGATCCATGATGCAGCCTTTGATGGAGTGGATTTAAACACTGTTAAACAAGAACACAACAAAAGTGATGTGTCAGAATTATCACCAGAGGAGGCACCTTTATCTCAGGATCAACCGGTTCATTCAGATCCCCCTGCTGCTCCTGAAGGAAAACCTAAAATGAAAAAAATAAAGAAGAGACGGAGGAGGAGAAAAACAAGATGGGCTGCCAGAAAGAAATTAAAGCGACCTCAGATCATTGAGTGCAGTTTTCCATCTGACGTGGAAATGTCTGCTTTCTCATTCGAATCCAGTCTGTGTAATTCAGTCTCAGGTGATGCAAGGATCAGTCTCACACTGGAAGAAGAAAGTGAAGATGTTAAAGAAAAAGTCACAGAACAAACACAGAGCGATCAAGCAGACGTGATGACAGCCAACACCAAAGTTAAATTCTCTTCCAAAATTAAAAACTATGACCCTCGCAGTCAAAAACTGAAATCACAGAAACCCCTCAAGTGCTCTTTTTGTGGTCGCTGCTTTCGACACATTACAGCATTCACAGTCCACAGACGCATTCACACAGGAGAAAAACCTTACAGGTGTCCGACATGCGGCAAGAACTTTGCCCGGCTGTACCAACTCAACCTGCATTCAGAAATCCACAACAAGTCGCATGCAGTTTGTTGCCCGTGTTGTCATGCAAAATTTAAAAATAAAGATGAGCTGATCTTGCATTTTCATAGTCACATGAAAGACATTCAAGAAGACACGACAGAAGAAGGCGCAAAACACAGCCAGGCGGACAGTTTGGACACTCCGGTTGGTCCCAGCCTCAATAAACCTCTCAGGTGCTCGGTTTGTTTCAAGGAGTTTTTAAAGCGAGCCACCTTTAAGATGCACAGAAGAACACGGTGTGGAAAGCCGCACACCTGCTCTGTGTGTGGGAAAAAGTTCTACCAGCCTTCAAGTCTGAACGTTCATGAAAAGACTCACTGGCCAGTAAAACCGTACTCCTGCACTGTGTGTTGCAGAGGTTTCGACAAACTGCAGGAGCTTAAGCGTCACTCTCAGATCCACTCAGGGGCCGCACCTTTCTCCTGTGCCAGGTGTGAAAAATCCTTCACCACCTTTGCATTATTACGCTCGCATCAAATGGCCAGAGCGTGCTCTGACAAGGAAGGCAGAAATCGAAGTGACATTGACCAATTCTTGGTTTCTCAGAGTGCCGCAGGACAGATTCCCACCCCTGTGTATTTGAAATGTCCAATATGCAAGCAGCTTCATCGTCACTGGTGTCAGTATGTTCTGCATTTGCAGACACACACTCATAGCAAGTCTTACACTTGTGAGACATGCAGACAACAGTATGACCAAGCAGCTGAAATGAGGAGTCACTGCTTAGTTTGCTGCAGAAAAAGTGGGGAAGAAGAGGTGTGTAGGGCCTCCCTGGGCGAAACGTGGGAGGAACCGGAAAACGTACCTCAAGACGAAGACCAGATGGGTCAAATTACAGCTTTACCTCAAGTGGAAACAGGTGAAAAAGAAGAAGTTACATACATGGGGTCACCTCCACCATCACCACATGACTCCAACCCGTCTGAAAATGACGACTTTGACATCAGCCCTCCACCTCCGAACTCTGATGGATCAGATTTCTGTCTGACATCTGATCAAGCATCTCAGCAGCCCTCCGGTCATCAGTCACCTATTCACAGACACTGTGGCAGATATTCATGTGGACACTGTGGGAAGTCCTTTAACCGGTGGAACAAGCTGTGGCTGCATCGGCGTTTCCACCGTCAAACCCACAGACCTTTCTCCTGTGCTCAGTGTGACCTGGAGTTCCGCTTCCTGGGTTCGTACATCGACCACCTGCAGGAACACGCAGCTCAGATGCCCTATGCATGTCCTTTATGTCCTGACACCTTTGCAAACAATGAGAACCTAACTGTCCACATCTCTGAATCCCACAAACTGCAAGATTTTAACAAATGTAGCAAATGTGGAAAGAATTTTTCCACCCTGAGAAACTTGAAGAAACACAAGCTGCTACATAAAGGTGCAACCTCACATTTCTGCCTCCCTTGTAACCTCTCATTCTCCAGTCACAGTGCCTTAAAGACTCACCTGAAGACTCACAGAGTGCGGCTAAACGTACCGCAGCCCGCATGGGCTGTGGAACCACTTTTATTCCCATATCACTGCAAGAGATGCACTGCCAAGTTTTCGAGCACGGATCTGCTGCAGGCACATCAGGTTTGCCATTTCACTGGAGGGAAGAAGCCAGAGAGCCCCACAGAGAACGTCGCCGCTTATATTCCCAACAGAATTCCAGAAAACATCCAGGCAGTTGGTTCAGCGTCGTCTCAGCAAAAACGGCGTCTTCCTGTGAGCAATAAAAAACACCTGTTCAGGTATCCTCATCCAGACCGCCTGTACGTGGTGCCTGTCATCTCCTCGGAGCCACCCGTTGTCATTTCAGATACAGAAGAGGAAAGTCCGTCCATCGCGGCCTCTGCCAGCAGCACAGTGTCTGATCTTCCTCACAGACCAGGTGCCAGTTTCAGTTGTTCAGATTCTAACTGTTCAAATATACCTCAGTCCTCCTCTCGGACAAGCAGCTCAAAGAACCGAGATCATTCAGATAAATCTCTGTTCCTCCCAGGATCACATCAGCACCAGTTTTTTGATGTTTCCAGAGCTAGCGATAGTGATTCCTTGTTTTCAGAGGAGGAAGAACTTGTGGAAGAGACTCACTATTGTGCAATTTGCATGGAAACGTTTACAGACATCTCCAAGCTGCATGAGCATTACATGGTCCATGCCAGAGGGATTTAGAAGCTGACACCCTGCTCCTGAATCCCACCATACTGTGTTTTCAAAGTGTTACAACTGAACCTCTGCTACTGTTTTAACATGATTTTGTTCTTTGAAAGAACAAGATATTTTAAAATATTGAATGCACATAGTTTATTATCTCTGTATGCAGTATTTTTCATATATCATTATACATATTGTGGTTCGATGATGAAACCTCCCCATGTTTGTTCTCTGATTATGTTTGAATTATTTCAGTATGTGGTGCTGATTTTTTATTTGAACACTGTTGAATTTCTCACTCTTTGAATGTCATCTACTAATTTGTTTAGAGAATTGATGAAAACATAAATGTAACTTCTACTCCAGTGAGTCACTAGTGACTGTGAGAGTTTTGTGTAACATAATAGTTTTTCAGTAAAAAGTGACATTATTTTTCTCTTGTGGTTTTTCTGTGAAGCTCACACACACATATTTAAGTTACTGTGTAGCCTTACATTTTAGTTTGTTTTTTTATTATGGCATGTTTGGAATGATTTTAATGACATATTTTAGTTTGTTAAATTTGAAACCATCCCAGTGCAGACTGTGTGTTGCTTTCAGACCAAAGTACAATTATTATAAACTATTACTGTGTGAAAAAATGGTGGAAAATAAAACAAGGGAGTAAACGTGCACTGTCCGATCTCATGAACAAGCTGGTTTTTGCCTTAAGTGGCTTAACAATCAGAGAATATACGGTATCATTGTCCATTTGTTGCTTTTCATTTGAATAATCCCAAAGTAAAACAATGTTGGACTTCAAATACATTACTAAAAAATGGAGAACCTGAGGCAAAATGACTTCTGAAAAAACCATGTTATCTATAGCCTGTGCTTTCTATTATTTCAGTGTCTTTGAAAATATTCTGACATAAGTTTTATTTTGGAGAAAAAGGAAAAGAAGTTTTGCATCACCTACTAGTTTAATCATTAATGTACAAACAATGGCCATGTTTTAGGAAAGAACACTTTAAGACAAAGGTGTAAATGTGCACATATTATTAATAGCCAGTGATTTACAACATGTGAGCAGCTGGTTTTTATTAAAGTGACAGAAACACTGATTTTCTTCATTTATAAAACCTTGATACAGGAAGTGATGGACCAACAGGTAGTTCAGACCGATGACAGGTTTCACATGTTGTCCCTGATCGTGGAGACCAGAGGCTGAAACCAGATGCGCATCTCCTCCACCTTCTCCCCCAGGCTGAATTGCATATTCTGAGCAGTTTCAAGAAATTGTTCCTTCATGTCCTCAGCAGTTTTCTGAATTTGGTCCTTGATGCCCGCAGCCACCCCCTGAATCTCCTCCTTCATGTTCTCTACCTGCTTCGTCAGCAGATCACTCAGGGTGGTGACCTTCGCCTGGGCGTTGTCTTGCACCTGAGCAAAATAAGGTTGCAAACGAGACTTCGCGTCCTCCATGTTGTCTGAGGTCCGGGATTGAAGCTCCTCAAGGTACTCAGAAACATGCCTGTTAAAGGACAGAGGCATTTATAATGAGAGTGACTCCCAAACACCTGCATCATCACGTCCCCTGATATGTTATACATTGTACAACTGCAGTGTTGAAAGACATGTCCAGACAAATGAACAAGCTGAAGTGCTACATTCAATATCCTACTCAAGTAAAAGTATAGATGTATCATCAGCAAAAGTATTCGAATTTTCAAAAGTGTAAGTATGCAAAAGGTAAAACAGCCACTTTCAGGGTGTTATATTATACATATACATGTATTACTTGGTTATTATTCCATTAACATTCAGTATATTAATGTTGCTGCTGTGTGAGGTAAAGCTAATGAATGATTTTTAAAATGTTCCCAGGAGAACCCAGTACAACTCAATAAACAGGTCATCTAAGTTTAGTTGATGAATCTGAGCCTCTTGTTGGACAGCAAATGTGTCTCAGTGAACAGTGACAACGCCTCTCAGCCTCCATCCACCTCAGTGTTTCACTCACTTCTTTATCTCCTCCATGTCCTTGTTGAGGCGTTTGTTTAGCTTTTGGCTGTAGGTGGAGACCCGGAGCTTGCTGTCATCAGCATCCTGCTCCATCATGGTCTGCGCCTCCTGGGTGTACTGCACCAGCTGCTCCCGGGTCTCAGCCATCTGGTTGTGGAGTCTGCCAGCCAGCAGTTGCAGGTCTTTGCCCAGGCGCTCTGCAGTTTCCTGGGCATAGGGAGCCAGCTTGTTCTGCAGGTCGTCCCTGTACATGGCCAGCTCAGACATGCTGTCCTGGACCAGGGTGCTGTTAGGGGAATGAGATGGATAATTTTAGGTGTTTTTGTAAAGTATTCAGGGTCCAAAGAGGGTTAAGACTGAAGTCAGAGCAAATAAAGGCCTTAATTAGAGATTTTCCAAGGGTTTGCAGACACGTGGATCTGTAGACATGTACTGTAGATATGTCTGGTCAACACTGTTTAAGTGATCACACTGAGGAGGATGCTAGCCGAGATGTTTGCACTTTTTTACTCTTCTGCTTTACAAAATACAGCAAACTTTAAAAAAGATATTTTCATTCTGAGCAAGAACCAGTTCACGTCCAGCTGCACATTTTGCAGGTTTAAAAGCACCAGGCAAAAAAAGTGCCGTACAGTGATCAATCACTGTATTGGACTAAACTTAAAATGTTTGTATTGATAAAGGTAAATATGCTCACTCCAGTTCTCTGACGGTCTCGGAGCTCTGGATGTCTTTCACCACCTCATCGACCTTGGAGTTCAGATATGTTAAATAATCCTTGAACTTCTGGACGGTATCTTCAAAGTCACTCCCATCATCCTGAGGCACACTTCTTGCATGGCAGCCTGGTTTTTGGAAAAAATCTGAATGTAACTTTTAGTCTTTTAGGTAAGAAATTAAACAATACTGAAGAGGTTTTGGATTGAATTAGAACAAAGGTAAACTTCATTTTTGAATCAGTGGTTAAAAGCTGCAACAAGTGTTAAGTCATTTAAGGATTTCTCTTCAGCACAACTTGTTTAATATATGGTTGAAAAGAAGCTCTGTATTTTTATTACTGTCAGTGTGGCAGCTAGCAAAGCTCTCACATTTATGTCTGGACCCTGAAGTGTGCTATATTTTCAAAATAAAACCAAAAAAAGTGTTTATGGCAGTCATCTGAGCACCTAATAATTTCAAAATATCAATTAGTTTATTCTTTAATTTCCTACTTTAATTGCACTCAACTTGTCAACTTTCACACTCAGTTTCATCAGGAAACCCATTTTATGTAAAAAAATAAAATAAATAAATAAAGGTTTCTGTCAGCAGAGCAGACTCACCTGAGAGGACTGCCAGTGCAAGGATTACTGCAAACACTCTCATCATAACCAGAAATCACACACCTGGAATATCATAGATAAAATATGATATATGACAGAGAGTTTAGTGAAATAGCAATGTATTTACAAAATCTGAAATTATAGCTGTTGAAATTAATTTCACGATGAATTTCATTTTAGGATTGTCTGCGTTTTTTTTATGTTGATTGATGAATGTACATCTTCCTTTTTATTTACAATCACCCTTTTTATACAATGAACAATAACATTTCAAATTATTTGACAGTTAAAAACAAATGAAATATTCAACCAGTACGAGACCTGATAAAGATTTCTAGGAAAAATCTGTATCTTACCTCAGTGTTCCGAATTTGTGACACCTGTGACACAGGTTGTTTGTCACTCAGTATTTATAGTGGTCCAGTAGCAGTGATGTTATCAGATAAATGTCAACAAGATCTCTGACCCATGTTCAGAGTTCATAGAATGAGCTGTGCTGCTGTTATCTTTTATTGCTGTTTGTGGTATTTTGGCTCCACGTTGTACACTGAAAGTACACTGATCACAGTGTTTTGAGTCTTCATGGATTTAAATCCTCTGAATTACAAGTGGAATAGTTTGACTGGGACATTTCCTTCAGTAAAATGTGACTCTTTCTTCTTGCTGCTCAACTGTGGTTAAAGTGTAAAAACACTGTGACTGCACCATCAGATAAACACTAGACCAACAGGGTAAAGCCTAAAGGTCCCTCTCATATCAAATCATCTTCTGATTGATGAGGGTCATAGTCTGCTTTAACAACCACTGCCTGCATTAATACAGTGTTGTGAGATGGAAAACCATAAACTACTGCACCTACTAAGCAGATCAGGATAATCAATGGATAATTTTATCATCTGTAAAAGAGGACATTTACCTTTGGGCTTTTATGAGACATTAAATGTGTTAGCTGTGTTAAGCACTTTGAACTGCCTTTGTGTAGGAAAATGTGCTATACAAATAAACTTGTCTTGATTTGATTTGACAGCTTCAAGCCTATAAAACCTACAGTATGTAAATAAAATAAGATAATACAACTGGTCACAAATAGGTGTTGCTTTATTTTGACTATTAGGCCAAAAAGACTGGGAACTGCTGACTAAGGCAGAAGATTTAGCGGATTTGTAATGTTTTTAGTTTTCCGTTGACTTAGCGCTTAGAATATTCAAGGTATTTACAGTAAAAAGTTTTTGTTTCAAAATTTAAGATAAAGGATGTCCTGTCATTACTGATAAAAATCTGGCTGATTTCAAATGACGCACAGGGTGACCTTGAGGCACATTAAAAGGCGATGTGGACAGATATGGCCCACCCTGTTTAGAAAAAGAAATTTTACATCAGTATCGCCAAGAAGACAGATCCTGCTGCTCCCTTCTGTTCTTTCTTTGCCTTTCTGCACACTTTAAATATAAATCAAATTCAGTAGAACCATTTAAGCAAATTTGAATTTCTGTCAGTATTATAGCTGTGCATCTGAAAATATTGTATTGAAATGTGACATGAAAAAAGGGCATCTTGTTCAGGGTTACAGTTCATTTCTGGCCTGTTATCACATCAGAGCTAATATTGTGGTTCCAGAGCTGAGTGAAGTCAGATAAAATCTGAGGGGATTAAGGAGGACAGTGCCAATACCTCCACTGACTCTATCATTGGCTCTATAAGGACTTCTTCTTCTTTTTTTCTTTTTTTTTATAGTAATGGCGGCTCATGGGAATACTTAATAGTTCCAAACATTAGCAGCAGCGCCGCAGAGTTACACTGACTTGGCTGCTGTCTTCCAAAGAAAGAAGTTAAAATCAATACAATATTACACTTGTGACATTTTAAGTTAGTGATGTGTCAAAACATGTGTTACTACCTTTCTGACCATCTCTTTTAAATCCTGTCACTTTAATAATTAGGAACCTAGCTAACTAGTCAAATTAGCTGAGCTATCTACAGCAACAAAACACAGAATTATTGTGGAAGGCTGTACAAGTCATTAAAAGCAGTAATTTGCTGATAAATCCCACTGTTCCCCACAGAAAACAATGGATCTGAAGCCAGTGTTTGGAGTTATTTGATGCTACATGAGTCATGTGACCTGCTGCTGTTTTTCACCCCTCAGTGCTGTAAGCCTTCTATCTTAAAGGCTCTGGATAAAATCTCTCATGTGATGTCACTTGAGTCTGCATCAGTTGGGTCTGAGACTCCAAGTCTGAAAAAACAAAATAAATGAAGGTGTAGAGTCAGAAAGAAGTGAATTCATCAGACGTCCGTGGCCCGCTCCTCATCATTTCCTGAAGCTTGCGATTTGAGTCCACATTAGCCATGAATGGATTACACAGACACAGGCCCAGGGATTCAAGAGGTCGAATGACCTGGACCAGAGGCAATGTATGAAGTGACTGTTAAAATACAAATACAAAGAGATACAAAGAGATACAAATTTACCACAAACAGATGCAAAACAATCCCAGAGACCCAATGACAAAAAAAAAAAAAAAACTGCAAGAAGACGGAGAACTATCAAAATGAGATGTGAAACTACCTATAAGAGACACACAACTATTCCAGAGATGCGGGACCTCCATAAAGAGATGCAGAACACCACACAAAATGGCTGATGGTCCAATGTAGGAGGAGTTGGGGCCCATTTTCTCACATGACATTAGCCACTTCTAGCACATCACAACTGAATCTCTGACCAAACTGTTGAGGTTTAATCGCACTGTGGGTAATGTAGGTGTCGGGTTCGGACAAGAGGAGAAAGAATAATGTGTGGAATAATATGAAAAACGCTCTCTGGTTCTATTGCAGTCACTTTGATCCACCTTTTAAAACTGTCCATTGTGAATCAGCCAGTGTCTGTGTAACTGCTGCAGGTGATACTCTTTGAAACAACAGTATAAACAAGTATAAACCAGAGTTCAATTCAGATACCAGAGAATATGCAGTAAAAAATGAACAAGCAATGACGTGGGGTGACACAAGTAGCAAAAATCTTTCCAGCATGGCAACTTGAGATGGACTTTACCCTTAAATGTGGATATAAAAACTGTAAACAGCAGGCTGCCCAGCACAAGTCAGGCAGAGTGAAGATCAGCCAAGCTGCCTATGCACGGTAAAACGTTTTATTGTATAATGCTTTTTATAAATTCATGACTAAATTAACTGATTATTCATTTTTACATGACTTTGTTTTTATATTTTACAATTGTTTTAATCCAGCAGAGTCAAATTCAGCCATGAAGGTTCTTGTGGTTCTTGCACTTGCTGTTTTCTCTGGTGAGTGAATTTTGTCTTTGAAATGAAGTCTAGATCCCTGTAAACCTGATGCATACATGTGTGGGGGGTAAATCGGTGCTGTTTAACCCACAGTTTGCAATGCCAACCTCCTGTGGCTGGATCCGCCCAAGAGCAACCTGGACATGGTGACAGAAGCTTTTTGGGACTATGTTGGTAAAATGACAGACACCGCAGAGGGGACTGTGAATCAGATCAGACAGTCTGAGCTGGGACAGGAAGTGAAGTAAGAGTCTCAACATGATGCAGAGTCCTAATGACACTAGAAATATAATTTAAGTTTCAATTTATAGCAGGTTTTTCTGTCTTACAGTACCAGGATCTCTCAGAGTGCTGAAACGGTGAACCAGTACATTGCTGCTGTGCGCGCTCAGGCGGCTCCTCTGACCCAGGACTTCATGACTCGGTTTACCGAGGAGGCTGAGCAGCTGAAAGCTCGTCTGGAAAAGGATCTGTCTGCTGTGGGCACTAACCTGCAGCCCTACGCTGAGCAGCTGGCGGCACACCTCCAGACTCAAGTGGAGGAGCTGAAGAAGGAAGCAGCCCCCTACGCTGAGGCCATGGACCCAGAGACCCTGAAGGCCATCCTGCTGCAGAAGAGCCAGGAGCTCAAGGAGCAGGTGGATAAGAACATGAATGAGCTACAA
>NW_018127914.1:5292245-5297961 GCF_001952655.1 Monopterus albus
AGCCTGGAGGAGTTTCAGAGGACCATGATCCCCTTGGCCCAGAGCTTTGAGACCCAGCTGACCCAGAAAACCCAGGAGATCCAGCAGAACCTGACTCCATATGGAGAGGAGCTGAAGGCCAAGTTGGACTCTAGCGCTCAGGACCTGCAGGCTCAGCTGGCTGCTCTGTGGGAGTCCTTCACCAAGAAGACCCAGTAAACGGCCTCAAAGCCTTCACTGCTTTTCCAGCCTCCACACACCAGATATTTATTTTAAATACACCCACTGTACATTAAATAAAAATTCCTGATCAAATCCTGCAGTTCACTTTCTTAATTACTACAGGAGGCATTTTACCAAGAGGGATTTTCATCAAGAGATTTCCTTACATGAAAATTCCATAAGAAAAAAACAGTACTCTCATTCTGGTGAATCACAGTATCAGCAGATCTCTTCTTCCCATAATGCATTGCTGAGCAGTATTTTATCCTTATGCTTAAAGCAGCCAAAATTAGTCATCTTTTCCTATTCAGGACCATGTTGACATGACTTTGCAATAACTTTAGCACAGAAATAAGTAGAGGATATAACCCCAATATGAACATGTCAGGGTTTAATGATGTTCATATAATATACCATACATACAGCGGAGACACCAGAATGGCTTCCGCTTCCTCTTATGACATACAGTGGTTTCTCCAAGTCTCTGAACTGATTAATTAAATAAACGCCAGTCACTAGATATTTCTTCACAGGGTGTGGATGTTCTCTCTCTGAGGTCTCCTGCAGGGCTAGTTAACGTGACCTGGGCCCGCATTTACCAAACATCTTACACTACAGCAATCTCTAAACTACCAACTTTAGGGGGTTAACATCTTATCAAATGTAGACTGCATGCTTATGCATGCTGCTCCTCTGACATTTAAGAGTGTTTTAAAATGTTAGGAGAAAGATGAAAAAGTTATTTTCCTGAACTTTGGTGTAAACCTGAAATTGTTGTCATTTGGCACAGTTCGGGGTCTGTTTCGTCTCCATGACCTGATGCCCTTTGACATCATCTGGGCTCAATGGTCAGATTTAAACCAGAAGCAGCACTCTTTATAAAATTCACATCAACTCACAGGATCACTGATGGCAGTGACTGAAGGAAACAGCCAAGAAATGCAGTTTTTAAAAAAAAAAACAACAAACAAATGGTATTTATCAGTTTCCAAGAGGAATATACTCTTTCACATGTATGCAAAAAAAAAAAAAAACAACAAAACCAGCGATGGCTTGTGACGGGGACATATAGTACAGCACAGCACACTCCTTCCTGTGAACTCGTCTTTAACTAGCAACTGACCTTTAAATAAGCAGAAGGAAACTATTTCATTCACTGTGTAGCAACACTATTGTTACAGTAAAAGATACAAAACCTAAAATAACAAAATGTTACCAAACTCAGTGACAGAAAACAGAAGAGTTCTATTTCTCTAACATCTCTTAATGTCTTTATGCTGCCCGTCGTTGGTGTTGACAGGTGACAAATTTCTGACCAATCACATTCTTTGTCACCCTTCGGATTATTCTGGTATTTAATCTTAGACGATTACAGTCATTAGATTTAGGTTCATATCTTCTATTCACCACACAATAAAAGGTTAAATAAGAAACCAATTGTGCAATAAAGACTGTTGAAGAGGTTGTAGAGACAGAGGTGATGGGACACAGCAGTGTATAGTACAGTGTATGGCACAGTCTGTTCATCTATAGTGAGTCTGTCTGTTCTGTGAAGTCCATCTGCAGGCCGACAACCCGCCGCTCAGTCAGTCTAGCCAATAGTGACACCAAAACCGCACTGGAACTTGCTCTTGCGGTGGTTGAGGAAGGCGCAAAGGACCAGAGAGAGAGGCAGAGGGAGCAGCTTCTTTTCTAATGTTGCACCAACTACCCAATTACTGTCTAGTGAACCTGAAGCAGTGACAAAGACATTGTGTTATATGGGTAGATTATAAAGAATAAAAATACCTGCCTTACAAAGTGGGAGTAGCTACACGTTTGTTTTACATTGAGCCAAAACAGAGTTACACTTCCTCACCTCTTCACAAAGATACCACACTGTTCAAAATGTGTACAGCTTCCAGTACAGAATTATCACAGCAGTAATGAATATACACGTAACCGTTCTTTTGAACAAGCTTTAAATATACCCATCCTACCTTTAAACTGTAAATTGGCTTTGGGCACGTCTAGCTGGTAACCGAACGACACACTGGTGTCCTGCATGCGGGTGCTCGCCTCAAGCTCCACACCGACCTGCAGCTGTTGAAGAGCAGAGACAGATCTTGATAGTGGAGGAACATAAAGTGCCCACACACACACACACACACACACACAAGTATACGACTCCTGAGCCAGAGAGAAACCTGTGACGGTTCAACACACAGTAAAGTACATCATATTTAAATCAATTACATAAAATATAAGGGCCAGATTTGCAAACTCAAATCTACTGACTGACATTCCCACAAACAAAAGTTTAAATTGTTTACAGATACTATTTGAGCCTAATAAACAGGAGGGGTAAAAGACAGAGGTTACCTGATCATTGGCTTTATGATAGTATGAAGCATGAGCTCCCGCTGAGCCAAGTGTCAACGTGGCAATGTAGTTACTGCCTGTGCAGTAAAAATAAATAAATTTAATTAATTCAATGGAAAAAAGAAACACATTCCTGAAGAAGTACAAGTTCTAGATGTGTCAGTCCAGACAACAAACCTATACTGACATTTTTCACCAGGCCCTACCTGTATATCTGCCAACTAGAGACATCACTGCGCCCTCCTCTCCTGGCCTGCGGTGGTAAACCAACTCCCCTCCCAGAGCCAGAGCCGGCGTTATAGACTGGAGGTAGTGCGTAACAACAATACCTGACAGATGGGCAAAAGCAGGACAGAGTTATGGTTCAGATTAAATCTTTGTTTTGGTAAGATTATATAGCTGCTTTCTGAAATATATCTATAAACAGTCTGAAGGCAGCTCTTGGACATTAACATGTGGTCGAACTGGGCAGCGTTACTGACCGATGACCTACCAGAGCCAATGAGGACATCTGGATTTCCAAGAGTAATAGTTGCAGTAAAATCTTCTCCCTTGAAGTCTGCATCCATTTGCCAGTTCACAAATTTCTGTTGTTGTGTCTGAGCACGAGAGATTTTGACAAAGTTAACCTCATGGACAGGGAGAAGTCAGGAAGAATAAATTAACACACTGGTGAAGTGAAAACATGCTGTGACCAGAATATGGTGGTAAAGTTAAAGTACAGGTCTAACAAAGATCTAATAAAGTGCAGGAGATTTACCTGGAAGGCCACTTTGGATCGTATTCTGTTGGTGATCTGGTGGATGATCTGGGCATTAAGGCTGCCACTGCTGTCCATGTCTCCAACCATGACTGGAAAAAACTGAACAAAAAGAGCTGGATTACAGTTTGAAGGATAAAGACATCAAACGTCTTAGAGATGGGACACACACAGTGACTTTACTGCAGCATACCTCTGCTGGACTTGTCTGCTTTGATCCAACATATGTAGCACCAAACCTGTAGCTTGAATCTCCCATGGTGCTTAGCAGCATAGTGTGATTCACCTTAAAGGATGTTGAAAAGAGTAAGTTTAAACAAAAAAGTGCCACATGTTTGCAATCTGCTTACTCTGTGCGGAATTCCTGAGACAGACTTGATTTATTTAGTCTGATACTGTCTGGTGACTACTAACAAACAGCCCTGATTCATGTGGGTAAAGGAACTTAACTGACCTGGAAGTGGTTGCTAAGGCCTTTGTTTACAACTAGCCTGACACCCTCCATCTGCATAGGGAAAACCTCTGAGAAGAAAAGCAGGTGTGGAAATGATACATTCAGGTCATACAGGGATTTGTTTTCAATTATCTTTATTTTTGACTCATATGTACTTGGTCAATTATCTCCATTTACCTTTGCATTTGCGATGACATTCATCAAATGCACCCGGGTTGGGCAAAGGGTTTTCTGCATCCTGCTGCTGTCCAGAGTGTACCCCTGTCGGGGGTATAACTGGGGAGACTGGAGGCATCCCAAAGCCTGGCGGCATTGTCAACCCAGGGGAAGCAGCACCGCTGGAGGCCGGTGGTGGAGGGCTGGGGGAGCTAGCAGCCAAAACACTGCCCATGCTGAGAATCCACAGAAAGAATAAAGGCATTAAATAGAGCAAAAGGGGGTAAGGAAGTGGGCTGCAACCCAAAGAGAACCCCATAAGTCATACACTGCAACTCAGTGATATTTTTCATTAGAATATCAAAGGCGGAAAAATGTCTTTCAAAGATGACTTTCTAAAAAAGAAATAACAAAGACAAACAAAAACATGATAGCCTTTAATTCTGCCTAAATACCCGAAAGGATTAGTCGATTAACTGATGGACAGAAAATTCACTGGCAACTATTTTGTAACTAATGTATCACTGGAATCATTTGCTTGTTCCCACCCCTCAAAAGTAAGGATAACCTGTCTGTCTGTTGTATATTATTACAACAAGCATCTTCCAGAGCAAAAAAGGACATTAAATAAGTTGAGCAATATTTCCCCTAATAAGCAAACTGTCTTCATATGTAAAATTGATGGAATGGCCCTTTAATCTTTCACACAGCTCATGTTAATTCATATTAAGGCAGAACAGTAGCAGGCAAGAAAAAACGAAGTAAAAAATAATAATAATGATGATGATACACAACATAAATAAACGGGGAAACAGTGTGGAAGCTAACTATTTTGACATTAGCACGTAGCTAACATTATGAATGAAAGCTACAAGCCACAAACGATAGCTAAACTAGCATTAGCTCGATGAAGTCGTGTAGTGCAGTAGTTAGCCTGCTTGCTGGCAGTCGGTAAACTAACAGCTACTGCAAATGAAGGAAAGCAAACATTATCTTGTCAAATAATCACTACTGGAAAAAAGGGCATATGTTTCCAGTAAAACCTCATGTCACATAAAACAGCACGCTAAGGATAACCGCTCACGTTGTGATGTCCCCAGAACGATACAGCCGGAAATTGAATCATGCAACACCAAAGAATAAGGATAGAATTACGCTAAAGCCCGCCTATTTTCTATAATCACGTTACTATTGGATGTTCTATCCTGACACTCAGAAATGATTGGCAGAAACGCCTGACAGTCATTTTAGGTTGTATAGAATCGAAGGCGTGATTGTACGTTGATGATGTAATGTTCCTGCACAAATACTATTGGCTAATTGAAGTAAAGTCTCCGGTAAGGGGGCGGAACACGATTTTCCGGGGCCACCGGTTGGTGGAGATCGCAGACGTCAGGTGGTTGTATTTAAGGGCGAGTGTGGCACAATGCTAAGAAGGGATGTCAAGGTCAAACGGCAGCATATCTACTGAAAGATCAAAAGTTGACCGAACACAGCTTGCAAGATTTGCAGCTGACCCATAACAGCACCTTTCTTTCTCCAGCTCCTTGGTACATGGTGAATGTATTTGAAGGAGTCCAAGGCCAACAGCAGTAGTAACGTCATAAACCACTCCACGTTGCATACATATACAGGTGCAGCTCAATAAGTTAGAATATTGTGGAAAAGTCCATTTATTTCAGTAATTCAACTCAAATAGTGAAACTCGTGTATTATATAAATTCAGTACACACAGACTGAAGTAGTTTAAGCCGTTGGGTCTTTTAATTGTGATGATTTTGGCC
>NW_018127914.1:5299172-5318915 GCF_001952655.1 Monopterus albus
ATAATGTGCATCTGCGTCGTTTCCTAACCGGAGGATTAGCGGTTCGATTCCCGGCTTGTCCAGTCAACATGTCGAGGTGTCCTTGAGCAAGACACTGAACCCCCATTTGCTCCCAGTGATGTCACCGGTGTGCGAATGCGTGAGTGCTTGGGAGTGCGAATGGCCGAATAATGTGAAAGCGCTTTGAGTGTGCTGTAAAAGCATAGAAAGGCGCTATACAAGTATAAGACCATTTACCATACTTGTTATAAACCTACACAGGCTTAATTGTAATGCAAGCCTTTAATGCTACTGAAACTAGTGCTTTTAGATGTTTCAAGATCTGCAGATAACCTGCTATTTATGCCTTTTCATTTGCAGGATGTGCATTCAGTCTCCACAGAACAGCAAGATGTTATTAGAAACTATGTTTACCTCTTCCAAAGAGTTCAACATTGTTTACAGATTGAAGGAAAACTGACAGTAAAACTCCAAATATTGAAGACATCAGGTACCTAAAATAATCTATTTGAAGCACAGGTGTATATTTAACCACAGGTGGAATGACAAGCCAACAAAGTGAATTTCTGTTCAATTTATTCAATTTCAGAGCCCCTGCATGTATTTCCATGTTACAACAGTTGAGGACAAAGTGATCAACACAAGTCACTGAAATACCTTGTGTATTTTCAATGTATTTTTTTATAACAGACAAAAAGAAAATGTAATAGTGACATTGTTGCAGTACCAACAAATCAGAATTGAGGTTTTAAATCTGTGATTTTTAAAAAAATGGGACAAAATTACCGATTCCAAAACAGGAAATCTTGTTTTAGTTTATTGGATTTCAAGTCCAAAATAATGCAACTCACTTTAATGTGACAGTGAAATTTGTATGAGAAACAGAGTGAACCCAAGAAACTGACTCCAGGAGCAGTTTTTGAAAAGAAAACCGAATTCTTACATAAGAGGAGCAAACTGAACCAACATTTTCTGAGCCAATTCAGACACTGGATTTCAACTCCTTTCTATCCATGTTGTAGCGAAATACTGATGCAATTTAGCCTCACCTACATTCCAACCACAGAGATTCAAGAGCCAATTAGAAGTTGTAACATCTTTTCTATCCATACAGAAGAAACACTGCTGTAACTGTAATAAAGGGCAGTTTTTCCTTTGTGCGCGCCGGGAGACAACGCCAGGCAAATGTCAGTGATGACATCTGATAAACAGCTGCTGACACCAGCCAAGAGCCTCGACAGGTTCAGCTACATCTAATCTCTGTTGTGTGGGGGGTCACAAAAGAGATCATGGAATGACTGTCAGGGACGTGATCAAGAACAAAAAACATCAGGCAGAAGAAAAAAAAAAAAAGTGGAAAATTTATCAACAGAGAAATTTTGGGTTGAGTGATTTTTGTCTACAAACTCCTGGATGAAGGGGGTGGGAGAGTGATCATGTCCCTGACAGCTGTAAACATCCATTCTATTTAAGACAACATTGTCTCCCACCCCCCAAAAAAAACAAACCAAGATGAGTCTGCACATGAAAACCTGTTATGCTTACATGCAGCTTCAAACACTTATTCCAAATTAACAGTTGTGCACATAAGGAACCATGTTGGCTGCAGTTCTGCTCAAAGTGATGTTCCCAGGGACAAACTGTGAATTCAGAAATGGTTTAGTTGAAGCTTGCATCTAAACATAATGATACAAAACAAAACAGCCTGTTATGGCTGCAAACACATTTTACACACCTTGTTTAGACAGTTGCCTGCAAGTTAAACAGCACACACACACACCTGAATGTCTCACACACTCATTTGACATCCCACTTTTTTGGTTTTGCTTCAGTGTAAGTCCTGAAAATCTCTTTCAAAGAAAACAAAAGGAAACTAACTTCTCCCTCTGCCATGAAGCAAAGCGTTTTCTTTTGTCCCTAATTGTAAACAATGAATCATTTACAATTTTGTTTCCTCAAAATGATTCACAACACCTCGTATGAAGATTGCCCTAGTCGAAAACAGGTTAAGTTGGGGGGGAATCACAGCACTTCGATCATCCATCACATAAATGCGGAACAGGTTCAAGAGGATCACAGTGCTTCACTCTCCTGAAACTCTCTGCTGTACAACTTGGCACTCTCTGGTATTTAAAACAAGCAGCGCACAAGGTGTTCTGTTTACTTCTGAGGGAAAAACAACTTCTGTATTTGCTTTAAGTACCAGAGGGAAGGAAAGATTCAAGACGCCTAAAGAGCGTCTGATAAAACACCTGGCTTCTGCAAACCCACCCCAAAAAAAGCTCCAGAAATTACCCAGTGCCAAAGCCTCACAGTGCCCTCCCCCAAACTGCTTTAAGCAACATCAAAATAAATCTTAAAAAGCAAAAATACTTTTTTTCATTTTGAATCAGTGATGCTCTGTAAGGGGAGGACAAAAAAGAAAAGTCACAGCTGCCTGTTTAAAGATGCTACAATTTTGCTTTCAAAAACAGTCCACCCCTTACAAAAGATAATACATTTTTAGAGTGAAGTGATAAAACATAGCTGTGCTGGGGGAACAAACAAAAAAAAATAAAATAAATTCGCATCTCTGCTGCTGCAGAAAAGAAAAGAAAGAAAAGTGAACTTTTATGGATTTTAGTCGTTCAATTGAAGCTCAATATGGTTTTTGACAGACTGAGCAGGTTTCAACACACTACAGTCCATAAAACAATTTCATACCCTTGATGCGGTTTCATAAAAGCATAGTCTAAAGGTGGTTTTCTAATACAAGAGCAGCAACACAAAGAGCTTGGTAACCACTGGGCTGCATTAACACATTCACAAACTCCAATTTTGCCATGATGGGGCTTAAAAAGAAAAGGTTACCTTGGGATTTGTAAAACTGCCTTACAGACCTGATGTTTCCACACTGTAACAGAAACCTGAATGTATGGGTGGAAAAAGAAAAAGACAATTCAAACTATTGTTTTGCACCAACGTCAACAAAAACCCTATGAACCTTCATCTCTTGCACCGACTGATACTCCATTACTTGTCAGTGTAGAAATGGTAAATGTCACTATCAAAACTGCTTCAAACCTTCTAATGCATCAGTCGCACTAGATCAACAACAACTAGTTACTGTGGTCGATAGATTTTACAGTATCCACCGCCCAAATGTGTTTTTATGCAAACAAACCAAACAGCAGCAGCAGCTGTCTGCAGGAAAACTAACCAGCAACAGCAGGTGGCTGCTATTCATTTCCCATGCTGATTGTGTGGCTGCAGGCTAACATCGATCAGTCGAAGGCTTGTGGCTTTAGGCCGTCTTCTCATAATAACTCTGCTCATGTACTATACATAGTGAAAGGGGAAAAACAGTCACGCCGTATTTAAATAAAGCTGCCCTTTTTATTGCATGGTTCACATTAAAAGAAAAGCATTCGGGGATGTTCTCAACGAGCGAGTTGTTTCGACACCTCTCAGCAGGAGAGTGTGTCTGAGTGTTTTATTCCCTTGCATAACAGATGTTTAAATACAATCTGGATAGTTATTTATTTCATCTTGTTTGTGCTCGTACTCTGCTGCAGAAGCAGCCAACTATGAATGGATGAGTGCATGTAGGAGCATGTGGGGACAACACACACTGCTGTTGTCACTAAGTGACAACAGCAGTGTGTGTGTGTGTGTGTGTACAGAATGACTGGCAATGATAAGAGTCTCTAAGGACAACAGGTTCAAAACAGCTTTGATACTCATCGGCTCTGCTGTCTTTGTTTCAACAGTCACCACGCTCTAACACACACACACACACACACATTCTTCGAGAGTAAAAATTATCTAAGCTTGAACACAGGACAGTTTAGTCTGTGTTTGGGGCAAAACAATAGTTTGACTTTTCAGTGAATTAAAACAATGCGGCAGCTCTTTTTCAGGAAAAGCTGAGGAACGGTCTAAAAATAAAAACAGCCTTTATATCCGTTTCCTAGACTGAAAACATGAGAAATGTGAAACTAAAGCGTTGCTTGAAGCCTGTGTGCAAGCGCTGACATCTGTGCAAAAGGCCTGGTGTTTCCTAACGTCCTGAAAGAAGACAAAACCAAGATTAGGAAGATGTGTCTTACATTTTCATGTATGAAAAGCCTAAAAATGATCTCAAAGTGTTTCACCTGCTTTAGGTGCTGTCCTGTTGGCGTCCCGGTTTTTCTTCGGCCTCCTCCATGCCACTGTCGGCGCCGACTGAGTGGTACTCTGCCACATAGAGGCTCTTGTCGATGCTGCCTGGAATGGGCTTGATGTCAGTGACCAGCTGGTCTTCAATGGCCTTCAGGTTGAAGCGATCCTCTGATGTGATGAGGTTTATGGCCAAGCCCAGGTGGCCAAACCTCCCTGAAAGTAGGAGAACATGTTTAGTATAAAAATTCACTATTACATCCTTCACCCATCATATCTAATCTTTTCACAATAAGGACTAGCTTTTACTGAGTGTTTACAGCAAATTGAAAGCCAACTCAGATCCTGCATTCTGGGAAAAACTCCAAAGCAAACAGAGCAGATGGAGCACTGGTGATGTCATCCAATGTGAAGCACTGCTACACAAACACTGCTTTAGTGCAGGTTTGAAAAATAAGAAACTAACTTGTACTGCATAAATTTTTTTTTTTTAAAAAGCTGCTGATGCATTGTACACGCTGTTCATGTTCTGATTTACCTGATTCTGTACTCCTAGCCTACATCTTGTTTGCAAACCAGTTTCTACAAAGGAGCATGAAACTTTATGGATTCAGAAAATATTCACACCCCTTTTGACACTGATGTAGATTTAATTTTACCCATTTAAAATGAATAAAATGTAAATGTACAGGAGTGGTTCATAGTATTAATAAGTGACCACACCTGATCTGCCGATACGATGGAGGTAAGTCTCAGCGTTCTTAGGGAAGTCGAAGTTGATGACTACATTGACAGCCTGGATGTCAATACCTCTAGTGAAGAGATCTATAGGTAGACAACAGAATAACAACATTATCATTCAGATTTCTGAAATTAACCTTTTGACTCACCGGCCAAGGTGGCTGGTAGATGGAAAAAAGCCAAAGGCCAAACATAGAAAACTGTCTTTTTGTGTCACATACTATACATATTTGCTTCAGGATTTCATTGAGATAATAAGGTATTATGTTGAATACAAGCAGAGGTCAAAGCAAAATTATGGTTATGGTCAGATGATAGGCTAAGACAGACTTTGACAATAGGTGTTGCGCCATGTCTGCACCGAAAACATTTCAGCTGTGTTTTTGCAACATGTGTAACCGATACAGGACAATAGGTGTTGCTCCACGTCTGCACCGAAAACATTTCAGCTGTTTTTGCAACATGTGTAACCGATACAATCGATTACATTGCCCATTTTTCGGGCCATGCATCTCCCACGCTTTACATGTGTAACAGCGACCTAAAGCACATTTTTACACTTAGCTCAGAAAGTCAGAGGCAGAGAGTGTGCATCTCAAACTTAGGTACATACAAAAGTAGGCCACCTAGAGCAGAGACTCTCAGGATACTGTCTTAGTACATGACCCTAACCTGCCAGTAAAGCCGGTAGTCTTCTCCGATTTACTCTCCAAATGGAAAATCTACCCACATTTAGCGCCTGGCGGGTATTAATTCCAGACCCTGTACTCTAAGTGTTGGAGTATGCCACAGAAACTCACCAGTGCAGACCAAGTTTCTGCACAGTCCGTTTCTGAAGTCATGGAATACACGGTTTCTATATTCCTGAAAAACAACAAGACGATGACAATATCAGCCATGCACAATACTGCACAAAAAAAGATCTTAAAACATCCAATGCATTTTGCCTTAAGACAATTAAAGACAAATAGCCTCATTTATACATGTTTTAATGCAGTGCTTAGTTCCAAAATAATCCAATTCATTGTTTACTCAGACTGTTACCTTTCATCATTTCTTTGCTCAGTGCTTTATATAGTCCAGTAAAAAAAAGTTACTTATCCAATTTATGTTGTGTAAATAAAACCACCTATTCGTTATGTTCAAAAAAGTAACACAAATAGCATATAATTAATACATTTTAAAAAGCACATTTGTTCACAGAGCAAAAAAAATGGCAAACTGGTAAAGAAAAGCCTCAAAGCTACATCACTACAGCCGATACCTGCATCATCTTAGCGTGGATATAGAAGCAGGAATAGCCCAGCTGAGTGATCTTCTTAGCCAACAGCTCCACCCTCTGAGTGGAGTTGCAGAAGATGATTGACTGGTTGATCTGAAGCTGTGGAAGAGGGGGGAGGGGGTGTTGATTATGAACTGCTATCGCATCAACCTTATGACCTGAATGGCTCCTGGTCCAAACATGAAGCTGACAAAAGTACTGTTTAAAAAGTAACTGAAGATGTTCATAAAATTCTCCAAAAATAATAAATTCCAGCCACTGAACTACAACCATGGTATGTCTGGAAATGGGATTTTTCAACAAACATTTCTGTATCTGCTGCCACTCAGGCCACTTGTGTTTATGACAACATAGTATTTTGCACCATTCCCTTGTGGAAAGATGTGTGTTTGTGAGTGCAGGTTGCACAGTTTCTATTGCACCAGCAGTGAATTAGTCCGTTACCCTGGAGAACAGTGTGTTGAGGCAGTGGACTTTCTGCCTCTCAGTGACGTAGGCGTAGAACTGAGTAATGCCCTTCAGAGTCAGCTCCTCCATCAGGTTTATCTCGTAGGGTTTCTGAAGGTGCTTGGCCTACAACAAGGAAAGAGAGTATTACAGTGATTTCACATGTACAATCCTGTACAATTTTTCTCAGTTCAGTAAAACCTGACGTCGTGAGGGGTTTTTTTGGGTCAGATTTACAATTTTTCTGTGCTGTAGGAATTCAACACTAGAAATACTGAGATTAAAGAAGTACTCACATCTGTACTGTACATTTTAAATATCTTCTAACAACTGCGTAACAGGAAGACTTTTGACATACTTTCAACTTTCTCAACATTCAAATCCTGTGACTGCTAGCTGAAAAGTCTACAACAGACAAACACAGAACTGGGAGCAGTGGGAGCACAGCTTGGCCTGTAGTGCAGGCTGAGTGGTGCCAAGTGGCCCTGAGCCATTGGCCTGGACGAACGGTGCAGCAGTTAGCCGACTACTTACCATGAACTTCTGCACACTGATGGGGAAGGTTGCAGAATAAAGCAGGATCTGTCTGTTCTTGGCCAGGAAGCCAATGATATCCTCAATGAGCACCACAAAGTCCTGAGACAGCAGCTTATCCGCCTGAGAGGAAATGGAGACAATTTAACATGAAGCAGACTCAGTTCCAACCTAACAAAAAACACATTTTCAAAGAAAATGGAATAAAGACTTGAGTCATTTCCATGTCAAACACTATTTTGACAATACACTCCTGATTACATGCAGATTTTACTGTATTTTTTTAAACAACTACGTTCGTGTTTACCTCATCCATAACCATCATCTGGACTTTATCCACCTTTGCCACTCCCTTCTTTATTAAGTCCAGGATCCTGCCAGGTGTGGCAATGACCACGTGCACTGATGTGGAAAACAGGAGAGAATCACACTTGCACTGTGCACAACATTAACATCTTTACAACTGGAAATTTAACACTGCTACTTTGACAAACTAAAGGTACTGCAACAATATCTATAAACGTCTGTCCTTTCTACAATGCAGGATGTTTTATAAGGTAGGTGAACTCCACAAGCCAGCGTACAGATCAGCCTGATTTTTGTATTGGTGTGATATTTGTCCACACATGACACTGCACTGTTTGGATAAAAAGCCACAAGGGAGGTCAGTGAAAAGACCCAGTGGATTCTTACCAGTCTCATCCAGGCGCATGATGTCATCACGTAGGATGGTGCCCCCGGTGGTGGCCATGACTTTGACTCCTCCCAGGTGTTTGCTGATCTGGATGCAGATCTGGCTCACCTGCAGCGCCAGCTCACGAGTGGGTACCATAACAATGGCTGAAGAACAACAATATACAAGAAAGATTGCAATTAAAATTGATAAATGATTTCAAAGTGAATGCATCCTACAGCACTAACAGGACAAGAAGACAGCTGCCCGACTGAGGACAAACACTGATCAGAAATGTGATGAGTGAAAAAAAAACAAGGGGGGGGGGGGGTCACCCTGTATGTGGTCCTTTTTCAGGTCTATCCTCTCCACCAGCGGGATGAGATAGGCTCCACTTTTCCCTGTTCCATTTTTAGCCCGGGCCAGAATATCCCGTCCAGACAGGGCAATGGGAATGCTCTCCTCCTGCAAGGAACAGAAAAAAAAAAAAAAATTTAAACCATTTTATCTTTAGTTTCATCTTGTCACTATGGTAACATGGTTCTCTCATCTGAATGAATGTGAAAAAGTGAAAAAGGAAAACATCTATGTACAAACAATGGTGAGTTTTCTGTACTAAAACAATAACAGAGAGGTGCCTTGATCTCAAAATGCAATGTAAGCTGGCAACAGCAATGACCTGTCAATCAACAATCAGTGTTTAGATGAACGTTTGTGTGACTGAGAGCATCTCCAAGTTAACCAAACAACCAACTGGATATTTCTCTGTACCGTGACAGGGACAGTAGTTAGAAAGTCACTTTCAGCTTTTCCCGTTTTAGGGGTTACCACAGCGAATTGTCACCCTGACAACTCGCATGTTGACATTTGGCATGTGTTTTACGCTGGATGCCCTTCCTGACGCAACCCTGACTCGAACAGGGGCCGCAGTGCCGAGAATGCTGTGCCTTAACCACTAGTAGTTGAAGCCATTAAAAAGGTTACCTTCCACAAGAAGACATGAGAGAGGTTATAATACAGCTGGGAAGTAATTACTGTGAAGGGCAATAATATAAAAGAGCAAAATGTAGTCTATTTTACAAGCAAAGAAACTATTAACATAACTGACATGTACTGAACTAGCTATGTTAAATTAGCCACAAAAGCTAGTTGGGTGCCCTTATGTAAATAACATAAATATGCAAGAATTTCCTTTGAATAGTTTTATATACACGATATAAACACAGGGTCCCAGCTTCAAATACGACAACAACAATAAAATCTGTTTATGCATCAGGTTACTCTGATTAGCTGAGAAAAACTGATAGAAATAAACCCTACCTGGATAGGGGACGGTTTCTCCCAACCCATTTCAAAGATGCCCATCAGGAGTTCACGTTTGAGACAATAATCTTCAAATTCATTGCCCTTAGTGGCTGTCACATCCTGCAATTGGACACAGGTTAGTATGGCAATAGAAACATACTTACAAGTTATAGAACAGTTAGGTATCCAGTGCGACTTACTGAGGTTTTGACCCTGTTGTCTTTGGGAGGGAGCTTTAGGCTCTTTTTCCAGTCATCTCCAAACCTGATGCCTCCTGCATCCTGAGGGGCACTGCTTGCTTTCTGGGGTGCACCCAAAGCCTTTCCTTGAGTTGTGGATGCAGGCTGGACTGAAGTTGGTTTGGTCTGTCCTCTGAGCTGTCCGTTCTGCTTACTCAGTCCCATGACGACTGGGCCAACATTTTCTGTTCTGGCCGTTGCCATTCTTCCTGTTCTTCTTGTATTTTTTTTCCTTCAAAGTATTAGATTTTTGCCTCTGAGGTTTTTCCTTTTTAAAAATTCTCTTCAAAAGTAAAAAAGTTTAATAAAGTATTAACAAACAATATACTCTATTCTTTGAGTCCAAATTTGTAGTATTTACATATACACATGTACGTGCAGTTCGATCCCCTTTAACAACAGAGTGACTGACGTACGAGAACAAAAACAAATTTTTATACAAGAGCTCTTCAAAATGAAGAGAAATTTGCATTCATATGCATGAATATACTTGCCCACAATATAGAAAAATTATATGTGAACAAGTATCAAAGCGGTTCAAGTCCTGAAATAGAACAACTAAGACTATCTGAACCTGGGCAACAACTTCTTCAGTATGATCTTTGTTCAACTTTTAGAGTTGGAGTATTTTTATGTTTCCACTTTGAGTCCATAAGAGCTGTTCAATATCCCTGTTCTTGAAAAAAAAAAAGGGATGTCCAACTTTGTACAAGTTTTCCCCCAAAATCATGTAGTCTGTAATGCTCTGAATGTATTTTTGCTGTCTTGTTCCACAGGTGGGAACAAAAGGAGGATCCTGAAATCACAAGTCATACAAGGGGTTTTCTAGTCCAAAGCCAAACAGCTTTCCACCCCTTCCAAGTCCGCAGTGCGCGTTTCCTCTCAGCTGCAGTTGTTCAATCCTCTGTCCCTAGACACCACAGGTCTTCAGGTCGTGTGTGAAGTGTGTGAGTGTGGCTGTGTTCAACCCGCTACCTACTCAAAGTCAGCCAACAACTCCAACTTGTCACCTGAAAGAAATTCAACAGAAAGTTCACTAATCATCCAGGTGATAAACAGAAATGTTAATCCAGTTTTGAACATTGTTTAGGCAATTAATCACATAGGAAATACCAAACATTTAACCATATAAAAAGTACCAAATGTTTGCCCATGACAGTCTTTAATGCAGGATTTACAAGTTTTCTCACCATGTATGCATAAACTGAATACTTACTGTGAAATGAGACAACATAAGTAGGGCTCAAACTAACCATTTACATTTACACATCCTCAAACTGTGGTGTTTGTGCCCCATAAAAGTATAAGGAATTTCTACTTGTCAAGTCATGTCAAGATTTTTATTTGCCATGTATGCATAGACAGTCTAAGCAAATAGGAATACTTGTGGCCCAACATTAAATACACCTATGAATTTTGAACTGTAAGAGTAATTTTTCTTTTTCAGATTAATATAAAATATTTTAGATGTTCCTTAAAACATTTAAAGATGCAACAGAAGTTTAAAAATAAACTCCAGTATCAAATATTTTTTCTTCTTTCCTGCTATTAATAATCTGGTAACTCTTAAGATTTATTTTATCCGCCAGACTGGGAACCAATCAGCAAATTCACTAATATATCACTTTATGTTTGTGGTAACGTAAGACAAGTAATCGACTTCAGCAATATTAAAAACCTAAACAATGACAAAAACATTCTTTCTTGTTGCAACAGTGATCAACACTAACCACCATGCTAGAACAGTGAAAGGCTTTCGCTAATTCACTCACAGTGGCTTAGTTTAAGATAGCACCGGTGAACTCGTCAGGTCTTCATAGGCAGATTAAGTCAACCCGAATATCAACATTTAAAATCGGACTGATATACGATAAAGGCTCTGGGTGATTTAAACTAAGTTTGATATCAGAATTCATCAACGGTCAAAAGGTGCAAGTCGTCAAACTTTACATTAGCTAATTTTCTTGTGCCTCGACTGTTTGTTTTTTCTTTTAGATTAACTTTAACGGCTATTTTCAGTCGTTTTTCCTACAAGGGTTACCGCTAATTAAATCTGAGGTGTGAACCCCATTTGTGTATCTATGTTAGGCCCGTATCTTCCTTTGAAAATCAATAATTTAACATTACGTTAATGCTAGGTCTCAAGAGAAACAACATTAGGTAGGCTACTACTAGCGCTAAGCTATCAAACCATAAAGCCATTGCAACACATTAAATTTAATACTAAATTTGCTTACAAAATGATACTGGGTATAAAGTGTAAACAGCAATAACAATGCATACCGCTACCATTATGGTTTGTTTTTTTGCAAATGTAATCATTAACGCAATGTTAATATAGCTAGCACGAAAAGCAAGACGGTTAGCCTAAAGGCTAATTTGGCACAAGTAACTCTTCTTGCTAACGTTAGCCATGTGCTAGTCTGCTCACAACAACTCGCATTTTAACAGAAACTGAACGGTTCCAACTCACCGCAAACCTACCTTAGTTTATCGTTTATTTTACAGAAGATGGTCAGTTTGTGGTTGATCAACTACTTTCTTTGTTAGTCACGTTTTTATAACTGATTTTTTTCTTTAAATAAATCGCCTCTATTTCTTCTTCCTTTAAACCAACATGGTCGCCTACTTCTTCGCCTTCTCTCCTTCGGCGTTTCTCTCCTGCTTATCACACGTGAGACTCCGCGACGCTACTGCCACCTGCCATCACATATAATTACTGCTATGGGAGGACGTGCATGAAAAAAAAATCATTTTTGACAAGACTTTAACAATATTACATGCGATTACAGGAATATAATTATCCAAAACAAAAATCAGATTACCTGAGTTGTACTGTTTCAAGTTTTCTCTTTTAAATGGCTTCATGTTCACTGTAAAAGGGTCGCTGTGAATTTCACAGTACTGGCAGCTAAATGCCAGTAAGTAAACCCTGGATGTGAAAATGTTCACAATATCATTACTGTGTTTTCATTTATGGTATCCTTACAGTGTTCCGATTAAATAATATGACTATTTTCAAATACTGTCCCACTGAATTGAATGGGGAAGCGCATGCAAACCTTTGGTGGCAGTATATAAATTTTATAAAAATGTTTTTATATGATGACACCCACTTAGAGATTTGAATTGATTTTCATTGGTATTCTTTCTTTGGCTGGTATGACCATGAAACTGGTATTAAACATAGTATTTAAAATCTTCACAAGTCTTGAATTTATGTAACTTATTGAAGCCTGAGGAAACCTGGTTGTAAAAAGCCCTAAATTACATTCTCATGTCTTGCTATTTTGATGTATGACAGGACAGGAAAAGAATAACATAAATTTGTTGAGTGCTTGCTGTTTGTGTGAAGATATAAGATAAAATGCTGAGTCACTGGGCAATTTTTAATGTTTATTAAAATAAAAAAACTGTCAAATCAATAAGGTTTTACCTGAAAAAGGCAGTACTCCAATTACAAAACACAAAATCTGCAAATGATCACAATCACAGGAAACAGGAAGATTCCAGATGGGTATTAATTTCTTTGTGTCTCACTTGTGATCCAGTTTTCTTTTCTGTACACTAGGTGAGCCGACATCATGATTTAAACTGCAGTGTACACATTAGTGAGTTTTCAGTTTAAACAAATAGTTACATATATTTGTTCTGTTCATGTCTTTTCATTTATTGAAATGACACAGTTATGGAACCGTGTGTTAAATTGCCTTTTCTGTATCATTTTTACATACGTTTACATTTGGGCCAACAAAAACCAACTTTGACCACCAAATTTAGGGGCTTGGTGGCCCATGGGGCCAGTGCTTAAAAATATTAGGGTCTATCCCTGAATAGACATCACCTAGTGTACACGGATCAGCCTCAACATTAAAACCACCTGCCAAGTATTGTGTAGGTCCACCTTGTTCTGCCAGAACAGCTCTAACCCGTTGAGGCATGGACTCCACAAGACCTCTGAAGGTGTCCTCTGGTATCTGGCACCAAGACGTCATCAACAGATCCTTCAAGTCCTGTAAGCTGTGAGGTGAGGCCTCCATATCTTGGATTTGTTTTTCCAGCACATCCCACAGATGCTCAACTGGATTGAGATCTGGGGAGTTTGGAGGCCAAGTCAACACCTTGAATTCGCTGTCATGTTCCTCAAACCATTCCTGAACACTTTTTGCAGTGTAGCAGGGAGCATCATCCTGCTGAAAGAAGCCACTGCCATCAGGAAATACTTTAGCCATGAAGGGGTGTACTTGGTCAGCAACAATGTTTAGGTAGGTGGTACGTGTCAAAGTAATATCTACATGAATGACAGGACCCAAGGTTTCCCAACAGAACATTGCCCAGATCATCACACTGTCTCCACGAGCTTGCCACCTTCCCGTGGTGCTTCCTGGTGTCAACTCTTCCTCAGGTAATCGACGCACGTGCACCTGGCCATCCACATGATGTAAAAGAAAACGTGACTCACCGGACCAGGCCACCTTCTTCCATTTCTCCATGGTCCAGTTCTGATGCTCACGTGCCCATTGTAGGCGCTTCTGGTGGAGGACAGGGGTCAGCACGGGCAGTCTGACTGGTCTGCGGCTACACAGTCCCATACGGAGTAAGCTGCGATGTACTGTGTGTTCTGACACTTTTCTATCAGAATCAGCATTAAGTTTTTCAGATATTTGTGCTACAGTAGCTCTTCTGTGGGACTGGACCAGACGGACTAGCCTTCCCTCCCCACGTGCATCAATAAGCCTTGGGCGCCCATGACCCTGTCGTCGGTTCACTGGTTGTCCTTCCTTGGACCACTGTTGGTAGGTACTGACCACTGCAGACCGGGAACAACCCACAAGACCTGCTGTTTCCGAGATGCTCTGACCCAGTCGTCTAGCCATCACAATCTGTCCCTTGACAAAGTCACTCAGATCTTTACACTTGCCCATCTGACCTGCTTCCAGAGCATCAACCTCTAGAATTAAATGTTCACTTGCCTAATATTTTCCACTCCTAATGATTCCTTAGTGTGCGTTGAGGTAGTTGCTGCAGGTGTTCAACCTTCTCTCTCTGGACACCACAGGTCTTATGTGAAGTGTGTGAGTGTGGCTGTGGTCAACCTGCTACCTCCTCAAAATCAGCCAACAAACCTGTTACCTAAGGTAAAAAAAAATCACCAGAAAGTTGACTAATCAATCAGGTGATTAAGAGAAAAGTGAATTTACATCTTCAGCGCAAGATTTACATAGTGTATTATGTCATAAACTGTAGACTTAGAATTTGAGTTGTGCGATCTAACTACATAAATAAGGCTCCAACTAACTTTTCATTAAAATTTAACCATTTTCATAAACTATTTACTATTACTATCAGTTACCATTTACTCAATTATTTATTTGGAACTGTAGTGTTTGGGGTTTTTGCTTATGAAATGTCCTAAAAGGTTCAAGTCTAGGACTAAATATTAGCTACCCATGCTGGGATAGCACTAACTGAAGCTAATTAACCGCTAAAGCAAGGATGCAACATGTGCATTTGACTTCACATGTGCTGCGCTTAAAAATTATACTGTGAGTGAAGGTTAAGCGACAGTAATGGTACATTTGTTGGCATTACATTCTTAGTCATTATATAACCCTTGCAATGCTATGCATGATTGGCAGCATCGTTAGCCTCAATGCTAATGTAGTACAGTACTAATACATCCACTTGCTAACGTTAGCTATGTGCTATTTTAACAGAAACTAAACGGTTCCAAGTAACCGCAAACCTACCTTAGTTTGACTGTTACTCCACAAGAAATATCCAATTTACGAATGATCAAATACTTTCATCATAAGACTCTTTAATAACGTAATTTCATTTGAAATAAATCACAATTCTTCTTCTTCTTCTTCTTCTTCTTCTTCTTCTGCTTCATCGGTACGGCAGTCTAGACGCAGCAAAGGCGTATTACTGCCCTCCACAGTTTGAAAGTTGTCATGGGCATATTATCCTATCCAGCCTATATCCGTGGTGTTCATGTTCTGATAGGGTGTATGTGGCACGGAAACTTGTATAAAAGGCACTTTTGTTGTCTGTTTTCTTCTTCAGCGACCGCAAAATTAAGTTTGGTCTTTTCTTTTCCCCATTCTCCAGGTATCACAGCTTATGTTATCACAAGTTACAACTATTTAATCAAAAACAACGAAAAAAGCAAAGGCAACAATTAAAAACATCTTTTGACTACATTGGGAAAAGAACAGCACAATGCCATTGGTTGATAAATTGAGACCTTGGAGCTAAGGTCTCTAGTTTTTTTGGTGAATGCAGTGTGTTTCCATCCATCCATTTTCTAAACCGCTTAGTCCCAAACGGGGTCACGGGGGGCTGGAGCCAATCCCAGCCAGCTGCGGGCGAGAGGCAGGGTACACCCTGGACAGGTCGCCAGCCTATCGCAGGGCCAACACACAGACGAACAACCACTCACACACACAACCACTCCTACGGGCAATTTAGAGACACCAATCAACCTATGCTGCAGGTCTTTGGACTGTGGGAGGAAGCCGGAGCACCCGGAGAGAACCCACGCAAGCACGGGGAGAACATGCAAAATCCGCACAGAAAGGCCCCAGGCTGGCCGGGGTTCGAACCCAGAACCTGCTTACTCTGAGGCAACAGCGCTAACCACCGCGCTGCCCCAGTGTCCCAGTGTGTTTTCATCTAATTTTTACCTTTTGTGAAAAGGAAATAAAACAACAGTGGTCACAATATAATATGCTCCTTTGTTTTACTCTTAAAATTTTGTTGTCAACGAATCTCGGGTACCATTTGTCAGATGCTATTTTTGGTGTTGTACCGGACTACATTATATTCAGAGGTGTCTCTATATTTTTGCCCTCCCCAGCTACAGACATGAGCCAGAATATTAGGATGTGAACCTGTTGAAGGAAGGGAGAGTGTGGAGAAAAATGTCAGTGCAGGGACCTCTACAAAGACAGGTGTGTCGCCACTAGCTCTCTAATGCATTTTCTCACAATACATTTTCAAAGTAATTGCAGAATTGATATATTTTGTGACTTTGAATTTTTTTAATTCATGATTTGTTGACAGGTAAACCAAGGCTGCTTGACAGTCAGTTATTGTGAAATGCAGAAGAATACAAAGAAATGTGCAATACAGGGCCACAAAAATATTTTCATAAAGACTAATATCTCTACATTTTTACCTTAACCAGTAGTTGTTTCAAGAAAAATAGTTGTGGATTTGAGTAATGAGGGGCCTGTGCCAGTCGAGCTTTTTCTAGCAATGCCTCTGGTGTACAATAACAGCAGCAATCACATAAATGTGAAATTCTACTGAACATGGAAAATTGAACAGTTTCTACATAATGCATATTACCATTAAAATTAAATCCCTAATTAAACAACTTCTGATTTACATGTACAACATGACCTTAATGAGGTAGAGATTTATCAGTTGGCTGCACAGAACAGGTTGTGCTAATAGAAGATAGAACAGTCAGGAGAGACTGTAGTCAAAGGCTTAAAATAAAAATACACACAGTACTTTAACACCAGCAGTTTTGTTTTAATACTTTTCAGTATAACAGTGTTAAATATTCATAATTAGACAGTATGAATAAGTTAGACACATCCACATTCTGCTGGTAAATGGAAGGTGAAGGCCTCATCATATGTTGTAAAGTGACAAGCTGGCAAAAACATTATTTATTATTTAATAAATCTAATTAAATTATACATTCAATCCAGATATAATAACAGTACAGTCTACCTGGAATGTGTTTCCTGTACAAGTAAGCCTTTAACCCTGGGCAGTTTAATAATATAGACAGCTATTGTTCATACACAAAGACTATGCAAAACAGCAGTGCTTTAAATCCAAGGCACAACGGTTTCCATTACTGAAATATGTCAAGTTCAATCACTGCAAGTTTAAGTTGGTCTGTAATATTCTCAATGTATGTAAATCCTTATGGACAAATACAAATTATTTACTTTTTGCCATCTAGGATCATATTAAAGCTGATTGTAAAAAGTTAGAGTTGTTAGTCACTCTCTGCATCATTGCTGCATGCAGACAATGTTGTGCAGTGCAAGTTTAAAGTGCTGTGTCCCTAAGCTCCCTTGTAGTCAGCCTGATGGATTGCTACTCTGGTGAGTGTCTTCCAGCTTTAGCCATTTGTGAGAGGGACATTCTTGCTGAAAGATCTCCTTTATTCGTGCCACGCAGATCTCTGCAGCAAATTCTGTCTCCTTGGTAAGCTGAGAAAGGCTGAGAAAGCCATGAGGGAGGTCCTCAACCACTGTCAGACTCACAGGCTGGCCCATGTCTCGCAGCTTCTTGGCAAACATCACCGAGTCATCTAGAAAGGCATCCAGAGCAGAGGCCTGTGAGGAGACATGGAGGAATAAAAAAAAAAAGTACTGATGAAAATGAAACTTGGAAGAAAAAAAACTAATTCTACTGGGAATAACAGGAATAACTGGATTTTTTGAGTCTGATTTTGATATTTGCTAGTTATAATAATCCAAAAATTAAATACTGGCTGGTAGTTTTTTTCTTTACAACCCATCTTTGTATGGGTCCATTATATTTATTTATTTATTTGCTTTTGAAATTGTTACCAACATACATACTGAGCCAACACAGACTGGCTGGAAAATTACTTTCTAACTTAAAGTTGCATTACTTTGTTTGGCCACTTGGGGACAGTGTTGAGCTGAAAACAACTCACTGGCATTGAGTAGGATCTTATGAAGTCCTTCAATCTAATCAGTTTATTTGGCCAAATATGTTAAACACACAAGGAGTTTGTTTCCAGTACAGAACCGAGACAGCCATCTGTGGCACCAACTTATACTGATAGCTCTAACCATCAGGGGGAACTTGGGGTTTAGCGTCTTGCCCAAGGACACTTTGACGTGTGGACTGCAGGCACCGTGATTCATACAACTTTTCAGGTGGGAGAGGACTGTTCTACCCACTGAACCACATTTCTGTTACTGTCCCTTGCTGTTTTACAAACCCAACAGACACAAAGCAACATTAGCATTAATTAACTGTTATGTTTCTGATAATCTGCCAGGTCTTTCAAGAGAAATGTCTGGCTCTTTAGCTGCTAAATGCTTCACTATGTTCAACTCTGTCATTTTGGTGCTAAGCAGGTAGTGCGCAGTACAGTATGGAGGAGCTATAAAAACAGTCTCAGGCTCCCTCAGTTTCTTTTCCCTGTCTTACCACTAAGTGTACAGGTGGCAGGCCTCTCAGGAGGTTGTCTGGAGCCAGCAGAGGTGACACAAACGGGTTCCTGACAATGGGAAGGGTGGTGGGGTGAACAAATGACAGGCACTCAGAGCGCAGGGGCTGAAAACCCTGGGGGTACATCATGTCACAGTTTGGTGTGGAGATACGAGTTGATGTCCTGTGGGTTTCATCACTTTGGGAACTCCTCTGCAATGATGAACTCCGTAAGGGGTCAAGAAAAGACTGAATCCAGTTGGAAGCCCCCTGGGTGAGATCACCGAGCAGCATGGCCGTGTCCCTGCCAAGAGCGCTCAGACTGCTGCTTTCCACTGCAGGCTGCAGCGTCTGGGACTCTGCACCTGGAAGGAGATGATGTGAGCTTAGCAAAAGGAACAAAGACTCTGTAGAGACAAACGAGGATAAAAGGAAGGAATAATTCATTCATTCATTCATTTTCTACCGCTTAGTCCCTGAACGGGGTCACGGGTGGGGCCGGAGCCAATCCCGGCCGGCAATCGGGCGAAGGCGGGGTACGCCCTGGACAGGTCGCCAATCCATCGCAGGGCTAACACATAGATGAACAACCACACATACACGCACGCACTCCTATGGGCAATTTAGAGACACCAATCAACCTAAGCTGCATGTCTTTGGTCAGTGGGAGGAAGCCAGAGCACCCGGAGAGAACCCACGCAAGCACGGGGAGAACATGCAAACTCCACACAGAAAGGTCCCAGGTGGGGCCCGAACCCGGAACCTGCTCGCTGTGAGGCAACGGCGCTAACCACTGTGCCACCGTGCTGCCCCAAAGGAAGGAATAATACAACAAAATGTAGCTCTTCATGATTCAACTGCGACTCATTTCTGAAAGTTTTCTGCTGCCACATGGAATACAGTAGCTACAGTAGCTATGTATAATACAAATACTTTTATGAGTGGCTTTGTAAAAAAGTGCTGGTACTCGTGTCGCTGAAATCCAGGAGCTGACAGACAGACATCTCTGGAAGTACGTTGACTTGGCAAGAAACCCAGCAGACGATGTGACACGAGGGAAAAGGTTGCGAGACCTTATTGTCCCTAATAGATGGAGCAATGGACCTCCTTTCCTTCTACAACACCCTGATTCATGGCCAGAGGATCCTACTACTGACCAAGCAGAAGAC
>NW_018127914.1:5320494-5321492 GCF_001952655.1 Monopterus albus
AAAGATCCTCTTCCACTTTAACCCCCCAGGTGCCCCCCATTTTGGAGGAGTTTGGGAGAGGGAGATCCGCTCAGTAAAGAGTGCCCTTTATGCCACAGTGGGTGCTCAACCCGTCCCTGAAGACGTGCTCCATACGGTACTGATTGAGGTGGAAGGGATACTGAACAGTAAACCTTTAGGATATGTGTCTTCGGATGCCAGAGATCCAGATCCCGTAACTCCCAATAGTCTCCTGATGGGGCGGCCTGATGGATCTCTACCTCAGATAGTGTACCCGGAGAACGAGCTTCTGAGTCGTCGCAGATGGAGACATTCTCAGGTTTTGGCTGACCACTTTTGGTCACGTTTCATCAGGCTCTACATACCAGGAATGCAAGTACGACAGAAGTGGCAGGCAAACACTTCGGACATCGCCACAGGCTCAGTTGTGATGATTGCCGATCCACAGCTTCCCAGGGCCCTCTGGTCTATTGGGAAGGTGACCAAGACTCATCCTGGACCAGATGGACACATTAGATCAGCTGATGTCAGAGTGAAAGAGAGAGTGTATACGCGACCAGTAGCCAAGCTGGTTGTCCTTCCTGCCCTCCCATCTGGAGAAGATGAGGACAATTCCACTTGAACTTAATGCCTTTATTAGTGAGCAAATGTATTACATACATTTGGGGGGCGGCTGTAAAAAAGGCCCAAAGTTTATACTGTAGTGGTTACTTTCCTAGGTCAGGGCCTTTTAAGTTTAAGCATGAAGTAGCCTATTGACGTCACTTCCACTGGGGTGTAGTATGAGTGTCGAGTGGTGCTTGTCTACAAAGTGATGGAGATATGTGGTTGTGCGTTAATACGATGTAAGTATTAAGGGTTATGGGGAAGCGGTTGTATGTGATAGCTGGTAAAGTGTTCATTAATAGTGCACGTCGCTAACTTTGTTATTCTCGCTATGCACATCCTTTCGTTTTATGTACGCCTCTTAGTTGAATGATTTGGCTCGACCTAGGATC
>NW_018127914.1:5321502-5324356 GCF_001952655.1 Monopterus albus
GCATGGTGTTTCTGTGAATATATATTGTATGTTACGACGCTAAAGACGGGTTCGTTACATGTACCGCTAAACGGGGGTGTGACTCCACCGGGAATGGTATATTGGGTTAGACCTTCACAATAAGAGCATTTGGTTTGTTTGTAACCGATACAGGATGTGTTCTTTAAGCATGTGTGGTAACTTAATTTTGAATTAGTTTATAAATAACAGATCTCTGTATACTTTGTTCATCCAGCCCTACGTTAATATGTATTATACTTATGCATACGGTAATGTGCCTATAAGATGCATATATCTTAAATCCTTATTCATTGTATTTGTATCTATATTATTTGCAGGAAAACCACACCCACATGTAATCTTTGTATGAAAATTGGATTAAAGGATCGTTAACTGCAACTTCAAGCACCTGATTCATTCTGGGAATGTATGGGCCTTAAGTGGTGTTCTGGCCGACACACCGAGGTGACCATAGTGTTATAAAGACTGACCAGTGCCATAGACATTTGGAGTTTTTCCTCGCTCACAGGCTTAAAACTCAATGGCGGTAACTGCGTGACCATGTACATGCTGCGTACACTATCAATACTGACATACAATAGTCTGTCCTGCTAGGCTACATGATGCAGTGTGTGGACTCTCAAAACTTTTAAATTAAGTGACATAATTGATAATGCACCCTGCGATGGGCTGGCGACCTGTCCAGGGTGTACCCCGCCTTTCGCCCGCAGCTGGCTGGGATTGGCTCCAGCCCCCCGTGACCCCGTTTGGGACTAAGCGGTTTAGAAAATGGATGGATGGAATTGATAATGTCATTGCTAAGACAATGTCTTAGCAATGTGTTTTCCTTGAACTAAAATCTAATCAACTGGATGGAACTCTTCCCCTGGCATATTACAGCTTTCTGGTTTTTCCACTTGCTATTAATAATATCTATGTGACCAGCCAAGCCTGTAAGGCAACCAAGCAGTGTCACAGTGAAAACTCAGCAGACTGACTATGGGTCGATACAGACATTGCATTTAGTGTAGAAGGGATCACTGCTGTGACAGCAGGTTGTTAATTATTTTCAGCTTTCTTTCCCCCCACATTCCGGTTTATGCACATTTCCTATTCCAACTCTGTTTTCTGTTCCAGCGGTGTCGGAAGGTGATCTTGTGTTTCATGAGGCATGAAACAGCACACGTCTCAAGTTGTGTACACACCCACATACCTGCATAGGCACTGATGCACTTTGTAAGAACACCTAACGGCAGCAATGGGTCGATGAGCGTGAGCAGACGGGAGGGTGAGACGTCAGTGGTGAGCAAGACGGCGGGGTAGGCAGCCATGATACCATCAGGGGCTCGAATGCCGCTGGATAGGGCCTTCATGGACACAGTGATGCAGAGGTTCCCACCAGCGCTGTCACCTGCCAGACAAACGCGCTCCGCTGTGGAGCCTAGGAAACACAGACACAAGTCTTAGTATCTAATAATATGTTAACGGTAGTATAAATTACAGTACCGTGCAAAAGTCCTAATACAAAATATTAATTCTCCCTTGATTTACTGTGGTTGAGTACATTTACCTAGCAGATGGCAGTTTTTCAGTGCCCAGCAGTACGCATAGAAACATTCCTCCAGAGCTCTAGGATAGGGCGCCTCAGGTGCCAGGGAGTAGTCGACAGAGAGGATCGGGACGCCCAGCTCCTTCGAAAAGTTCCGAAGATAATTCTGATACAAGAGAACAGAATAAAAGGATTGTGATGGACTGCATGTCAATTATTTTCATTTTGTTTGAAAGAGAATTTGTTCTTTTTGAAGATTGCAACACTTTGCAGATCTAGTAACTTGTACAAACATCTACTACAGTTTAAGCATTCTGTACTGTACCTCATGGGATTTGGACGTCTGGGACACAAAGCCGCCTCCATGAAAGTGGATGAGCAGCCAGGGGGAGCGAGGCTGCTTCTGCATCCAGGGGAGACGGGATGTGGAACTAGGAGGAGGATCAGTTCGAGAGAAAGACAGTAGCTCTCTACTGTCCTTTAAAATAAGAGAAGACATAATAAAGTGATTAATGATGACATTATAAATAACATGTAAACATGCCATCCTCTTAGCATGATTAAATTATTTAAAAAAGCATGAAACACATTTTGATGAACAGATTTTCTATGTCATAATATAAATGTAAAATCAGGTTTTAACAATTTACAACATTCGCTACTGTGTTTTTCCCTTGTACGTATACCTGACCATGTCCCTGCATCACACCCAAGTAATATTCTTGTTCTTAATTTCTCTCAAGAGCTATGTTTTGTCTTGTTTTTAGGTGCCTTTGATTTGCTTCTTGGAGGTCCCTATGGTGTTTTGTTGTTTGCTCTCTAATGCTGCTGGAACACTGGAATTTCCCCATTGTGGGATCAATAAAGTCTTACCCTACCCTACCCTACCCCACCCTACCCGCAGAGCCTCACCTGTCCGTCTCGAAGCTCGAAGGAGATCAGACGCATATGGACTGGCCCAGGGCCCCAGTGAGCCACTGGAGGTGACACAGTGGTACACAGACTGGGGTCTGAGGCCAGAGGGAGACGCAGGTTTACAGGAGGCACAGTCAGGGTAAAGTTTACCTGCACTTGTTTGGAGACTATTCTGCTGAAGCCCTTGGACAAAGGAAACACATGCAGTGGAATGAGCAGTAAAACATTAAACAGCACTTCAGCTAATTTGAGGAGTGAGTGGAAGAGCATTTGACCCTGCCTACTGTTAAAAGGCCAGACTCTGTGAGGTTCCAGAAAGTCTTCCAGAACTGTAAGTCCAGGTTCTGGGTAATGCGTTCGAACTCTGTGCCCCGCAACTCTGGATCAATG
>NW_018127914.1:5324376-5348173 GCF_001952655.1 Monopterus albus
GTTGCCAGACCTGGAGCAAGAGAGAAACTCACTTTAAAGATAATCTAAAAATGCCAAAACAGGATCCAACTTCTGTCAACACCATTAAATCAAGATCAAGAAAAAAAATTCACCCAGTCCAGACTGCTGTTTTCCATATGTCTCCCCAAAAGAAATCATACTTATGACAACAGTCTGCAGGAGTGGACGAAGTGTGGGTGAAAACTGTAAAAAGAAAAAAAATGTTTGCAACAATTCAAAGGAGTAACATATACTTTTTACAAAGACATCAGAACTGGTTATTTAAACATACTGTAAAGACCGGTCAGAACAACACAACCTCTGTCTGTTAAATACTTGAACCACACACGGTCACATATCTGAAGCCCACAGTGCTAAAAAACCTTGTGGAAAATAATTCACTCCTACTGACCGACCTGAAAGCCCAGGCAGCGGCCGTAGAAACAGGCTTTGTGCATGGAGCGGTACTCCTGCACAAACCTACGGCTCAGGTCTTCATCATGCAGCATGTACAGCTGACCGAAGTCACTGTCATTCATTAGTTGCTGGGCAAGATGGAGCATGGCACGCAGCTGGCATAGGGCACGGCAGTACGCCTCCATCTCAGAGGCATTGTGGTCGGCCCTGAAGAAGGCATTGTTGTAACTGGAAGCAATGTAACGGCCTTTGTGAATGATGTGCATGAGGCAAGACTGCAAGACCTGGAACAGAGGAGGAAAAGACAATGAGAGAAAAAGAACAAATGAAAAAAACAATGTCAATTTTGCTTAAGAGGTACAGAGACTGCAACTGATCATTTTAAATTGTGAGACATTCAAGGTGCTCTGGGGATTCAACTGCCTTTCCACTTTTTTCCTGTCATATTTCTACTATCTACTACTAAATAAGGCACATTACACCCAAAAAAGTGTGATCTTTAAAAAAAGGGAAATATTTAGTGTGGTACAAGTATTTCGAGACATCAGTATATTCACTAAAAACAAAACAAAGTAGAGTGATGCATTTATGGTGAGATCCGTCATACCTTAACCAGAGTGCGGTAGCCATTTCCAGGTGTTTGTGCATCAAAGTCGTAGTGGTGGTAGAGACAGGTGAAGCTGGCGACCACGGGCTCCAGGACTCGGCCGTGCTCCTGAATCTGTTTCATACACGTAAGCAGGCGCTTGGCAACAATGCCATACAGCAAACCAGAAGGTCCACACCATATAGAAATGTTGTCTTCACACACTGTCTCCAAGGTTGCAAACACAGTCTTATGATCCATATCTGAGAGCAGAAAGAGAGTCAAGAGAAACTATTAAACTATTAAAACTTTAACCTCCAATAGCCTCTGTAGCTATTGACACAGTAGACATGTGATGGACACTGTATATGTTGAAGCGACGATTACTCACAGAGCAAAAACGCACATCATAATAATCTCATACATTAAAAAAAAAAAAATCTTGTTATCTCTTTGGTTAAAGGCTAAGTTCCAGTTTCCACACCAAAACCGAAAGTCAATAAAATCCACAAATTCCCAGAAACAGTGCTAAGGTCAGGACTTCCGAGTCCTCAGCGACAGCTACGGCGTTGATCACAGAGAAACCACATCAGAGACGATTATTCTTTATGGTTGCGATTTGTATTCTAACTGTAGAGTCAAAAGTGATCAATCAGCCCTCTAATCTCTGACTGTACTTTCTCTTTTTGCTTGAATTGTTCTTTAGAGACGCACTCTGTTCTTAGACCCTCAAGTCAAATAAGGAAAAACTCACCAAAAAAACTTTAATGGGGAGAAAATGGAAGAAACCTCAGTCAGAGCAAGAGGAGGGATCCCTCTTCCAGGACATTTTGAAGAAAGGCTCATTTCAAACCTAGGACAGATACAGGGACTGAATTTACCTTTTTCATTTCTAATATACAGAAAATATTTAACTTGCCCAAAGGTGACCAAATATGCTAAAATAAAACATGAAGGATTTAAACAGCCTTGTGTCATTTTGACCTGTTCAGTGCCCAAGTTTCAGTGTTGAGTTCTACTCTTGTTGTGTATCGGCCAGCTCTTTTTTGCCACCTGAATGTCACCCCTGATAGAATAAAACGTCTTGGTTGTCCTCCAGCAGCCATTTAACCCAAACAGATGATAGCCTAAATAACGTGAACGCGCTTGCCTCTGTCACGCACTGTCAGATATCAGCTTCTTCTACATATAAAACCCCACTGTCTCTGGGTTTGGACAGTTTCCAGGCGGCGTTAGCTTGCCTTCATACCTTTATACAAAATGCCTAATGTTAAGCGATTAGCAAGTAGTGACTGGCGACAAGCGACCGTTCGTTACCGGCGACAAATTCAACACCAAGTTCGAGGACTTTGCCTGCGATCACCCTGTTGCTTCCTATTTTTAGAGCCATTTACAAACGTAAAATACATTTTCCACCAACATTCGAGACTGACTAAAGAGCTACACATATACCAGCAAAATGACAATTTTGTGTGTAAAAATGTGACGTAGTGTTTTAACTTATTCAACTGACCCACCCGTATCCTCTTCCTTGATACCGACGCCCATAGAATGCTGGGTAACGAACAGAGCGCGAGCGCGTGACCGTGATCCAGTAAGTCTGTTAGCATAAAGCAACAGGTTTAATTCAACCCAAGCCATGACTTTACTGTCATTGACAGTTTGGAAAACTCTTGAGCAGTGTTGATGCAACATAGTCCTGTTACTTTAATTTCCCTTTTTCCATGTCGGTTTCACTGCTTTTATTTACCATCACATTCTCTGCAATTCGCCACTATAAACAGACTTTATGGCAGATTAACATGTATGACCTTTCTCAAACAGCTACATTCAGTACTGGGAAAAAAATACAGTTGTATTTGTTGTACTAAATCTCAGATGCTTAAGACTTCCTTGCCCCCTTTTTGCCACAACAATGTTCTTTTTGAAACGTATGAAGAACAACCACTGTCTGTGATTATCTGAAAGATTAACAATAGTCACAGTAACTTTCAGAATCAGAATCTGCTTTATTGGCCAGGTGTGTTAGACACACAAGGAATTTGACTCTGGTACATCGGCTTTCAATATTTGTAGTACAAGGTAGGACAATGATTGTTAGAAGTTTTACAAAATATTCATTTCAGTTTACTCCAAGAAAAGGTATTAAAATATCTTACATTTGATTTACAAAAGCCTTAAATACTTTTCTAGCCTGTTGTGGGCAGTAACAAAAGACCCTTTTCCACCAGAGGAACTTTGCCCAGGAACATAGTTTCTCTACCTGCTGGGTTGTGTTAACCAGCGCTAGCATTTTACACGAGGTATTCTCCTTACAACCCTGCTGCTGACCGTCATGCTTTTACATCAGCAGGCTAACCTTCCTCGGGTTTCTGTCCTGCTGTTGATATGCAAATCACAATAAGTTCAAGGGACTTTTACCCCAGGGACAGTACTTGGGCTTTTGTTCCTGGCAATAAAAAGTACCAGGGAGTTTCTGGGGGAAATGCAGCTTTAGTCGTATAATCCCTAGTACTATTCTTCCAGACTTCATGTACAATTATAAACCTTCAATGAATTGGTTATTTAATGCGTTCATCCATTATCTGCAGCTTATCCATGGCCAGGTTGTGTTTAATGATTAATTAAGGCTGATATTCAGAATTATTATTATATACAGATGGGAAGCACTGAGAAAACTGTGATGTTCATGGACTTGGTAAATAATAGGCTTGCTGTCTGTAACGGTTTTCATATCACTAATTCTGTGGCCTGTATGACCATGAAACAGTCTTGAATTTCACTCTGCAAACCCTGAAGCAGCCTGGTTCTGAAAAGGCCAAAATTGCATTCTCATACCTTGCCATTTTGTTAGAAATGCTGCATCACAGGAACAACAAAACAATGTGGCACAGATATTTAAAAAATATCAATGTACAACTTATGTGACGATGAACTGCTGAGTGACTGGGCGATTTTTAACACTTATCAATATAAAACTTTGTCAATCAGAAGGTTTTACCTGACACAAGTGCTACTCAAAATACAAACAGAAAAAAGTAAGAATGAGAAAATTACTAAATGGGCAGTATATTCATTGTCTTACTAATGTTTCTCTCTGTGTGTGACTCAGCTTTCGTTTCTGTAAACTTTCCCATCACATAATTTGCAAGTTAACTCTCACACTGTTTACTGTAGAAGTTAAGTAGGTTTCAAGTATCATTGTGTATTTTTCTAGTGTGTGCACAGATATCCATTGTATTGAGCTGCCTACATGGCCCTTATTATCACTAAGTTAGGACTTAAAGTAATGACTAACATTATTATTGAAAAATCTGTGAATTATTTGGCCAGTGATTAATCATTTAGTCTATGTACATCAAAATTTCTCAGAGCCGAAGATGAGGTCTTCAGATAGCTGGTTGTGTCTGACTAGTTTAAAACTCAAAATCTCTTAAAACTTAAAAGGTTTTAAAAGTCAAACTTGTCAAATTGATTGATCAAATTGTCTCAGCTCTGTAATAGATGAATAGTTTAGGCTCGAAGGACCCCTCTGTCAAGCTCCTAAAGTTTGCTGATGATACAACGGTCATTGGTCTCATCCGAGACGATGACGAGTCAGCCTACAGATGGAAGGTTGAGCAGCTGGTCCTGTAGTGTAATCGCAACAACCTAGAGCTGAACACGCTCAAAACAGTGGAGATGACAGTGGACTTCAGGAAGAGCCCTCCCACCTTACCCCCCTCACCATACTTGGCAGCACTGTATCAGCAGTAAAGTCCTACAAGTTCCTGGGCTCCACTATCTCCCAGGACCTGAAGTGGGCGTACAACATCGGGACCATCACCAAGAAGACACAGCAGAGGATGTACTTCCTGTGCCAGCTCAGGAAGTTCAACCTGCCCCAGGAGCTGCTGATACAGTTCTACAGAGGAATCATCGAGTCTGTTCTCTGCACCTCCATCACTGTCTGGTTTGACTCAGCAACCAAACAGGACAAGTACAGACTTCAGCGGACAGTGAGGACTGCAGAAAAGGTCATTGGTGTGAACCTGCCCTCCATGGAGGACCTGTGCACCTCACGGGTCAAAAGGAGGGCAGAGAAGATTTCTGCAGACCCCTCACACCCGGGACATAATCTGATCGAACTCCTCCCCTCTGGACGGCGTTACAGGTCACTGTGCACCAAGACAACCAGGCACAGGGACAGTTTCTTCCCCCAGGCCATCACTCTGATGAACACTTAACCAATGACAGTATGACTGGACAATAACCCTCAGTGCAATACCTATAAATATATTGTAATACCCCAGTTCTTTTATTGGACAGATCTGAATAATGAAGGAGTCCGTCTTTCTTCATTTTAGTGCTGATTTATTTAAACCACAAGCAAAGTTACAAAACACAACCTGGGTGGCTCCTTCCTCCAAACATCCACAGGCAGGCTGCTGGAAAAAAGAGCTCTCGGAAACACAGAGCCTAATACATTTATACGTTTTTGGGCTAACCCCTTACACAAGAAAAATGACAAAACATCACGAGATGGAGACAGTCCGACGTCTCCTTCTCTTATCTTATGCTCCACATGCTTCAAGCACTAATCATAACTAAAATGAAGAATTTCAACGTGTGTATGTGTTGTCATGTGGTGCGTAACTAAAACATTCACTCAGACATAATTCTAACATGGGATGAATACAAAAACACAACTGGTGTCAAGGTAACTGTAGCTCACATTTCAGAATCAACACTGTCTTCTAACCTTGAAACAGAGCAGACTAGAGCAGGCTTTGAATCTTAGTAAACTGCATTACTAACACATTAATGTCTAATAATTATCTGACTGATTTACTAATATCTAACAATACATTATACAAATTATACAGATTTGTACAGGTCTCTAGTTTTAAGTACTCTGTTTTATTCCTATTTATCTCATTTCAATGAGTGTTCCTCTGTTTGTCTGCATTGTTTACTGCCTGTTTATACTGCTTATTTTGCATCATTTGCACTGGTCGTTGCTTGTTAATACTGCATATTTTGTTATATTACACAGCGTTATGCTGGTTTACTGTTTACTTGCCCCTTGCATGGGGATATGTACATACACATTGAGAGCCGATGTACCAGAGTCAAATTTCTCGTGTGTCCGACACACCTGGCCAATAAAGCTGATTTTGATTCTATGAGACATCCGATATCTGCAATTCAAAGTCACCAGTCAACCTAAGCTGCATATGTTTATACTGTGGGAGGAAGCCGGAGCACACGGAGAGAACTTGTCTAAAAATCTACTGTAGAAACTATTACCTCTGCTGAAGAGGTCATGTTAAAGGTCCTCTTCATTTTTATAGTTAGTAGAACATGAGTTTGTTTAAACAATTTAGGTGGAAATTTTGGTCATGTTAAGATTAAAATTTTGGTGCAAATCTAGGAGAAATCCTGAACATTTCCTGATTTTACTGAACTGGAACACTAAAACATTTGGGCAGTTTAGTGTTTTTGTCTTTTTGAATTTTTAAAATGTTTTTAGAATAAAAAATCTTCTAATCTGGATCTTCACTGGTCTTTTTGTCATGTTGTGAAGGCATGGCCATTTCAGACTCTTTCACTTTTTCCACACTTTACTGGGCTGTTGACATGTAAAACGTAAGCATGGCTATGACCTGGGCTTCAGGACAAATCTCTGACTGTCCCTGAGGGGCCCACTTAAAACTTCATAGAATATCCGAGGAGAAACCTGAAGATGGCAAATCACAGGCGCTTCCATCCATTCTGACAGAGCTTGAGAGGATCTGCCAGGAAGAACAAAATAAATTGTTCAAGTCCAGGTGTGCAAAGCCTGTAGAGACATACCCAAGAAGACTCCAAGATGTAAATGCTGCCAAAGAGGCCTCTACAAAGTACTGAATTAAAAGTCTGAATACTTTTGTAAATATGCCTTTTTTGTGAACATACAAAAGCAGAAAACAAATTTTGGGTACATTTGTTTTTGAGGACTTTTGTTAAATACTGGATTTATGGAAAGGCACCGATTGCATGTTTCCTTATGTGTCCCAGATTCAGAACCCGACTTCTCCAGAGTGAGAGAGTGAAGTAACCTACCCTGAGGTCCCCTGTGCTAAGAATTGGAGCTAATATGACTGTTTAAATTGTAACTAAAGAGATTATGATCAGCTGGGAGATAAACTTTGATTTACAAGTCATGGAAAAAAAACATGAAGTTCAAAGTATGGTCCATTTACAAGTGTCTGTCAGCTAAACACACATGTATAGTGGCAATAAAGGCTCAACACAGTCGCTGCTGTGCATTGTGGGAAGGAAGGGGATGTTCAGGGAACAGGTAGTCCTGTCCAGTGAGGGAGACAAATGGGTCAAGCTGCCTTCTTGCTTTCATGTTATTAGATACATACTGTCTACATTTATATAAAACTCTGAGAAGCACATGCACACACTGTCATGGGAATCAAAGGGTCTGTTTTACAAAAAGGAAGCTACCTGGAGGGTGAATCACTTCATTTTATTATTTAACCAGTAGGGTCCAATTGAGATATCTCCAAGGATTCCAAGTAGTGATAACACACTGTACATGAAATAAGATTAGGACACATGATAAAAATGTAGAATCTGTTTCTTTCTTTCTTTTTTCTTTATATTTAGACTAATATCACAAATCACAAATTTGCCTCAATCTTTACAGCATATGAAACTCTCAGGAAAACTCCTCCAATGATCATTTTAGAAGTAGTAGTTCTGTTGAACTGTGCTGCATTGTACTGACAAGTGGTATTTGTTATTGCTATTATTTTGTCCACCATATTATTGTATTAAAAGCATTAGTTTCAGCCAGGTGTACCTAATACACTGGAAAGTGATACTGTGATTGCATTGTCCCTGGGTAGTTTGAATCTGGACAGGAATCTCTGCTGCATCTCTCTTCCTTGTTTTCTGTATTTGTAATCTATTATGAGCTAAACACACATAAAAATGATTATGATAAAACTATAATGGGATTTCATTGGAGCTTTGGTTACTATTTCTATCCCTTTTGATGAAATCTGACTCAGTTTTACTGCTGCAATTTGCATATGCAGTGGCATCTGATAATGTGTAGCCCAGTTATATCTAAGCGAAATTAAAGTGATTTTACTTACATGTATTATTTATTTCAGCTGCACCTTGGCTACGTGTCCATGCACACCTGTTGTGATAAAATAGTTTAGTAATATTCGAACGTACAGTTACATTCAAAAGCTTGGTTATTAATGTCAGTGTTTACCTTCATTGTCACTTTAAAATAAGTGGTTTAGATCAATAGTTTCCAGCCTTTTTGGCATGAGGTCCCATAAATGAAATAAAGTCTTTGCAACTCTTCACAATAAGCTGCATTCATTTTTTTTCTTCTTCTCAGATTGTTTGCTTAAACAATTTTCTGGTGCCTGAGGTGGAAAAACTAACCAATATATTACAAGAAACAAATGCAAACAACTGCAGTTTGTCATTAATCATGAATAAAATTAGGAAAATAAAACATGGGAGACAAAAAAGTGGAATTTTACCCATTCCAACTTTCAGCCACATTCATATCAAGTTGAATTGCACCAATATTCTTTTGAAGTGAGTCTAATAAAGGACTTTAAACATGCTTAAATGCTTCTCAAGTAAGAATATTTTAGAGTTAGTTTCAAATAAAAAGTGTAACATCAGTGAACATATGAAGCATTCACAGCCAGTGAAAAAGGATAAGTGCACCAAATCTTTTAAAGTGGTCAAACTAGCTGGTCTACTGTAGGTACAGTGGGAGGAGACGAACAAACATCAGGATGGGCTGAACTTCACCTGCTGTAAAAAGCTGTATTCTGGGCAGAGAGGAGGCCACATCATGCTCTGGTTACATATAGGTCTGGAAGTATGTGAGAAAACGTGAAAAAGACCTAAGAAAGTAGGAGACACAGGAGAACTATGAGAGACTTTCAGTCTGGGTTGACCTGAGCACTTGAATCAGTATTTGAAAGCAGGTCCCCAAAGGCTTTGTGAAGTATTTTCTCAAACATGGCAACCACTTGGCGATCAGCACTTTCCCTCTACATGCTTCTGCTGATGGTGTCCAGAGGCCTGAGCCTGGCCAGTGATGGCAATAAGATAGAGCCTGTAGACACAAAGCAAGACACAAGATCAGGCAGTCATGGTGAAGCCGCCTCAAGCTCGGACAGCGGGAGTGAAGTGAACGTGACCCTCACCACCTTACCCATCGTTTCCTGGAAGTGGGAACATGTCTCTGAACCGTACCTGGTGGCCCTGTGGATCATTGTCTGCTGGCTCTGCAAACTCAGTGAGTGCTGATCTGTCCTGACTTTACTGTATATCCAAAGCAACATGGTGGCCTAGAAAGAGATTTTAACATTGTGTTTGTGATAAACTACATGTTGTTAGGTAGTTGATGGCCTAATTAGACTGATTAGGATCTTTGTCACTGCATCCTAAAAAGTTTGTTAGTACTAACCAAAATGTAGCATCAAAAGCAAAAGTACTTGTTTGCAGAATGGCATTGCATCATACTGAGAGGTGTTTCTAATATTTCAACCACCTCATTTATATTCATGAAGGTAGACTAAAGCATTGTCCTTTCAAAGTGAAGTCAGAAAATAAAGCAGCATAAACTGGAAAGTAAAGTGCCTTAAAGTTGTACTTAAGTACAGCCCTTGATTAATAAATGTGTTATTTTCCTCCAAAGGTCAAATCTATAAAACTTGCTATTACTTTATATATCATTTTATACTACCATTTGATGTGATATAGTGATTTTTGGAATTTCAATTGAGAAGCTTCATATATAATTTTATACTTAATAGACCATAAGAGGCAGTTTGTCTAATCCACTATATTTTGGAATTTGCATTCTTGCTGAGAGTTATATGAGAAGACCAATACCACGAGCATGTCTGTATGGTAAATATGAAGCTATACATACACCACCATCAGTTGGTTAGATTAGCTTAGCATAAAAACTAGAAACTGGTGGAAACAGTTAACCTAGTTCTGCCCAATCTCCCTGCCAGTACCTCAAAAGCTCAGCATGTTTTCTTTTTGTTTGTTTATTCAGTTCAAAAAATGTAAGAATATCAAGCTCTGCTTTTATTTCATGGGCAGGTGTAGCAGACATTCCAGGTACTGCTCCCAGATAAAACTAACAAGATACAAGGTGGTGATTAGTGAGCTTCATATTCATTTTACAGACATTAGAGCAGTGGCAAGCTTCTCATCAAAGTCTTGAGCAAGAATGTGAGTCACACGCTTTGGTTGGACCTGGACACTTGTGAAATAATGAAATAGACATAAATGGGAGGCTAACAAGAGCTTGACCTCCATCAAATACCACATTAATACATGTTGTGATTACAAAGCATGGTCATTATTTTGTGAATACACAACAGACACAAATGGGTTGCAGCACTGTGGACACCACTGACATAAATATGGGGCAGTAGTTGTCTGCTTATGATGCAGGAAATTACTCAGTAGCTGCCTAGAAATCACATTGATAAGTGAGTTTTGACAACTTCAGTGTTGATCTGTGCTGCCTCAGGCTCAAAATATTGCAACAGTGTTTGTGCTGAAAGTAACCTGCCAGAGAGTTTATTAGTGACAACAAAGGAAATGTGTTACAGATATTTTAGCTGCTGTTTATGTAGCCACTGATGTTTGTCTGTGGAGTTTCTGTGGAAAGTATTGTTCCCACATTTTGCTAGTTGACAAGGTTAAACACCTTAAACTCAGGAACAATTTATCTCTAAAAAATACACAGATTTTCAGCTATAGTTTTTAAAAGGGTGTCCTTAATTAAAAGAGTTGCAAAACACAGCAGATCAAAATCATCAACAATAAACCACAATCCTCACGTTTCCTTGAAGCAATTTAGAGTTTAGATAGGGCACAGGGTGTGTAAAATGCAAACCGTAACATACAATAAACACTGGAGGAAGAAGAGTTCCTGCTAAATCTGGGATTTAATATAAACAATCACCTTTAATGGATATGGAGATAATGGGATTCATAAATGTTTGATTATTCAGTAAGAACAGGCCTGTAACAGGATGTCAGCCTGTACTTAACTTTGCAGATTTACAATGCTTGCTTTCTTCCATCATCTCACTTCACATCATGTTGATTCTCATCAAACCATTCAGTGGCCCCTCGTGCCCTGTGGACAGGGGCACTGTCATCCTGGAGGAGACCACTCTGTTAGTCAGGGTTTGCCTTTCATTTTCCACCTGTCTGTGCATGGACTGGAAAGCTTCCTGTTTCAGTCAGTGTATGAACATAATGTCTCTGGTCTGACTTCATTTGGACATTTTATAGAATCATAATGGAATTATTCTGCATTTCAGAAGTGGAGGTTAAATGTTTTCAAGCCCATTTTCTTAGTTATTAAATCTTCCAGGTCAGTAACAAGGGAACATTTTTTCTTATTTGCTCTCACGCCTTGTTGGCTGCTCCTTATCAAGATGGTGACTCCTCAGATCTCAGAATAATCTCAAAATGAAAAGCTATAGTATAATGAAATGAATATACAGTAAAATATTTTGTCTAAATTTACTGCTAAAGCATTTGGTGGGTGCGTCACATATGATACATTTTATTGAGCAAAAGTAAGTTTTTCATAACAGCTTGATGTAACAAACCATAATAGAGAAACTGCACCTCCCACTCTGAGAATAGCCTTTATTTGACCCCTCCACTTCACCATGAAGTTGACCTCTCTCTGAAGTGTGCACCGAGCTGTGGCTGTTTTAAAATCATTGAAAGCATGAAGTTAGAAGGCAGCCACTGTTTGGCAGTATATTCGGAGTCATTAGTTAATATGGGTGAACAGGGGAGTTCATGCTTGACTGTGCAGGCTGTGCAGCTAAATGTTCATCCAGTTACATAATGTGATGACCATTGCTAAGTTTGTTCTACTGATTAATTAAAGCAGCTATTTACAGTATCTGATACTGTAGATGTGTTGTTGGTTTCTGACATATTTTAAATGCTGTAAATCTCCCTTAGGAAAACACAAGTTCAATTATATGAACTCCACAGTGAAAACAGTAATTTATTTACCAAATATTACCACACGTAATTTGTTTCCATATCAGTTATTTGTGTTGCTTACAGGAACTTCTTAGCAGGGACATGCACGCTAACACCTGTGAGAGATCTTACATGTCAACTCATCGAAACAACCCATCTAATCAGTGAGGCTATTGTCCTTTGTCCTGCTCAAATAGGACAGTTTGCTAGAAAACATCCAGTTATAATATCACGGATCTAGTGACTCACAATTTAAGCTAATATACCTTCACCTTGGCAAAATGATTGTGTTACCAGTAATGTGCGAACCTAAGTTGGCTTCATTTTAAATGGTGTGTAAGCCTGGTATTATTCTGTGTTTTTTTTATTACCATCAACAAAGCTCCTATTAATTATAGACTCCCCCGTCTCATTACTCAGCCCCATGAATATTTGTTCCTACAGAAGACAGGTCATAACTATACACTTTTATATTTAAGTGTAGTAATTCCCTAGTGAGCTGGGTGCTGTAGTTTTTAGAAAACTGATCACCTTCACGCAGTTACACATTCACACTTGGAAGTTCAATTACAGGCTGACTTGTGGCCACTGGGCAGCTCCACTGGAGTGGCTGGAGTTAGGGGCCTTGTTCAAGGGCACCACAGTGATGTTAATGAGGGTGGGGCAAATGCTGCTTTGTCATCTTGTCCCACACAAATTTATTCCTGCCAGTCCAAGGACTGAACAAGCTCGCTTCTCTAACCTTTAGTTAATACACAATTGGTGCAATTACTGCAGCAGGACGTCGTATGTACAAAATACACACAGTGAAGAAACGTTATCCAAAGGGACGCATTTTGAATAGTTTTTGGAAAACAATGGAGCTGGTACATCTTCACTTACCAGGAAGAGCCCTCAGGTTGGCCAACCAGTTTCTGTTGGAGGTCTAGGCTTAAGCTTAGAGGGGATCAGATAAGATTATTATTATGATTTTTTTTGATGATGTGATATGTTATTGTGTCTTGTTAGTGGCTGTATGAATGTATTTCTTTCTTTCTTTTTTCTGTCCATGTTTGACGTTTTGTGTACTAAGTGTTTCTGTGAAGCACTTTGTAACATTTTGTTCTTTAAAGAGTCCTATACAAATAAAGCTGCCTCTGTGGCACAGAAGAATAAACGCCATCAGGCTGTAACCACGCAGGCAGTATTTTCCAATAGAAACAATCCATTTTTGGTTTTGGGCTTTTTATGGACTTTGGTCAGTATCATTCTCCATAAATATTTTGGTAATGCTTTGCTTTAGAGGTCTGCTATTTCCTATCAATTTCTTGAAAGTTTTCTGGAAAGAACCAAGTTGTTTGGTACAAATTACAAAAATATAAAGACAAAGTTCTGAGAGTTTAAATTAGTCCACTGAGTTGTGTTGAGTTAATCATTGGCTTTAAACAACAGAATAAGTTTTGTTAACTGAATTATAGCTGCATCAATTTATAGTGGTAGTTTTTTTTTAAGGAAATGCTGGAGGACAGCTTTGTCTCATGTTAAGGGAGTTTTTAACCAAGATTGAGTAACATCAGCGTCAATCATTACTAACCGCTGAGGTATGAGTTGCAATGTTCCTATGCTCACACATGCAGGTATTCAGTCAACACCTATCGAATGACCTCTGCACTATCACTCACACCCTAACTCCCAGACACACACTAAAAAAAATTGTGAGGATGTGCTAAATAGAAGAAAGCACAACCAGAGCAATGTGAGTGAATAACTGGAGACCTTTCATGGACATCCGTTCCTCCTCCTTTAATCATCCAAGCTAAACACACAGGTTATAAAGGAGATACTGTACATATAAAAGGCTTAACTCAATGTTCTGCACACCTCTGAGTTCCCTGCTTGCTGCAGGCCACAGTTCCCAGGAGGAATGAGAACACAAAGTCACAGACTGAAGTAGAAAGATGGAGCATTAGAGGGAAAGGATGAGGAAAAGCAGTGATAAGATAGTAAAAAAGAGTGAGTAAGACAGAAGAAGCACAAACCCAGAAACATATTGTCTGGAAGTTCAGCCTTGACACTTTTGCCACCTTGACATGTGAGGTTGTTCCAGCAAAGGCAAAGGGACATCTCTTTTCAATCCATTTGTTCTACTTCTTTGATCAAATGCACCACTGTGGATGTGTGCACCTCTGGGTGCTGGGGCCAGTACTGCTGATCCACCTTGTCTCAGCGGCCACAAGCATGAAGGATAAACTGGCACTCACACATCAAGAACCCCATCTGAAGCTGTCAGACTTTAAGTCCAACTTGAGTCAGGATGAAAGTGGCTCCAACATCACAGGAATACCCATTGTGAGGTTTCGCTGGGACCATGTGGAGACTCCTTACCTAATTGCATTGTGGATACTGGTGGCTGGTTTGGCTAAAATGGGTATGTAACACATTTTATCACATAAAATGTGCTAAAAAATGTTTTTTTAATGATGTAGATTAGTAGCTTTGGATCATGGATAACTATTGATGATATGTGATGAGAAAAGAAGAATGGCCCAAATAGCAAAGCTTTAGCCTGTTAGATGTTGCAGTCAGACAGATTCTTCTGTCACAAAAGATGTGTTGAGATAGTTTCAGCCCACCTCCTGTTAAACAATAGCACTCAGAGAGTGCATGTAGCTCTGCCAAGGTACAACAATGGATCACACAAATGGGTCCCTTGTGAAAAATGAGATTCAGAACAAGACAAAATGTGTCCTAAAATCTTTGATCTGGATCAGATCCAGTTATACTGTGCATCTTACCATTTCATGGTTCTATCTTCATTATAGGTCAAGTTATAGCAGAAAATATGCATTAAATTGGGTTTTCAGTGTTAACTTTCAATGGCCGTCAGATCCAGAATCCAAATCTGGTCTGGTGATAGACATTGCCACCCTACATACAGTATGTGTATCAAATTTCTTTTGATGGAGATTTGATTTTTACCTCGTGTTAAATATGGGGGTGGCGGGATTTTTTTATTTTATTTTTTGTGACCTTTGACCTTTTTCAGCTAAAATCACTTCTAGGGTTGGTCCCCATCAACATCTGTACCAAGTAGGCTGATGGTCCATCTAGCTGTTTGTCTGTAATCCTGCCACACACACACACACACACACACACACACACACACACACACACACACACACACACACGCACAAAAACCATACACACGAACCAAAAGCATTACTACAATTGCATGAATGATTTTTTTTAACATTATAGTATTTCTTACATTTTCTAAACAGAATATAGGTTTCTAAAAGAGGCACTGGTGAATGGACCGCACTGACAGCGCTACACAGTCTGCCTCCCATTCACACACACACTGATGCAGTGGAGCTGCCAGCAAGGCATCTGGGAATAGCTTTTAGTTTGAAACCTTAATCGTTTCTATAACCAGTGGTGGAAAGTAACTAAGTACATTTACTCAAGTATAGTACTAAAGCATACCTTTAAGGTATCTTCACTTTACTTGAGTATTTTCATTTTCCACTACTTCATACTTTGACTTAACTTTATCGAGCCCTGGTTGGGGATTAACAAAATACTCAGCAGTACTTCAAATTATAAGCATGTAAGGTAGTTAAAATGAGCTCCTTTACCAGCTGCATCATTAAATGTGATCAAATGTGCACAATAATGCACCAATACTTATAATCCAATACTATGATATACAATAATGTAAAATGTGCTATTCTGCATAATGAATACTTTTAGCTTTGGTACTTTAAGTATATTTTTGATGCCAGTGCAGAACCTTTACTTGTAACAAAGTATTTTTACACTATGGTACTGCTACTTTTACATAGGTCAACAATTTGAGTACTTCTTCTACCACTGTATATAAGGTTAAATATTCATGACTACATACCAAAGCACTCAGTCTGAAGTGAAGTAACCAAAAGTGTTTTAACTCTGACAGACTGTTTTATTCATGTTGGACTCCCTCTCTCATATTAAGAGCCTGACTGAGAACATAGATTCTCAGGGCCTTTAATGTGAAAGTATGTTTTGGAACAGGGTGATATTTTGCATATTGTAACAAACAGCGTTATCAGCACAGCTTACTGTTCTAAAGAACAGAAGAGTATCTTCTGTTTTTCTTTATGTTTGTCCTGTGTTAGAAACTCCACAGATTGTCAGTAGGTTTAGAATCACTGCACTGGTTAATATTTGATCTTACTGCAAAACCTGTGTGCTAAAATGCACCATATTTAATGTTTTCATTGATCTACTTGTCCTTTTATCTCCTTTGAACCCAGACTCAAGCACAAATCTAAACACAGCATCGACATGTCACTTAATTTTCAACTACTTTTGGATGAAACATAATAAGTGTCATGGCCTGTGGGCTGGAAAAAAGGAATCAATGAGTTGACTGTCATGACTAAGTAGGTTTTATTATTACATAAGCTTCTGTGACACTTTGTCAGGACATTAAGTGAAGTAGCCTTAAGTTAAAGTCTGGTTTTGGTTATGCAGAGATATTTGTGAAGTTTTAAATGCACCACCAGGCTGGTTAATTATATTCCCAGAACAAGAAGTGACACTTTCACAGCCAAGTGGAACAGTTGATCATTTGCAAATTTTGTAATCTCACAAGAGTTTTAGATTTATGATGTGGTTACCACTGAAGGAGTTTTGCAGTTTGCCAGCCACAGGACTGTAAATGACCATATTCCCCTTTATGATTAATTATTATAAATCTGCATTTGATGATTCTTGTATGGAAACCCACTACTGTCTTGTCTTCCCTCAGTTATTGAGGCCAACCACCATGTGACCAACGTGATCCCAGAGAGTGCCCTGCTCATTGGCTTTGGCTTTATCCTGGGTGGTATTGTTTGGGGTGCAGACTTGGCACAGACATTCAAGCTGAGCCAAAGAACATTCTTCTTCTTCCTGCTGCCTCAAATAATCCTAGACACAGGGTACTCTATGCCAAACAAGCTCTTCTTTGGCAACCTGGGGGGCATCCTGGTCTATGCGATCATTGGGACCTGCTGGAATGCTGCCAGCTTGGCGCTGTCACTGTGGGGGTGTCAGAAGGGAGGAGCCATGGGTAAGAGGGACTTTCACTTTATTTCATATTAGGGAGCTGCTTGACACACTAAAAGGAGTCATTATCACTCTGGGATGTTCAGATTGAGGGGCCTCCGTCAAAAGCTACAGTTCCCAGGGGCCTGTTGTGTCATAAGCCGTCCATTGGCATAGCGCTGTGCTACTGATAAAGTGATTAGAGAGCAGGCAGTGGCTCAGAATACCCTGACATAGGTTTTTAAAGCAGTTATAGATTCAGGATGGGTAAAGTGCCTGCTCTCTTACAAATGCACAGTTACAGTAAATGAAAGCCAGATTCAGTGTATCTCCTGCCCTGTCTTCTGAAGGTGACCTGGACATCGGTTTTCTGCAGTATCTTCTGTTCGGCAGTCTGATTGCTGCTGTGGACCCAGTAGCTGTCATCGCTGTGTTTGAGCAAGTCCATGTCAACGAGGTCCTCTTCATTTTGGTGTTTGGGGAGTCGCTGCTCAATGATGGCGTGACAGTGGTGTGTATTGCAGAGATATTCAAGGTTAACTGAGAAGCAGAAGAGACATCTAGCTCTGAAAAGTACACTTTCAATCATAAAGTGTAAAGAATACAAGCACAGATCTTTACCCTGCCCGAGGTCTCCTCACCTTGTCTGGGCATTATTCCTCACTGATCAATCAATGTGCTCAGGGAGGTGATTATTGCTTGCATGTGTTATCTAGCATAAAATTCCATTCTATTCAGTCAGCTGAAACTACAGTGAGTAGTGGAAGAAAGTTAAAAGGTTTTGACTTTCCACACCTTTCTAATTATGTGTTAATAAGGTTTTAAGACTCAATCAGTAGGTTTTGCAGGTGCTGAGCAACAACACACAAAAAAACGTTTGCACACTGCCGTCTCATTCCCAGTTCTTCTTTCACTCTAGACTGACGGGACAAAGTTTTGGCCCCATATGGTTCCCCTCACATAAAGATGAAGCTACTGTGTATTAAATCTTATTAAACAATAATAATTCACAGTATTTTGTAACTTTGGCTGGATTGAAGGAGCCGGAGAACAGTTTGGCTTTTTCTGCACTCTCACGAGCTGCTATTTTATTGCACACAGCTGGAAAACACATAGAGCACATCGAGCACTGCACACACACTACCACCACAATGCCTTGAACTATATACAGCCTGTCCACAGGGGTATTATGGGGGATCCCGCCAAGTGTCTCTCCTCCCCCAGTGCTACAATATATTTATATGAGGATAACAATAAGGCACTGACGTGAATAGGTAAGCCAAAAAAAAAACAAAAAACAGGTCAGTTAAAAAACAAACAAATTTTTCTTAAGTTTGTAAAAAAGTCTACCTACTTTATCTGAACAGATTGTCAAATATCCAAAAAAAACTTTGAAAAGACCTTGTGACAGGCAATTCAAAGACAACAGAGGAGCTGCAGATAAACAGTTATTACAGAAATAAGAACATTCTTATTAATTGAATTAACTGATATTAATAGATAGAGATCAGATTATGTGTCATATCTGTTTTTAGATTATTCCACCTTCAGAGATCAATCATTTTATTTTCTGCTTTTTTTCTCAGGTACTCTTCAATGTATGTGATGCATTTGTTACACTTGGAGGATCAAAAATTAATGCTGTGGAGATCATTAAAGGAATAAGTAATATATGACATTTATTTACCTATTAATAGAATGTAACTGTGCATATGGTGTAATGAGGTTTGGTTATAGAGATGCTGTATATATGCATAGAGGTGTTTACTTTGGGCAATACTGAATAAGAGTGTCCATTAAATAGAATATATAAAAATTGTGTTGGATAACATGAAACTAACTTAAGTCTTTCTCTCCAGTTTCCTTCTTTGTGGTGGCATTTGGTGGCTCCCTCCTGGGCTTTGCATTTGGCATCCTGATTTCTCTTCTGACCAGATGCACTAAAAATATCCAGATTATTGAGGCAGGCTTTGTCTTTATCTTGGGATACCTCTCCTACCTGACTGCAGAGATGCTATCCCTGTCTGCCATCCTCTCGTGAGTACTCAAGGGAAGAAGTTTATTCTTATTGTTGTGCCCATTTTAAAGAAGGATTTTCACACAAAAGTTTGAGAACGCCCCCAGTTTTCCAGTGTTTATTGACATGTCAACAGTTCAAGCCCAGTGATTAACCTTAAATGTTACAAAACTAAGAAGTAGATAAAAAGAAAACATAGTCACCGAAAACGAAAAATGTCTACCACCTCCAGGCTGTGTAGAAGGAAACAACAAAGCGACCGGCTTCATGTGATGGACTGGCAGCACGGTGTCCAGACTTTCCAGATAATGACTGAAAGCAAAGCCCCAGATATGTTTGATTTCAGTTGTAGAGAGAATGTCCCAGGTGTGTTTGGCTGTTGAAATACACTAATAAAAACTGGAAAAATGGAAATGATCTAAAACTTCTGACTGTTAGTGAAGCATAAAAGTCCTAAACATATTAGTCACATGAAGTTTATTTTTGTATTTCTGTTCTGTAGAATCGTCTTTTGTGGTATATGCTGCCAGAAATACATCAATGCAAACATGGATGAAAGTTCTGTCAACACAGTCAGATATGCCATGAAGGTTTTTGCCAACGGGTCTGAAACCATTATCTTTGTGTTCCTTGGCATCTCGGCCATTGATAAGACAATTTGGGTGTGGAACACAGGCTTCATCCTGCTCACGCTCTTCTTCATATTAATATACCGATTCATGGGTGAGAGCATGTCTCATGCTGTCTTGAGTGGAAACAGTACACAACACGATGTCAAGGGTCACAAAACAAACTGTGTTTGTGTGTTTTTATGTGTGTGTACTACAGGAACATTTATCCTCACCTGGATCCTGAATAGGTTCAGGCTGGTCCCCATAGGGCTTATAGATCAAGTGATTATCAGCTATGGTGGCCTGCGAGGGGCTGTTGCATATGGCCTGGCTGTGATGCTAGATGAGACCAGGATAAAGGAGAAGAACCTGATGCTCTGCACCACCCTCATTGTAGTGTACTTCACTGTCATTATTCAGGTGACCACTTCTCTGTCTTGTTATTTTGGTAAAATAGTATATTAGTACAGTTGTATTTTTAGTTTAATTATGCAATACAAACATTTACAGTATTTAACTTTTATTAATTTTACACATTTATGAATTTTTTTTCCTTTTTGCAGGGAATAACAATGAAACCCCTGGTCACGTGGCTCAATGTAAAGAAAGCTTCAGTGTCTGAGGACTCACTCATAGAAAAAGTGCAGAACAAGGTAAAGCTCCAAAAATATTCCACAACAGCAGGAACTATAAACTACCATTCTCCAATTGTTACAGTCTTTCTCTTCTTGTTGTATAGGTGTTTGATCATATGCTAGTTGCCATAGAAGACATATCTGGGCAAATAGGACATAACTACATGAGGGACAAGTATGTAAAGCCAACTTAAATAATTGAACTACTGCAGTGAATTTTCTTCAGCGAGTTTGAATGAAACTACAATTTTCTCTTCACTCGATGTGAAGGTGGAATAATTTTGAGGACAAGTGGCTGTCAAAGCTTTTGCTGAAGCCCTCAGTGAGGAAGAACCGTGACAACATCTTCGCCGTCTTCCATCGGCTGAACCTCAAGGATGCTATGAGCTATGTGGCTGAGGTGAGGGTCATTTATTGTTTGGTCGAGTATATTTTGTTCAAGTGGACATACTATGATGTGTAACGGACAGCGGTCTTGTTATTGCAGGGTGAACGCAAAGGCTCTCTGGAGTTTATCCGCAATGAAAGTGCATTCATTGACTTTACGAAAAAGTTTGATGACAAATTCTCAGAGGTTATGTCTGACATCATGGCCGACACATCAAGCCATTATAACAGGGGGTCCAGTATGAGGTGAGCAAACCCTTTAACTGCTCTCCAACATAACCACAGGAGAGATAAACCAGAGTTGAACATCTGCTTACATTAGATCTGCTCAGACACTGCCCCCTGGTGACCACAGGAGGCCTCAACAGTTTTTCCATAACTGGAAACAAATCAATAAGAGAAACTTTATATGGACCACTGACCACCTAGCTCCAGTTCTACACAATATTTTGTATGAGAAGCCTAAACTAATGCTGTGCCTGAGTGTGAAATTGCATCAAGTAACTAACTTGTTTTCCATGTAGAAGAGATCCTGTGCCGTCAGTGTGCCTGGAAGTGCATGAACAGGCCATAAAAGGAATGAATGGAGTTGAGGACAGTCACCACCTGCTGCAGCAGCATCTGTACAAGGGCAGGAAACAGGTTCAGCTACTTCATTATAAGCATATCTTTATTACATTGTCATTAAACTGGCTGAAACTTAAGATAAACTCTTCTTTGGCTTCTTGTGCTTTTTTAATACTCACACTGACTCTTCCATTCTTGTCTATTGTTTTCTGGTTTGTAGCACCTGCACAGGTACAGCCGGAGCAATTTCAGTGTCAACACAGATGAAAATGAGGTGCAGGAGATCTTCCAGAGGACCATGAGGAGACGTTTGGAGTCCTTTAAGTCTGCAAAGATGGGAGTTGCTCCACCAAAGAAAATTAGCAAGCACACAAAGAAAGACCAGCAACAAAAGGTCAGAGCCTAAGGACTTATTTTCATTGGACCATCTACAGTATAGCATACATGAAACTGCTGAGTACAGAAATCTACAATCTAATATCTTCCTAGTCTGGAATTATAATCTTGCAAACATATTTTCTGATCACATAACAACTGAAAACGTTACTATATTTATCACAGTGAGGTAATTTAAAAGTATCATTTTGGTATTGTAAGACTAGTACCAAAGAATGCAAATAATACCCAGCTGTACTATCATAATAATAATAATAATAATAATAATAGTTTATTTATGTAGCACTTTACAACTCGGCAGGAGCCCAAAGTGCTTCACAAAAGGACACTAATACAAGACAATACTAAAACAAAAACCTATACAAAACAAACTACAAAGTATTAAAAACCCCAAAATAAAAGACATCCCTATCAGAATAAGAAACAGCATAAAACAACAGGGAACGAGTTAAAAACGAGTTAAGATTAAGACGAGCTAAATACCAAAGGCCTGTCTAAAAAGATGGGTTTTCAGAGTTGACTAGTCAGAATATGCTGACTGAATGTTGTTTGTGTATGTTTAACATGTAATTTACAAATTCTGTGACTTCTCCTCCTACTGCAGAAGCCAAATGGAAACTCAGCAGACAAATGTAAAAGCTACCACTCTGGGGATGAAGGTTTGTACCTGCTACAGTTTTAAAAACTACAAGTCCTAAACTAATCAAGTACTTCATGAAATATTTTTAATCATCCGTCTTCCTCTAGATTTTGAGTTCTCAGAGGCAGACAGCGCCAACGGCTATGATGTCCCAGGTTCTCTCCCCATGAGGGTCACCTACAGAGCAGGAGGTCACACAAACCCTCCATCTTGCTCACTTATTTTTAACCCTCAGACTCTGTCAGTACTAATTCAGTTTTAATTTTTTTATCCAGCTGGAATTGAGAACCCAACCTTCATGCCAGATCCGGACCCCACGGCATCGATGCACATCCCTCCGTGGCTTGCAGACACTGAGGTTGACAGTAGTATTGCTGCTCCTTCACAGCGAGCCCAGGTGAGGCTGCCCTGGACCCCCAGCAACCTGCGCCGTCTGGCTCCTCTTCGCCTCAGCACCAACTCCACTGACTCCTTCATGCTGCCTGAGGCCCCTGCCACACAGCAGAGGGGCAACGAGCAGCAGCCGCCATCTGCACCACCTCCTACTAAGCGACACATGTAACAACATCCCACCCTTTCTTCAGGCCCTTTGCATCGCACTGTCAAAGACACAGAGCCTAGACTCAGACTTTGCACTGTCTACTCTCCAAGTGTTTTCTTTGCCCTTGTTCAATCGTATGAATCCCATAACACTGAATATTGTCATATTTTCTCCTCTGGTTCACAGTAAACCAGTCTAATGTTACAGTCACTTGTTAAGGAGTCTATTACGCTTGAATGGGATGCAAGAACATTTTCAAGAAATAGATACGCCTATTTTTAAATTATGTTGTATATAAAACTAATGAAAAGGGCATTGGACAAGAGTGAAAATCAGCTCCAGCTCTTTAATCTGTATGTAATGTTATTAATGTTTTCTGATGTGATGTGTCTCAGGAAAGTACTTTAGGCTGAATATTAAACTTGAAGGAAAAAGACCACTGTAAAAATGTCACATGTATTATACCAACATATTTATTCACAAATATGCTTGTAATGTATCCACCATCTCAACTTTGTGCACATGCTAATATTTACAAACATTTCATGTGTTGACTAATAGAGCATGATTTTGAATTCTAGGTATGTTCAAATACAGATTATGAATTAGAAATAAAGAAAATATGTGTTGCTGCAGTCTGTTTTATGGTTTATTAACAGATGTCAAGCCAATAAAATTGCACTGAATCATTTTTTATTGTAATAAAAGTCTGAATACATGATCTTTACTCAGCCTGAACAAACTACACAGTTTACTTTTCTTTTTTAATGTAAGTGAGAAAAGTACTTTTTTCCACATTGGTGCATGTGTATATTTGTCTCAATATCACAGAGGCTAATTCTGACCTTGTGATTTCAAGATCCAAAGAGTTCCTTTTGGAAAAAACTGGGATTATA
>NW_018127914.1:5348185-5352120 GCF_001952655.1 Monopterus albus
AAAATCATTGGATACAATATATTGTACAGCAATTGTACATATTTTTACTATAAATAGTCCATTTCTGATGTTTCCAGATGCCTTGTGATGTAGTCCAGTAAAATTTTTTCATTTCCAGAATCCTTCAGGTAAAAATGAGATCCATCGAACAACCTGACGGTGAAATCCCCTGATGTGATGTCTTTCCAAGCTGTTGATAAAATATATAAATAGCATTAATTACAGTATAAAACAAGGAAGATAAAGATGAAGGTTATGTGTCTTTTTTCTGAGGCAATTTGTGATGTGCACTAACTCTGGCACAAAATCATATGCACTTCACCTGACCAAGCTGCCGACTTGTTCAACTAATATAAATTTACAGAGACCAAATGTTTCATGTTTTCTCATAGTGAGCATCCTGAATCCTTTATCCACCCTATTTCTCATAGGATGGAGTGAGTGCGATATCAGATATCTGACCTTTCATGTCGTGAGGAATGTCGTCCTTTCCATCGAAACATGTGACTGGGCAGGACAGGATTGGACAGTCTGGCTTGTTACAGCTGCAGGAAAGTCAGCAGCTCCAGTCACTACTAACACCCATTTTAAATTAATGGTTAAATGAAGTAACAAAATGGAGGTGTCAGCCCACCTGTAATTCTCCACAACGTGCAGGTCGGCCTTCAGGGCAGGAAGGAAGAGTTTCAGTACTTCTGGGTTTGCCAGCAGCTCAGGAGGAGTTCCTCCATTTGAAACCAACCACTTGAGAAAATCATCGTCTGATAACTCACTTCGCTTTGGTGCATTGATACGTGTTTCTGACTAAAAGACACAGAACAACATAATATACTGTATCATCTCTGTTGTTGTATATCAGAATCAATCATTGTCACTTGAACAAGACCAGTTGTGGTTGAAACACGGTCACATCTATGTAGATTTGACTTCACCTTCAACATTTACAACAATTATTAACAGCTTTCTAGTTTTCAGTTACATGTTTGCAGCCCCACAGGACAGATTTAACTCATTTGTAATTTAGTCTGGAAAGTTAAAATACGAGGTCTGTGAAAGAGTACTTAAAGTGATATTGTGTGTGGGTTTACTTACATAGGGTGCAGAAGCACCAGACAGAAATATGTGAACTGGTTCAATGTTGTGAAGTTTCTTCAGAGCGTGTGCAACAGCGAAGCTCGTGAAGGCCCCAAAACTAAACCAGGTCAGAGCAGTGTAACCGTGATGTTAATATAAAACATGTAGGTGATGGAAAAAAGGAAGCACAAACACGAGACAAAGAGAAAACGGTGCTGTGTTATTATAAGAGACTCTGAGTCATTTATTAAGCCCAGTTTTGATCATACCTATGGCCAAAGAGAGCAAATGGCTTTTCTTTTAGAAACGGCAACAACACGCCCACAACCTCATCCACAATCTGTTGCATGCTCAGAAAGAAGGGCTCTCTGGTTCGACTCTCTCTGCCTGGAAGTTTGACTGCGAACACTGAAAGACAGAAAACATTCCCAGCAACATGGCCACACTTTTGTTTAATGATATAAAGACAAAATAATTTTTAGTTAACACTCACCTTCCTTTTAAGCAGACTAATGGGCATTTTATACATTAGATTAAAAATTAGAATAACTTTTCAAAACTTGAGAAATAGTGAATACTGAGCAACCAGACAGATCAACAGCAAAGTGCAGCACACGATCTGCATGGTGCATTACCTTCTGCAGAGCTGAGGACGTTTCCCCAGCGAGCATAGTGCACGGACCCTCCACCAGCCCAGGGGAAGCAGATCAGCCTGGCCACAGCATCTGGCCTTTTTTTGAAACAGTTGATCACCTTCTCCATCCTAATTTAATGTAACAAATGATGATCCAAGCCTGATTTATATTTGTTTTGACTGTTTATGTTCCTACTTCTGTTTAACAAGAGAGCACATATGCAAAACTTTGACACTTCCAACCAAAACAATTTATCTTGAAGCAAGGATTTAGGGGGGATTATTAAAATAGTCACACTTGTTTGCTGCAGGCTGCTCCATTAACTTCTCCCAAGAAAACAGACATAACTCCTCTTGGTGAAGTATACGGCTTCCTGCTTATTTTCTTCTTTGCTTTGTGTGTGGATCTGTAGTAAAATAAATGTGTGTATTCTAGAGACATCTACAGTATGGAGTGAGTATCTCCACGCAAAAATGCAGTAGTGTTCACTGAAACATTTATTAGTTCATGTCATGTTTTGTAAAATGCTATGTATAGTACCTGCACGGATATGGCGTGATCGAAACTCATAACACGCAAATGCAAGCTTTTATCTTAAAATGTGAAGGAAGTAATTGATTTAAAAAAAAAAAAGTTTATAGGAAGTGACGTTGTTTTCTACAATTGGTATTTCCTGATGGATTTCCCTCAGTTGAGGAGGAAGAGGGAGAGACAGTTTTGTCAAGTTAGACGGAGAGAGTCAAGATAATACAGGAAATCACATAGCCGTCCTCGTCTGTATATAAATCGACAGTGTTGGTAGAGCATTGGCAAGAATTTTACTAAATAAAAATAGCAATACCAGTGTAAAAATATTTCATTACAAGTGATTTCCCTGAATGCAAAATTTTACTTTATTAAAAATATAGAGGTTTTATCAGCAATATGTAATGTTAAAAAAGTAAATGTACCATGTTGAATGACCTAATAAAATGTAACATTATGTACGTTATATTATTGGTGTGTGAGCAGCACTTAAATTGCGTATTTGGTCAATATTTCACATAACAGAACAATATTACCAACTGCTTTGATAATCACATATTTGGTTTAATAGTTTTTTAAGGAAAAATGACTTTTTCAGGTTTCTTCTCAAACATATGAGGGTTTCCTTTTTCATATACAGCAGTAAAGTGAATAAGTGAATTTTGGACTGTTGGCAGGACAAAAGTTATCTGAAGGCCTTGGACTCTTTAAGAAACTGCACCAGGCATTTTCTCTATTATAAAGACCGATCATTCAACTAATCAAGAAAACAATCATCAACATGATGTATTTTATAATGTACAAAATTATAAAATGATGTACACAAGAATGTATCAATAATAATCCAATTATATAAGTACATTATTGTGAAATGTTCCATTCTGCATAATTAACACATTTACTTTTAATACTTTTAATCATATTTTTAATGATAATGCTATTGTACTTTTACTTCAGTAACGTCTTGAATGCATGACCTTTCTTGTAACTCTATTTTTACACTGTGGTACTGTTACTTTTACATAGGTAAACAATCCGAGTACTTCCTACACCACTAACTGAACTGTGGACTTTCCACAACTGATTATTGCAATGTATAGAACAAGAATAATCAATTAAATCGATAAAAACAAACAGTTCTAAAACAAATGCCAAAACATCTGCCTTGCAGAACCTGCCCTACGTTGTTCGTTAATGCTTTTGATTTGAAGGAGCCTTCCGGAAGTCGTATTAGTTTGACGTTAGTAAGAGAGGGTGGTGTAGATTTTAGACCGGTTTCTTGCCAATATCCAGGAGGACGCAGGGGTTGTGAACACCCCCCTCTCCTTGTCAGTTTGATAAAGAAGGGTACTGGGTTGTCACGCTAACCTACCCGGGAGGACGAACGCAGTAACTGATCAGGTAAATATTTATGTCGTTGTTGTGCTGCGAGTTTCGAGTTAGTTGCTAGTTGACGTCGGCTAAAGCTAACTAACGCAGTAGGCTAACATTAACCCACCGCCGCTGAGGCTCTCAGCGAAATGTATACAGTTAACAGCTACGTGTCTAAACTGTCACAAAACATTTCCAACACTCAGAATAATACTGTTCTTATTTCAGGTGCATGAAAAGGCGTTTTAAGGGACAAACGTGGGGGCATTTTGTTTTATGTTGAGCTGTCAGTTGCGGTAAGGCAGTGTCAGAGGGAGAGGATTTCAGCCG
>NW_018127914.1:5352228-5357265 GCF_001952655.1 Monopterus albus
CCACTGGGTGCCGGGACATCCGGACAGAGACCTCATGAATGGAAATCGGAACAACAGGTGAGCACCTTAGACTGATAGCCAAGCGTTACCGCACTCACCTAATGTTCATTTGCTGCACTTAATTGTGGTTTGTAGACACTTTGTAGTGCTTCATACAAGGTTGACCCCATTACTGAGCATTTTGGAATTTCGGGGTGTTAAATTAATCTAAATTGGCAACATAGGTGTTAAGTAAGCTGCCAGACTACCATGAGAACAGGCGCTTAAGTGATTAAGCTCGAAAACTCAATTCAAAGTCTTATGTCCACCTGCAGCAAACAGGCACTGGGGTGTCCGCTTCTCACGTGCAGCTTTCCGGTCAGTTTTGCTCTTCTGGGTGTGTGTACATGCCACAGACCAGTCTCACGGGTTTCTTTAATGGTGTATGTCATTTCTGGCGCCCGTCAAAAGCAGGTGCTGATCCGTCAGGTGTGCCTGAACCCTACACTGACGTAGGCAGGTGTGTGTGAGTGTGAAGGGCAGCCTTCTGCACCAGCTGCTGCTATAGTTACTCTGACTGTTGAATAATGTTCCCAACTGCTCCCTGTGTTAAATACAAATTAGCTGCGCATGGCAGGACACCACAATTTACTTTGTTACCAGGGGACACAATTTGTGAGTCACAGTTTGTATATTATTGATATTTTTGAACTAACTGTGGACTGGGAGGTGAAAAATCGGCCACTCTACTTCATTCTTCACCCTCTTTTCACTGTGAGCACAAAGCAAAAATTCCTTCTTCAGTGATGAGGCTTTGGTGACTTTTGTATTTTTTTGCATTAGAAATTGAATACATTTGGATCATAAACATTTACTCAGACAAAACGAGACATTTGTAGACATCACCTTAAGCTTTAATTAATTCTGTATCTGGTTTAAAGCTCCAAAAAATATTTCCAATATTGAAAATTCTGTACGTTTTCTTGACTATTGATTTAAATGTTTAATTTTTACAGTGTCTAAAAACCTGATAGAAAGACCTGTCACATTCTTCCAGAGCTCACAGTGCCATTTTAAAAAAAGCTTTAGGTTGTCTGACTAACAGCCCAAAAGCAGTGTCTACTCACAGTTGGGAAGCTGGAAGCAGAGAAATTTGGTCATTTAAAAAAAAAAAAAAGATTTGACTTGAAAAACTACTTGATGATTAATCAGTTATCACAGTAGTTGCTGATTATTTACTTGTCAGCTGGCAACCAGTTAAACAACTCATCAGTTTAGCTTTAACCAGGTTAATTTAGTGCTTCATTCTGTATATTTAAATCAAACTGTTACAATCCAAGACTTTTTTTGCCTAGATCATTTCAGCAAAGTAATAATTTTAGATGTGTTGTGCCTCGTTTTAGTAACATTGCCTTGAGAAACAACATGCCATATGTGGTATTTTGATAACAGGTGGGTGTTGAAGAGAATTATGTTTGAAGTTTACAGGTTTAAAATGTATATTAGTTAACCTTATAAAAGGTGGAGAGTGCACAAGGTTACACTGACATTTGTTTTCCTATTACAGTAAGCATTACACACTTGTAGTCTCCAGCAGGCCTGTACAAGATTACATCAGTGAAGTACTCTTTGAAAGTGTGTGGGCTGAATGTCGGCCCTGTGTGGGCTGCTACGGTGCATTTGTATGATGACACAGCCTGATCAGTGATCGTTAATCTCTCCAGTGGTGCGCACTTCAGTGAAGTTTTGTGTGTTTGGGTCATCAGTGGTGCAGAAGCTGTTCTTGATCCTACGCCTAGTTGACGGTGTTTCCCATAATTCACCCCCCCCCCCCCAAAAAAAAAATTTCCAACATTAGATTCTTATTGTTGCCACTTATTTTTCTTTACCTTTTATTAGTTTTTTTATGTAAATGTTAAAACTGATTTAAAATAAAAGTCTGTTTCTGTCACCAGAGCTTGGAGGTAAATGAGACAAATCGGTGTGCACCTGCCTTTCCTCCTCCTGTCAGGATGCCTTTAGTTGCCATGGAGAACCCATAGCACCATGGGTGCCATTGCCATGGAAACAGCACAGGGGAGGAAGCAACCTGGGGATGCATTAGCAGAAACAGTGTTTTTCTGAATGATGCTTCCGCATGGCAGATTCTGGGTCAGACTTGGACCCTGACAGGAACTGAAACAGTTGAATATTTTACACCTACTGCTGCTCTGAAGCACTGATTTCAAGGCTACATTCATCATTACCACCTTTTTCTTTACACTTTCATTCAACATTACAGCATAGCACACCTACTTTTACAGCTGGAGCTCTGTCTGTATGTGTAGACTTTGTCATGTTGGTCATTTTGTGTGTGTGTGTGGATCCTCTGAGTCATAGTTGTGGAAATTGTGTGGTTGTGTGCTTTTGTCACCGAGTACTTTCCAGTTTGGCATGTATGAAAATTGGTGTCAAATTTGCATGGCGTGTTGGCCGCCTACTACTGCTTCTACTGGCACAGGTCATGTCAATCAGGAGAAATGTGTGACCGCTGAGCTGGTCTTTATTTAAAATGTCACCCCACTCTGCATCCTTGTATGAGGTCATTATCAGTCTGACGTGGGAGAGACAAAAACAGTACTGGCTCGATTGTTTCAGGTTTGTCAGTTTAATATGGGGAAATCTTTAACGTCTCTGATTATTTTCAGCTCCAGCACCCACCGTGTGTTCTTTCCTCCTTATTAACCACTTCCTTCCTCCAGTCTGTCTTCTTTTCAAAGCACCTAGCTTGTTTGAAAGGGTTTATCACATTTCATGATTACTGGCTTGGACTTTGTTTTAGCTGGTGGTCCAGAATTAAATAAGTACTGAGGGTAAATGGCAAAGGTGCCAGGTTGCCAGAGCACCAAGAAAGACACTACAAACGTTGCTGCTCCCAGAAAGAAATCATGAACAGTGATGAATTTCAGTGTCTTTAGTCTCTACCAGCTCCTGTCAGTGTGCGCTGTAAACAACTGTTTACATTTTTTTTTTTTTTCTACTTATGTTGTTGAAGGAGCCGTTGAAGCCGAAGCCCAAGCCCTGTTTTCACCGCCACGCCGCCCTGGCTATGGCAGCATTGGGAAGCCCATCAAGCTTCTGGCCAACTGCTTCCAGGTGGAAATCCCCAAAATCGATGTCTACCTGTATGAGGTCGACATCAAGCCCGATAAATGTCCTCGCAGAGTCAACAGGTAAGACGAAAAGCTGAAAGTGCCCTAAGCCTTGAGCTGGTTTTATATGATTATCTGTCTTAGCCAAGCAGAAGTAATAGAACTGCCTCCACTGAATACGGCTAAACACTTCATTTTCTTACATTTTTCTTTGTAGTAGTAATATGATCTCTTGCTCTATGTCATGGTGGTCTTACCAGGGAGGTGGTGGATTCCATGGTTCAGCATTTCAAGGTGACTATTTTCGGGGATCATCTGCCAGTTTATGATGGGAAGAAAAGCCTCTACACTGCCAACCCACTTCCTGTCGCCACTGCTGGGGTAAGGCACTATGCTAAAGTTTTGATGTTGTTTTGTATCATCTGGATCTGAGAATAGAATTGTACATAAAAACACTGTTATACCAAAGTTAAACTAGTATTCAGCAGGGGCACATTCTTTTATGTCAAATATATAAGCCCCTGAGTTCCTCCTCAGGTCGATTTGGACGTCACTCTGCCAGGTGAAGGTGGGAAGGACCGGCCATTTAAAGTCACCATTAGATTTGTGTCGTTAGTCAGCTGGCATGTGCTGCATGAAGTCTTGACTGGACACAGCGCACCCGAACCACTGGACCTTGAGAAACCCCTCAGCACTAACCCTGTTCACGCTGTGGATGTCGTTCTTCGACACCTGCCATCCATGAAGTGAGTTTGCTCACTTGCACATCTGCAATTGTTTTGCGCATGGACACCTTTTTATACTGAAAAGATAGACAGAGTACCTCATTCATCCCCACAGGGAGATTGTTACAAATTAACAGAAGCAAACAAGAACAATAAACATGAAATCATATAGAGATCAGTCCAGTGTAGTTAAATATTTGAGAAAATCACTTGTTTCTAAGATTTTGGTTTTGTTAAAATTCTTTGCAAAAATTATGACTGTTACCTGAAAATAACTAAGGGTGATGTTTGCTTTATATGCAGTAGATTACCTTTACCGTGTTACAGTGTGGAGGGAAATGGATTGATGAATTCCAACCACAATGTTGTCACGTGTTGCAGCAGGAGCAATACCCAAGGTGGATATATTTTTAGGATGCAAAATGGCCCAAGTGGGATTTGAATTCAGCATGGACATATGGATTAAAAGCATCTTTTCTTGTACTCCACCTCGGGATGTGTCGTTTGGTGAATCCATTAAGCACGTAACCTTTTAGTAACGTGAACAAAACCTTTTAAACCTGCTGTACATTCAGACCTGTGACTCGGCCTGTGCTTAACATTCAGCTTGGGTAGAGTTTTGGTTTTGTGCTTTCCTAACCTTTGTGTCACTTACTAGGTACACCCCTGTCGGGCGGTCCTTCTTCTCCTCCCCTGAGGGCTACGACCATCCACTAGGTGGAGGAAGAGAGGTTTGGTTTGGTTTCCATCAGTCAGTACGACCAGCCATGTGGAAAATGATGCTCAACATAGATGGTGAGTAAACGCAGTCAAATCAGAGACAGTTAAACAAGCTTATTCCCTTTGGTGCCAAAAGTTACATTAGAAAATTAATGCTATTAAAGTGTCTGTACACTAAACATAGAGCTACAGCCAGTGGTCAGTTAGTTCTGCATAAGGACTGGAAACGTGGAGACGGCTAGCCTGGCTCTGTCTAAAGGAAACAAACCTCCAGCACTGCTAGAGCTCATGACAGACAGCGGGTTGGGGCTGTAGTGGAGTTCTGTTTTCAGCCTTGATGCTAAGCTAACCGGTCACTAGCTGTAGCTTCATATTTAACTAGGGGTGCACAGAAATTTCGGCCACCGAAAATTTTCGGCCGAAAAGGCCATTTTTATTTCTGGCCGGAATAAAAAAAAAAACACGCCGAAAATGCCCCGCCC
>NW_018127914.1:5357783-5363924 GCF_001952655.1 Monopterus albus
GAAAAAGTACAATGGCAAACCTTTCCTTTAACTTCAACACATTTAGGACCAAATATGTGTATTTCAATCCCAGCTCTGTTATACAAATATTGTGCAAATCCAACTTTTTAAAAAGTGTCTGGTTCAAACAAGGTTAGATAACACCTCTAACAAAGGAATTACAAATTCTCTCTGAATATGCAGTTTAATGACTGCTGATCAATGTAAAATGTTACTTTATCTTAACTCATGAACAGCTGTGTTTTGCACAAAGCTTAAGTGTCATGTCGATCTTGTTTGAACCAGTCAACTTTCTGCAATTCTTTTAATGTTCAGGCACTGGTCATCGACATTTGCCTGAACAGTTGTCCTAAAAAAATAACATTTGTTACACACGGCTCTAAATAAACCTTCTCTGTTTTTGGTGTCATTCTTCACAGTGTGACCTTATTCTGTATCATTTCAGTGTCGGCCACTGCCTTTTATAAAGCCCAGCCAGTCATCCAGTTCATGTGTGAGGTCCTGGACATTCACAACATTGATGAGCAACCCCGCCCGCTCACCGACTCCCACAGAGTCAAGTTCACCAAAGAGATCAAAGGTATGTCACCAAGGAAAGGCAGTCCCCACACCACAGGCCTCGCCTGGTACAGCGTTTGACTCGTGAATGTTAGATCCTCTGTAGGTTTTGACAGTTTATTTATGTGTAAAGGAGGTACAAGTGAATCTCAGTAATTGAAGTAATAATAATAAAGCTCAAAGCTTTGGGTCATGACCGAAAGGGCAAGATCCCGGATACAGGCGGCTGAAATGAGCTTCCTCCGCAGGGCGGCTGGGCGCACCCTTAGCAATAGGGTGAGGAGCTCGGTCACCCGGGAGGGGCTCAGAGTAGAAACGGTCTTTCTCCACATCGAGAGGAGCCAGCTGACCAGCCTTAACTATACGCTTTATCAAAAAAATTAAGTCTAATATTAAAGGTAGAGAGGGTGTCTGCCTCCTGAACTGAAACTGGGAGCTGGTTCCACAGGAGAGGAGCCTGATAGCTAAAGGCTTTGCCTCCCATTCTACTTTTGTAGACTCTAGGGAACCACAAGTAAACCTGCACTCTGAGAGTGAAGTGCTCCCTTGGAATGATAAGGTCTTTAAGATACAACGGAGCCCTGTCATTAAGGGCTTTGTATGTTAGGAGAAGGGTTTTAAATTCTGTTCTGGATTTTACAGACATGTTATACTTATTCATAGTGGTATGACGATGGACTTATCTCATGAGATAATAATAATAATAATAATAATGATAAAGCTTTATTACAACTCCGAGGAGCACAGAGTGCTGAACAGTAAAACATGTGGAGCAAATAGAAAACATTACTAAAACAATAAAACCTAAACAGAATAAAACACAAATTTACAAAACAGGAGCAATAAAAAAACTTCCCTATCAAGATGCAAATAGCATAAGACAACAAGTTAAACAACGTCCCTTCGGGGCAAATAAAACAGATTAAACACCAAAAGCCTGTCTAAAGAGAACTCGGTTATGGAGTTTAAGCCTTTCAGTTGTTCCACTCACTGAATAAAAGTTTCAGTCACTTAAGTTTTACTGATACTTTTTATTGATTATATTTTCACAGGTCTTAAAGTGGAAGTGACACACTGTGGAACCATGCGGAGGAAGTACAGGGTCTGCAATGTGACACGACGCCCTGCCAGTCTCCAGACGTGCGTTTCCACATCACTCCCCCATTAGCTGTTAACCCGCAGTGAAAGCTGTAGTTGGCTTATATTAATAAGAGGTTCTTTTTTTTTTTTTTTTTTTTTTTTTTTTTTTTTTTCTCTCATCATAGAACGGTCAGACAGTCGAACGCACAGTGGCACAGTACTTCAGGGAGAAGTACAATCTGCAGCTGAAGTATCCCCACATGCCTTGTCTGCAGGTGGGCCAGGAACAGAAACACACCTACCTGCCCCTGGAGGTAAGGACTGATGGTGACTATATGATTCCATTGTCAAATGCCTGAAAAAAGGTCTATGGAAGTTAAATTATTCTAGTGCACCTGAGATTGTGTTTGGATACAACCTGCCGGTTAACAGTGTCGAGTCTTGACGTTTATAAGTTAGCCTGGTTCTACAACTCTGATATGTCGCCCCCACAGATTTGTTTAGCTAATCATATAGGCCCTGTGCTGCACACACTGACAGCTGTTTCCACCAGTGTACTAATGAAAGCTTTGTAGGTGAGATAAAAAAGGTGTAATTTTCCTGACCAGATGATTAGCTACATTCACAAAGATGGCAAGAGAAAACGTGTACCCAACCAGAAATGGGCTAAATTGAACACAATTTCAGTTTGACTGAGGTCAAGTAAAAAGGCAGTTCAGCCTGGATGAAGAACTGGGTTAACTTGAATTTTATTTATTTTTTCCTCATTTAGGTGTGCAACATTGTAGCGGGACAGCGTTGTATTAAAAAACTAACGGATAACCAGACATCAACCATGATCAAAGCAACAGCGCGCTCTGCACCAGACAGACAGGAGGAGATCAGTAGGCTGGTGAGGATCCTGAGGAGAAACAGTACAAAATGAAGCTTCCATTTGTTTCCTGTTAAATAAAAATTCTCTTCCCAGGTGCGGAGTGCGAATTACGAGGCCGACCCGTTTGTCCAGGAGTTCCAGTTCCGAGTGCGTGATGAAATGGCTCAGGTGACGGGCCGTGTCCTGCCGGCCCCCATGCTGCAGTATGGCGGCAGGGTGAGCTCTGAACCCTTTATGGTACCTTCCTCTTTAAATCATGCTTCATTTGCGTGTGTGTCTTCAGCATGTCTTTGTGTGTGTTTGACACTGCAGTGTTTTCTACACCTAGTGAAAGCAAAAGTGCACAAGATGGGCTGAAAATCCAAACCAAATAGTATGACACCTTTTAATGGCTTGGAATTTATGTGCCTAAACCAGAATCTCAGATGATGTTATGATCCTTTCATGCAGCGATTGGCATATTGTGAAAAACATAACACAACATCTGGAAAGAACCACACATTTTCTGTGGAGAAACCCTGTGATTTACAATCTGTAGGTACATTTATTTTTTTCATGTCCAATGTGTGTTCACTGAATACCATATTTCTCTGATATTTATCATGCACATCTTTTCTGCTCTTTTTCTCTGAGAACGTTTACTTTGAATTTTGGACGTTCACTGAATACCATATTTATCATGCACATCTTTTCTGCTCTTTTTCTCTGAGAACATTTACTTTGAATTTTGGATTCATGTTCTTCTACACTTGTCTGCTGTTTTGCATGTTCATCATAAAAAATGTGTACAGCCTATTTCCAGATAAAAGATAAGAATTAATGTCTAATACTATGATGAAACAGTCACTCAGTTAAATAGTCAGTTGATCCTGAAATCCTGTTGGCAGCTGGAATCCTTTTAACCTTTGACTTCATACACTGTCTGTGTGTCTATGTACTGTATGTGTCTGTGTGACTGCCAGCCCCAGCAGATCAACCCTGCACTGTCGTTGCAGAACCGCACAGTGGCCACACCCAGCCACGGGGTGTGGGACATGAGGGGGAAGCAGTTTCATACCGGAGTGGAGATAAAGATGTGGGCCATCGCCTGCTTTGCCACCCAGAGGCAGTGCCGAGAAGAGATCCTCAAGTGAGCTTGCAAAATTGACTGTTATTGCATTGCTTAGTTAATTACTAGCACTAACATTAAAGAACAGAGTGATACAAGGAAGTTTGATGCAGGTTTTTAAAACTGAGGTTTAAAAGATGAGATGAAGACAGTCCCATTACAAGAAACCAGTCAAATGTGTTTTTATATAAATCTAGGTCTAATTCTATTCACAAAGAAACTTCAAGGCACCAAAGTGACTTTCTATTTTCAGTAAAACCATAAACACACCCCTTTCACTCATAACTAGGTTTACTCCAAGGCTCCCAGTCCTGGAAAGGCTTAAAGCCTGTTCTAGCCGCTGCCCTGCTTTTTGCAGTGTACACTACCAAGTTCAATCTCCTGGGCTGGCTTACAGCACAAACAGCCCAGTATGCAACATTGTCTGTCATAAAATAGTTTATTATATACTTTAATCCCAGTAAGATTACTTGATTATGTAAAAGCAATGAATACAGTTTCTGTTCATAAATGGCAATAAACCAATATTCTGCTGGTGCATATGTTAAATCCCTGACCTCACAGACACAGGGTTAAAGCTTTAATATAGAATGCTGCATTTCTTTTCTTCTCAGGATATTCACAGACCAGCTGCGGAAAATTTCAAAGGATGCTGGGATGCCAATCCAAGGCCAGCCTTGCTTCTGTAAATATGCCCAGGGAGCGGACAGTGTGGAGCCGATGTTCAGACACCTGAAGAACACCTATGCCGGGCTGCAGCTTATCATTGTAATTCTGCCTGGCAAAACCCCTGTCTATGGTATGGAGACAATATTTTCTAAACCAAACACAGTATTTGAAATTAGAAATTGAAACAACAACAGTAACCATAAAAGCCGGTTAAGATGGGTCAGATCCAAACTTTTAACCCAAAGGTAAAGGCCAGTGCTACCCTGTGTAGAGATAACATAAAGTAGCATCACTTTAATCAAGTTTGTGAGGCATAAGAGTGTGTTCAGTCACTGTGATCTGTGACCCCCCCAGCTGAGGTGAAGCGGGTGGGAGACACCCTCCTTGGTATGGCCACCCAGTGTGTCCAGGTGAAGAATGTGGTGAAGACATCCCCTCAGACCCTCTCCAACCTCTGCCTCAAGATCAATGTCAAGCTGGGAGGCATCAACAACATCCTGGTTCCACACCAACGGTAAAATCACAGCACGGCATGTAAAAACAAAAGAAGGCGGTCTGTGTTTTTTGTTTTATTACCATAACACAAATCCCTGATGTTACATTCTTAATTTGTTTGTAAGTTTCTCTGCCCTTTGGAAGGCACAAGACAGCTGCGTACTTGACTAATGTGTTTGTAAATGTTGTTGTTCCTCCAGGCTCACACCAGTATCTCTTTGTGCTTTTGATGTCTGAGGGAATGCTTGTGTCATTGCATGATGGATTAGTTGGAAGATAATTTTGTCTCTTCTCGTCCATGCAGACCTTCTGTGTTCCAGCAGCCCGTCATCTTCCTCGGGGCAGATGTCACTCATCCTCCAGCAGGAGATGGGAAAAAGCCATCTATTGCAGCGGTGAGGCTTCACTGCAGACAAAGCTCCTTTGCCAACAATCTGTGCTTTTCTCTTCATTTAAAATACACAGCCTGGGACCACAGCCTGCAGATAATCCTCTTGAAATACATCTGGCTTATGAGCTGTCATTTTGGTGCTAGTGCTTGTTGTGATTTGACCATTTTTGTGCTGTTGATTGTGTAAAACAAAGCTGTACCTGCAGTAAACCTGCTGTAAAAGGTTGCACTCCAGAGTTTCTAATGTGATTTTAGGGCTTCAGTTTCATGTTCATAGTATGCTGCTGTTCAAAGAAAATGGTGTTTCTGACACGTCTCTCCCTCTACAGGTGGTGGGCAGTATGGATGCCCACCCCAGCAGGTACTGTGCTACAGTGCGAGTACAGAAGCCCAGACAGGAGATCATCCAGGACTTAGCCTCTATGGTGCGAGAACTCTTGATCCAGTTCTACAAATCAACCCGCTACAAGCCAACCAGAATCATCTTTTATAGGGATGGGGTGTCAGAGGGCCAGTTCAGACAGGTACAACCTTTCTCTGCTGTCACACCTGTTTGTAAAAAAAAAAAAACTAATGTTTTTACTTGGTAATTTGAATACTTGTGGTTTTCTGTGTAGGTGCTGTACTATGAGCTGCTGGCTATCCGGGAGGCCTGCATCAGTTTGGAGAAGGAATATCAGCCAGGGATTACCTTCATCGTCGTACAGAAACGCCATCACACGCGCCTCTTCTGTGCAGATCGCAACGAGCGGGTGAGCATCAATTATGGGAATTATTAGGTTTCACTTCTTTCTGAACTGATAAATTGGAGTTAAAATTAAGAGCCAGTATCTTTTAAACAGTGAATTTAATATTAGGGTCATGACTCAGGCCCGTAAGGGAACATTTTCAGGTAAAACAATGCTTATGTATATGAGTTTCTTTCATTTTGTTTGCCTCTCAGGTTGGACGAAGTGGAAACATTCC
>NW_018127914.1:5363953-5369093 GCF_001952655.1 Monopterus albus
CATCACCCACCCTTATGAGTTTGACTTTTACCTCTGTAGCCACGCTGGAATCCAGGTAAGCCTTTAACAACTGACGCAGACTGTCAAGAAAATTGCAGTTTGAAAAACACTGTTGAGGAAAAAAGTAGAACTTTCCCAGAGATTTCAGTTATGATGAAAATGTTTGTTTTCGTTACAAGACGGCTTTTAAAAAACAAAGCTCTGTTTTCGGTTAAATCTCTGTGATCTGGTGCACAGGTAGTAACAAATTCCACTCACAAAAATTGTAGTTTTAAAGCATGATGACTTCAAAGTTCAGCAGCTTTTTTGCATGAGGCACCATGATGATATTTATAGTTCTTTAGCTTGTAAGGTTGCACCTAATGATTATGTTGTTACAGTTCAGTGAGAGAAGTCAAAACACTTTTTTTTTGTCAGTGTTTTGGAGACTGGTTCCAGGTTAAAATAAAGTCTTTTGCATGTCCATCCATATGTGTTACCTTCCATTGTATAGAGCAAATCATTACACCTGTACCTGCAGTGGCCCAGCTCCCGGTCCAAAGCCTTTTTCATGGCCTTGAATTGCACTGTGTTACTGACTGACACTTCAGCAGCACCTGCTGTAGAGGGGAAACCTGTAACCTTTCCATAATGGCCTCAAACAACCAGGCCTCCCTGCTTATTTCAGCTGCTTGCTATTTGTCCTGTCTCCATGGAGCTGCTTTCTCTGGAGTGCGATTTACTCCACTTTCCTTCCTCCAGGGTACAAGTCGGCCTTCCCACTACCACGTCCTGTGGGATGACAACTGTTTCACTGCTGATGAGTTCCAGCTCCTCACCTACCAGCTGTGCCACACCTACGTCCGCTGCACGCGCTCCGTCTCCATCCCAGCACCTGCTTACTATGCCCACTTGGTGGCCTTTCGTGCCCGCTACCACCTGGTTGACAAAGAACATGACAGGTTGGGAGAAAGTCTTTTTAGTTTTATTTATTTACATAGTCAACCTGGGTTTGTGTTAGGGGATGTTGTAAGGGCACTGATTCTTTAGAATTCATGAACAGGAAATCGAAACGGAGAGATCTTCAGTCATGCCAGGTGGTATTAACATACCTAGATAATAAGCTTGTTTTCTTGTTTCCTTGTCTGGTGTTTTGTTTTCCTGCGGACAGGGCGAGGGGCAGCCACGTCTCAGGGCAGAGTAATGGCAGGGATCCCCAGGCCCTGGCCAAGGCTGTTCAGATCCACCACGACACACTGAGGACCATGTACTTTGCCTGAAAACCCCCCTTGACATCCCTCCACCTTTCTCTGTCTCGCAGCCACTCTTAGTGTCCAACTGCTGTCAGCCATGTCTCAACCCTGTACTGGTGCAATTTTGGCAACTGGAACTCGACAGTGGCTGCGTAAGGATGTAATGAGGCAGAGATGATTTACAGTCACATTATGCAATTTGAAACCAGCCAGTCGTTTTCTGTGCTCCTGCCCATGTATCTCTCTCCTCTGCTGTATTTAAATCGCCAAGTGATGATTTTTATTTTATTTTTTTTAGCTCACAAGTTGTGTCCTCGACTGAGATCTGTAAGCAGCTCAGACTTTTAATTTGCTGGGTATTTTACGTGTTTAAATAATGGCAAAGCAGCCAGAAATATGAAATATGAAAAGTGATGAATACGTCTTGGTGCACAGGTGGACGCAAAGCAGAACTGGTGAGGACCTGGTGTGAGCCTGATGTTGCAGGTTTTTTATTGTAGGTGGTTTTACATGTTTGTGTGTTTTCACCTTTTTAGATATTATATGTGGCGTTTTCTGCAGTGGCAGTCGCTGCCTTTGCAGTTACTCTCCCTTTAAGCCAGTGGTTCCTCACAGTCATGCAGCCAGACAATAAGAAACGTAACTGCACAGACACTGAATGAAATGAAACTTTTTTTAAACAAAGCCACGTACAACTGTTCTTTGAGGCATTGTTTGTTGCCTTACTGTGAGGCGAGGTGCATTATGTGGACTGTTAGTAAACAAGGCCACAAATAGAACAGTCTTAAACTTGTGTCCCTCTTAGTCCAGCTTGGTACAGACTGTTATACCAAACATTTGTAGTGTGTTTTACTCCTCTTACTATTTATGAGTTTGTTTTGTATTTCATTTCTGGCAGGCGAGCCAAGTTTTTCTTCTGTCACAAACCTTCGGACTTTCCCTCAGCTTTTACAGAAGAAACTGACCAGTTCAGTTTAGTGCAATAAGGTGCAGAGAGCAGGTTCGGTGCAGAGTGTTTTAGATGAGTATTCGTGTGCTAAAAACAGTTTGTTGAGAGTGAATTTTGGCAAGTGACAATGAACTTGGATTCAGGAATGTACAGTATTTGACATTCTTGTGAACAAGTAGAATCAGTGTGGGTTGGAGAGCTGGAGAGAGTTTTGGAGGAGGTAAACCAAGTGCCTGGTTTGTGAACTGTCTGTAGGATGGAAAGATTTTAATTGCATGTTGCTTCAGGTGGCTCTGCTAATGCATTTAACATGGACGGCCTCTGATAAACACTGCAATACACAGGATTGTAGCTGATCTGAAGGATGTGTGTGTGTGTGTGTGTGTGTGTGTGTGAGTGATTATTTTTGTTTTGTTTTTTCATGATCAGAATATAGAATAATTACATTCATGCCGACTTGAAACAGTTTGATTCCTCCTGATCACAAAATAATCTCTGATAGAAGATGTTTGTGCCATCGTCAACAAAAACACAAAGATCACATTGGTTATGAAATATTACTGTGTTTTATCTCCCACAAAATAATTGGTTCATAATCACAGATAAAAAAACAAATGACCTCATTGAATCAGATTCCATAGGTGTCTGGGACTTGAGTAAATAAATCTTGTTTTCTTGTACAATTTCAGTAAAGCTTTCTGACTCACTGCCTATATCTCTGGTCTGTCTGAGATGAAAAACTAAAGTTAAACAAAATGACAGTTCAGCCTGATTATTCAGCTAAAATCTAGTTGTTATATGAGTAAACTGAAATTTCAAAATATTCTCTACATATTTAATTGGGTCTTCAAATAATTTTTAAAGGATTTTTGTGTTCAAGAGGAAACAAAACCTAAACAATCAAATGTCGGTGAAGGCCGACTGTTGACTCGATGTGTCCTCACACGGTGCGCTGGTAGGACTCACAGTTTGCACTCTTACTAAGATCAATCAGAAACTAGTTTGATATTCGTTTAATAATCTCAATCATTTCTCAGACAAAAACGGTGCTTGTTCCAGCTTCTCAAATGTGAGTGTTTTCTGCCTTTTGGGTCAAACGTGATTGTCAGTGAAATATCTTTGGCCAGACAAAGCAAAACATTTGAAGACTTCTCTTTGGGCTCTGGGAGGTTGTGATTGGTGTTTTGCCATCGCTTTCTTTGATGTTTTATAGATTGAAGGATTACTTGATCATGAACTGATTGTGTTTGTTTTCAGAGGGAGTCTGGGCTGGGAGTCACTGGGAATGTTTCACTGCCAAAAATAGTTCCACTGCTTAAAACTGACCACACTTTCAAGGCAGCAGTTCTTCAATTTTGGATGAAACAATGTCTTTTTGCTGGCACACTGTGGACTTGCCAGTATGGAATTACACCCAAATAAATATTGACATAATCATGTGGAAGTAAAGCTACTTATAAGAACCCAGAACGTTTGTTTCTTCCCACCTTTGGGTCACTGTGACAGTGCTGCTCTTTTTGGACACCCAGCCCAGCAGCTTGCCTTTCTTGGCCTTGCAGTGTAGTTGGATACAGACAAAGCCAGGTTTTGCTACTTGGACCAAACCGACGTGCCTGGTCAGGGAGGGTGGGCAACATCATGCTGAAAGGGTCTTTAGTGCCGCATGTCACCAGAGCCAAACTTTAGCTGCTACTGGTATATGATAACATTTAATATTGCCTCAGATACTTGTAGATGACATATATAAACAGAGACAAAGAAGATGTGGTGTTTTACTGCACTTGAAAATGCATGGTTTTATGGTTGAGCCAAGATGCTGAGTGTCGTGTGTGTATGTGTGTGATTAGAGATTCTTTAAATGTCTGGAGTTGCCTGCAGTTTTTCATTTGTAAGAGCGTCACAGCAAAATGTTTCCCTTCTGTTTGTCGTCATGTTGAAGCTGTTTCTTAATGTCAGACATTACCAGCATTTGATTTTACTTGAAGTATAGTTAAAATAGTTTTGTGGGCGTGTTTAACATCGTTGGCTACTTTTTGTGCTCGTTTTTGAAAGTTTATCGAGAGCCTTACTGTGGGAAATCCTTTCCTCTCATAAAGCCTCGTCCGCAGGGCTACAGATGCCTTTTTCCTTAAGGATAAAGTAATTTTAAGTGTGAACGGAGATATATTTATATTTAAAGATACTCTTGCACACACCACTTATTTTTTCTAACAAAGTCCTATTTGAAGCAGAAGCTGTATTGAAATACGGCTTTTAATAATTGTAGTGGTCTGTGATCATTTTTCCAAATTTGATGATGCAATACTTGTGTGAAAAGTAAAACTGGTGCGTTTCCTAAATAGACCTGTTTTTGTGGGGACTGGTTGTTTTGTCAAGTAGATGAACCGTCAACCCTCCTCCACAGCCTTCTCTCCGCTTCGTTGTTTTATCATCTCAAAAGCTCCTTGAGGAAGTGAAAGACTTGGATTGTGATGGGATTTAAGACGTTTCTCAATGCATTCGCTACAAACTGCGCCAAACCTTTTTTCTTTTGTAAACTTTTGCACATTGATGAGAGGAGGAGGGTTGAACGTTCATCCTTGGACCCGTTTGTCCGTTAACAGACTGTGCCTTTCCTGATGGTGCTGAAAACAACAAGTTAATCAAAGTAGAGTCACAGCCCAGAGCGGACGCTGAGCCCTGAACCTACACGAATAAGTTTATAATGATACATGACACTGTCAGGTGTGAGTGTGAGTGTGTGTGTGTGTGTGTGTGTTTACTTATTTGTGTGTGTGATACCACGTACATATGCCAAGAACACAAAATATGCAGTACTGATCAGTTTGGAGCTGACAGGACCAAAAGGCCAAGGGGATCAGTTTAATGGACGGGCACTCTCAGGCACAACCCAAAAATAGCATTTCTAAGTACCACAAAAAAAGGGAGGGGGGGGGGGCTTTAAGACTCCCTTAGTAAC
>NW_018127914.1:5369139-5369604 GCF_001952655.1 Monopterus albus
ATTTTTACAGGGACACAACCCCTTCCTTACTGCCTGTACATTTTTTTTTTCCTCCTGTATTTTTTTTTTTTATTAAGCATTACTTCTTCACAAAGCAGTTGTTTGTCTGGCCTTCCCTCTGTGTGTGCATGTTGCTGTCCTTTATGATTTAAATTTTTATAGTTTTCTAATGTGAAATTGACACTTTCAGATTGTCCCTCAGTTGAGTTGTGCCCGTCTCCCACGTTAGAGGATGCCCCACTAAAATAAATCTCCACGGTCATATCACACTCAAAGAGAAAAATGTCTGAGTTTCACAGGATGTTAATGTGCTTTTGTTTTTTGTCCTGATTATGAAATTGTCACTTTTAGAAATTAACCTATCAAGGTGTTTTGTCTTAACACTCACCCAATCCTGGTCCTAATTTTAGCCTTTTTATTTGGTTGTTATATTTAATTTCTTTTGAATAAATACTGAATATATGA
>NW_018127914.1:5369680-5383787 GCF_001952655.1 Monopterus albus
TGTGGTCCTGAGAGGTGTTGGCAGGTGTGTAAACTGACCACAGACACGTGCACACAGTCTGCACTCGCGCACCATAAAATTAATTTCATGTAGTGATGCATGTATCACTGCCTTGAAGTGTCTGTCAGTGATACTGATGTTACCTGTCAAACTATATTCAGCCTTTCTCAGCAGACTCCCTACCTGCGTGGTGAGATTTGTCTTTATGTGCACACTAAACTATAAAATGAACAAAGTTCACAGCTGAACCAGCGTGCTGAGCTGCCCTGAACAAAAACAAGACCCTATAGAGAGGTGTTATCTGTGTGTATTTGCACTCCACCTGCCCAGGTGCTCCACCTTCATTGTTACTGTCAGGAAGGGGTCAGAAGCTGGTTATCACTGTTTGAAGTCCCTTCAGAGCAGAAGGAGACACTTTATACCTGCGCTTCACTTCAGTGTTGCATGATCTCTGTGTTTACACATCCGGCTGCGTGTGCCTGCGACTCCTAATTAACTCGGCTGCATGCAGGCTCCACTTCCTATTTGTGGTCTGATGTCCCCTGGTTTTTAATTACTTCAGCCCTGGTTCCTATAAAACACTCATCTTTGATTAAACACTGTCCTTGTTGCAAATTTAATTTTAATTGGTTACTGTACAATATGTACTATGCTGTACGTGCCCCCGGACAGGTTCTTGGCCAAAGTCCAGCTGTAGTATGGTCTGTCTGGAAGCATCTGTATGGTAAGAATACACACCGACATATTTGGAGCAGTTGTCTGAAAACAGCTATAATGCTACGTGTTTTTCTCTATTCCCTTTTCAAATTTTCTTTGTTGTGGTTATTGTGTACTTTTCATCGATTGCTCATTTTGGTTTCTTGAACACCTCCTCTGTCTTGACTTGTAATATGTCAAGATGAAAGGTGGTGTTTTCCTGGCTCCACCCCTCAGGGTCAGCCACCACAGAAACAAATTCATCCTATGTTAAGTCACTTTGATAAATGTGAAGTATTTATGAAATGCAGTCTAATTATCATTCCAAAACATGACAAATCGAAAGCAGGAAAACGATCTGAGTTATTGTGGCTGATGTATTATGGAACAAACACACCCACTTTACTATAGTATTGTACCACTTTGTAACGGCAGATTTAATAACTTACTGCAAAGTAAAAAAACTGACTGGTCCACAACAGCCTCAACATTTACAAATGATCCGTCATTCTCAGTAAGGACAACTCTTAAACTAAGTTAGATTTTAAGATGGGAATACAATCTCATGGGAAATGAACATGAACACGGTTGGTATTTGTCTTTTTGTGTTTTTTTTTTTTTTTTTTTTTCCCCTGTAGTCGTTTTGGGTCTCTTTGTGGTTGTTTTGTGTCTTTTATCAGGTTGACATTTAACTTCAAACAGAGGCACAGGCCCAGGAGCCCCCTATACGTTGGGCCCCTGGGCCTGTGCCCACTAGTCCTGTTCAGTAATTCATCTATTGACATAAAAATTACAACAAAGCTGATGCATTTCAGCTTTGAGTGCTGATCAGTGACAAACACAGAATCAGTAGAGCTATCTGAGCAAATGTGCACATTGAAGTGTGTATTATGGAGCAGACATCCCCTGTCAAAGGTGACACTAACTAGTCTGTTAGCCAGTGACCCGTCCACTTTCACTGGTGAATAAAAATTCACATCCCTTCATTTTTGTCTGTAATGTTTTGCAGAATTTTTTCAGGCCTTGAGAGGAGGGGCTGCTTCCTTGTATTTGTCACTCTTGGAGCAGGACTGACGAGCCCCCCCACACCTCAGGATGTGCAGCTTTGCCATAATGCTCCTGAAGCATTGATTTAACATTCTTCTGACCACCGCTGAAGAGAAGTAGAAGATAATTGGATCGAAGCAGGCGTTGAAGGTGCTGCAGAGCAGCGCCACGCTCCTCCAACACTCATCCTCGTGACGGACGTATCCCACCACATGGGAGGCGTTGTAAGGTCCAAAACACACAGTGAATACTATCAGTGTGCTGAGCACCAGACCAATGGCCCGCAGCCTCCGGCGCCTGCTGACGTTTGGAATACGTGACAGGATGAGGATGAAGTTGGTGTAGCAGAAGCAACAGATTAAGAAGGGGATGCAGAAGAGAAAGAGGAAGAGCTCCAGGCGGACCGGCAGCAGGATAGCGAGTTCGTCCTCGGTGAAGTTCTGGTAGCAGGTAGGTGGAGGGGTGGGGCTGTTGGACTTGTTTTCACTCTTTTCACCTTTGTGCCACTGGGTGTATGGCATGATGTAGACGATGCTGAGGTTCAGAGAGGTCACCACCCAGAATGTGATGCTGGCCAACACAGCGTAGCGAGGCCTGCGACATAAAGCATACCTGAGGGGGTAGGCAACCCCCAGGTAGCGCTCCACACTCACAGCTGTGAGGACCAGGGTGCTGTTGTAGATGGTGACGTAGAAGGGGAAAATACTGAAGGGACACAGGGGGTAGGGCAGTTGCCAGGCCATGTTGTCTGAGGCCTCCTTCATTTTAAAAGGCAGGATAGCCAGGAAGATGAGGTCAGAGATGGTGAGGTTAAAGAGGAGGATGTCAATTGGAGCTGCTCTGCGGCGCACCTTGCGATAGAAGGTGCAGAATGCCAGGATGTTGGCAGGGACCCCCAATAGGAAGGTGAGGATGTAGCCAGAAAGCAATAGGAGACTCCACAGACTGCTGTGGACACACTCTGACACTGGACAAAAGAAAACATGAATCATGATCAATAAGGGCAAAGAACAGGAGCTAGATTCTAATGAATCTCTGATCACCAGGAAAACTAATAATATAAAGGGTGTTTCTTAAGTTTGTTCTCAACGATGCCAGGGTGTGGCTAAGATGGCAAAGTCAGGTGGTCCCCACTTGTCCAGACTGAGCTATGTCAACAACTACTCCATTACCAGGAAGTTCTTTACAGGATATTCATGGTCCTGAGCAGGTGAATGCTCATGAAAAGGAGGGCCGGAGAGGATCACTGCAGACCCCTCACACTCTGGACACAATCTGTTTGAACTCCTCCCCTCTGGACGGTGTTACAGGTCACTGTGCACCAAGACAAACCAGGCACAGGGACAGTTTCTTCCCCCAGGCCATCACTCTGATGAACACTTAACCAACGGCAGTATGACTGGACAATAACCCTCAGTGAAATACCTGTAACTATACCTCGTACAGATTATACAGATTCGTACAGGTCTCTAGTTTTAAGTACTCTGTTTTTATCCCTATTTATCTCACTTCAGTGAACATTCCTTTGTTTGCATTGTTTACTGCCTGTTAATACTGCTTATTTTGTTATATTACACAGCCTTATGCTGGTTTACTGTTTACTTGCCCCTTGCATTGGGCCGATGTACCAGAGTCAAATTCCTCGTGTGTCCAACACACCTGGCCAATAAAGCTGATTCTGATTCTGATGATCTTGGTGATCCCCTGACTCCCCTAGTACCACCATGAGGTTGACATTTGTAGTTTTGAATGAGATGTCTCAATAAATATTGGAAGGGCAGCCACTAAATCTGATGGATATTTTGATGTTAATCGGCTCAAATTTTAATTTGTCCAGTACTTTGGTTTATGACCAAATGGTTACAAAACTAACATTACCATCAGTTTCACCTGAACTCCATTTCTAGTTCTAATTAGCAAATGTTATTATGCTAATGAGCTCAATCATGTGTCTGGTAAACATGTTTTCATTGTCAGTGTGAGCATGTTAACACCGTTGTTAAACTATTTTCCAGAAGGAAACCTCACATGTGCACACAAGCCATACAACTACATTAATCTAAAGCTTTTTAAGAAATTTTTTTTCAGATTCTAAGGAAACAGGTCGGATTGTAAGTTCTCTGTAAAGGAAAAGGGTAATTTCTAATAAGTTTTTTTCCTCTAAATTAAAATAGTTGAGACACGCCTAAGCAGGTCAACTCTAAGCAGTATTACCAGTAAAAGACCAAAGCCAACAACGTGCCAGTCTGTTTCTCAACTACACTTCTTTGTCCGTGGCTCTCAGTTCACCCACTGGTTCATCCTGAAGAAGTACCTCTGGACAGAAGTACTAAAACAGCTCACAAACACATTTAACAACACTAGATACTTTCCTCAAACAACCGGACACTGTAGTTTTAATTAACCATTTGCTGGGGACTGTAGTGAATATTTTATACAGTCGGTAATCCACACAAAAACAAAACCGTTTGAGACACCAAGTCACCCAGTGATGTGACACACATATGTTACCAGACTTTAAATTCACAGACGGTACTTCTTAAATTATCACCCACTAAATGTTTGCAAGTACCAAACATAAAAAATAAAGTACTGAATTGGACCATTCAGATACTTTAGAGGACATAGGTAAATTATGTCCTTTAAAGAGTTATTTATTAAAAGTGTGATTAACTCACTTTTGTCAAATTTGAAAAGCCAGACTCTCCATTACTGTGGGCTGTCCTGTCGGATGCTGCTGGCCGTGTGCTTCGCTGCCTGGAAATAAACTGTTTGGTCATGACCTACTGGATATCTGCTATCTTGGCTCCAATAGCGGAAATTTAATGAGTTGCACAATGTTTGTTCTTTACACTGCCCAAACAATATCTCCCAGCAACCACATAAAAGCTTGGTACGACGTAGTTGGAACTGTGAGCTAATAGGTTTTTGTCTGACACAGGAACAGGGAAATGTTGACATCAGCTGCAGCATCGTACAACAGAGCATTGTCTTTTTTTTTTTTTGTCTGTAGCTCCCACCAGAGGGCAGAGCACAAGAATGCAGAGCTATTCACTCTACAGCCTCCTATAAAAAATTTGTCAGTTCTACTTTGTAGCACAACTTTATTTACAGATGAGATTGAAATGACGGCTCCAGGACTTCATGATATATGAGGGTTTACCTTTATCTGAGTTGAACACAGTAAGATTGCATAGCCAAAATTGTCTTTTTTTTTTTTTTTTTTAAATAGTGGTTTTGCATTATACATGATACATACATAAAAATACAAGTCAAAATAATCAAGTCCAGCTGTAAATGTGCATAATTAATACGGAAAAAACTTAAGTTACACAGAATAATTTTAATAAATGAAACCAAACTTTATAGATGAAAGATGCTTAAATGAGTCAAATGAGTCAAAGGCAAATTAAAAACCAAAACTGAAACTTCACTGTACAACACTCAGGCAAATGTTACAAAACAGACAAAAGTTACTTTATATTAGCTTCAAAACAGAATCAACAGCTACACCAGTGGTTACTGCAATGGAACACACAGTGGAACACAAGTCTCTACCTGTTATCCATGACATTTATCCCAGTTCTGGCTTACAGGTGTCGATGTCAGAGTGCAAATCAAATGGGCTGAGAGAACAGAGCTGCAACTCCTCTGTGGTCCGACACCCAGCCTGTTTATATCTCCATCCCTCCCATCTACACCCTTTTTATACTGCCTGTCTACACAACAACACTCTCAACAACAAACCTGCGATGACTCTGCAGCATGGTGCCAAATTACCTCTCTGATCTGAACTGGTGGAGGCTGAAAATTAAAAATGCATCAACACCAGGTTTGCGCCGACTCACATTAATATCAGTTGATGCCATTAACCACTATAAATTATACGTTCAGTATATGTGTTCAGAAACACTAAAATCATTTGTGTGTCATTAGTTAAAATAGATTGCCCATTATCGTAATTCTGACCAAATGCTTTATTTTTTTAAGTAGCTTTTTTTTGGCTTTTATTTATTATCATTTTTAAGCTGGGTTACAGAGAGCCAGGCAGGAAGCAGGGGAGAAGACCCGCAGCAAAGCTCAGCAAGGATACTCGAGCCGCTAATGTCACGCACACACTGTACCTGAGTATATGTACCATTCAGGTATTGGGGGTGCTCTGCCAAATTTTAAGTCAAATTCATACATAAAAGCATTTCCAAACAACCCATTTTTGTTGCCAGTAGCTAAAACTAAGTCACTCTAATGCAACAATCTGGCAATAAATCCTCCCTTTGTGACAGTGTTAGTGTTCAGTTTTGTTGAAACTTGGTTAGAGAGGTGTCGATACAACTGTATGATCATTTTGAGGCTGTAATTTGTGCTGCTGTTGAACTGCACTGAATTATACAAACATGTTTCTATTATTTTGTCCACCTAAATCATGTTAGCTACAGTAAACATGAGGGTAAATAACAGAACCACCTCTCTGTATAAAACAGTAAAACAAACAAAAAAAAACTACAAAATAATTTTCCTAAATGATCATACATTTGAATCAACACCTTCACGTTTTCAGCAAAAACATGGTCTGCTTAATTGTAGCTAGGTGTACCTAATAAACTGACAAATGAGTGTATAATTAGATATAAGATGCCCTTACAAAGTAATAATCATTACAAAATTATTTGTAATGCTTTTCTTGTAAAACTCTATTGTATATAACATTAATTTCTGTTTCTTTAGTAAAAGTGGCTGTCATCTATCTTTGACTTCACCTTCCAGCCGTGTGTCGTCACCCACAGGGAGTTAAATATTTAACACATTTGACATAACAATCAAAACACCAGGTATAATGCACTTTTAAACATCATACTTTATTTTGAGTGCCACTACAGAACATTTTACAAAGCACAAATACTTTAGAAACCAGCCAATCAATGAATGCACAATTTATTGACATGTACAATTAAATTCAAGCATCAAACTGTTGATAAAAGGGTATTTTTGAGGTGTCACAGTAGGAAAAGCACAGGTGTAACTAGTGATAATAATAGGCTTCTCCGTTCAGCTTTGCCTGTTATGTCAACACTCTTAATTGTGCACATGTGAGAAAACACTCAACACTTTCCAATGGAAAACACGACATATTTTAAAGTCAAAGACACAAGATGGAGCCATTTGTTGCCAAACTAGCTACCTGACATAAGGTTCAGCATGGTTTTCCTCTGACTTATAAAAACACAAGCCTTATTGAATTAAATGCACTTCTTCAGTTTCAAACACAAGCAGATTTCCCTGGTTAAAACCATGGATTTCAATGTCTGCTTAATTCATTTTTAGACAATCAGCCACTCTCAGTGTAAGAAACACTCACATGAAAAACCCCATGAGGCACTTTTTTTTTAATCATCAGCAAAAACACTGATGTAGCACAGGATCCATCTCAGGTCAGACCTTTTGTCATCAACTTTTTTTCCTCAGAAATATTTGATTTAAAGAAAAAAACCTGATGGACTCATTGTGATGCAGCTCTGATGAAGTCATTATACCTTGAAATAACAGGCACAGAGATATATCACTGGGATTATCTTGGTTCATCTGTAGGGAGGAGGTACACTGAATTTGGCCAGGTAGCAGCAGTGATGTTACATTTTCTGGGGCTGATGGAAGGCACACCTGAAGAATGGACATCTTTTCTCAGACTATTTTGTCCCATTTCTCCTTTTGGATTTGAGAAAAATTGAGATCTCCCTCCTGACTTACTTTTAGTCATCTCTGCCCCCACCTTGCTCCTCTCAGAGAGTGTAGGTGGTACCCTGACATTTGCAACACTGTTGGCCATATTACGTCGATGCCTATATCCCTCAGTCCGGCTGAAGTGACTTTGCCGTCCACAGATTCTTCCCATGATGCCCCTCGACACTGCTGGTGACAGCATCAGCATGACTACAGGCTCCAGGAAAACATTACAGATGCTTGTCAGCATAGCATATCTCCTCCACTCAACACTTTGCTCCAGCACAAACCCCACAACATGTGAGGCATTGTAGGGTGCGTAGCACACCACAAACACGGCAAGCGTGGAGAGTGCAACAGTCAGAACTCTTCTCTTCCCCATAGGCTGTAAATGTGAGCGCCATACCAGGGTAACACAGCGAAGCGTGCAAAAGGATGTCACAATCAAAGGCAAGAAAAACAAAACGATGGACATCTCCAGGCGTAGAGGCAGCAGAACAGCCAGCTGGGACTCATTGAATATGCCATAGCAAGTTGAGGTGACACCACTGGTGGAGACAAAGTAAGCCCCTTGTTCAGCCACCAGGGCAAAGCTGAGGTGTAGTATCACCAATGCCCAGAGGACAATGCTGATGAGGCAAGAGATTCGAGCATGGCGGTACCTCTTGTAGATAATGGGGAATGCGATGCTGAGGTAACGCCCCACTGTCACAGCGGTGATGAAAAGGCAGCTGCCGTAGAGGGAGGAGAAGAGGAAGAAGCTGTAAATAGGGCAGACAAGTGGTGGTAGCTTCCAGCCCCTAAAAGTCTCCACAGCCTTGATGGGCAGCCAGGCCACGAGTGCCAGGTTGGCCAGGCAAAGGTTGAAGGCATAGACCACATTGGGTGTGGTGCCGCGCTTGCAGGCCTTGCGTACATACACGAAGAGGACCAACAGGTTGGCAGGAAGGCCCAGCAGAAAGGTGAAGGTGTAGACAGAGAGAGCGATGCAATCTTGGACCTTCAATTGCATCTCTTCAGTTTAGGAAACAAAGTCCAGGAAAACAGTCGCACTTCCTCCAGTTTACCATCAAAAGGATAATTCATCAGACAAACTGAAGCTGACAGGAAAGTCTCAACCTAGGACAAGCTAACAAATGGATTATTTCACGTGCTTCCATTTATAAACTACTCTTTCAAAAGACAGATTCTCCATTCATGGCAGCAACTACATGTCATTTTCCAAGCTGGTAACGAAGCTCCTGTCCTCCCTCTGTCATGCACAGACTTAACTCTGAAATAGAAACAACATGTTTGAGACAGAAGACAGAAAAAAAAACAGATGTGGTGGCCACAAAGGTGCTGATGCATGTGGGAGTGAAGGGGGCGAGGTGCACACGACATCATGGCAGAGATGCAGATAAGGAGACGAATCCACTCATGCAGAAGTATGGGGTATTTAGCAGGCACCGAGCTGCCTTAATTGCCCTCTCAGTTTAGGATAACAGACAGGTAGCATCTGGGCCCTTAAGTGAAATGATTCAGAATAATCCAGCCTGTCAGGAAGCACATGGCCATGACCTTAAGCTGGAGGCTGTCTAAATGAACTGAAGGGCCAGGCAATAAAGTCATAAATGAGACGGTCGATGTGAGGAGAGGACGGGTCAGGCTCAGAGAAACTGTGACTTTTTGTGGCATGAAGGCGCTTCTCACAGTTTTAAAGTGGAGAATGAGTTTCTTAGTTTGTGTAAGAGTGAGAGTGTGAGATGAGTGGGTGTGTCGCCCAAAAGGCTCTGGGTGAAGCAAATGGAGCAGAAAAACAAAGCAGACTGACAAACACCAAGACCAGACCTGCAGCAGTCCACAACATGGCTGCTAGTTGTTTGATCAGGCTATTGATCCAAATTTCAAAACAAATGTGTGTAATATCTAGCCTCCTGATTTCTTGACATGGATGTTTGCAGGTCGTTGACGGCATATTTACTTTATTTTTTACCCGAAGTGAAAGTGACATCAGCCTTCATTTACTTTTCATAATTCTTCTGTTTTGTTTTTCAGGGAGTCGGGGTATTTCTAACACAGGGCCCGTCGATTAGCGCCAGCTAAGACATCAATAACAGACTTTGCCTTTTTAGCACATTTATTTGATCACCTCAATAATTAATTTTGAGCAAGTGAATTAAGTAAGAAAACCACAGTGTCAACTTTAATTCTCCTACATTTCAGAACTAAACTTTCTTTCGTTAAAATACTAAGAGCTAAACCTGTTAGATTCATAGTAAGACTCCTTTAATTAAAATGTTATTATTCTCTTGTAACTCGTTTGAAATGCATCTTGAGGCCTTTCCATCCTTATGTGGTTCAGTGAAACAAGTAGGTAAATAACTTAATATAAATACATACATTTTGTTCATTTTGAGTTAATTTAACTTAAAGTTCATGGTTTTTATTTACATATCGCTTCAGAACTTACAAAAACGAGTTGTTCGATGAAGGTTAGAATTCAGTCCCAATCCTCTGACACTTATAATTGAACAAAATCACTGTTAGCAGCCATGTGTGTTGTCTTTGTACTGACCCTAATACAAAGTGAATTTTCTTTCACAGCAAATTCAATATTCACAACAATCTGCTCCAGTTAAGTTTCTTCTTGGAAACTTAAAAACTAAACTTAAAAATAACATACAGCATAGACCATAGACCATAAGCATGGTTTTATTAGATCCAACCTTGAGAGACAACACACAGACCACACATTTTTTTAAAGCCCATCTACACCCCTATAAAAAGCAGTGACTCACACAAACACATCTATTAAGACACAACCACTGACGCAGGTGAGAGTTACAAGGGTTTATTGCCTTAGGGACCCTGTTTAGAGCCTGTTTACCAGATTTTTTTTAAAGTCTAAACCATGTATACTGTATGAGTCAAAGTTCTCGCCATTATCACCGTCTTCATGCTCCAAACAGCATCCGATGATCAAACAATATAATGAAGCCAAACAAAGCCATTAAAGCTAATGGTCAATAAAAGCAGTGACTTCACCGGACACAAACACGAGCACTTTAACTTGTGAATTTTTGTAGCAGCCACTACATTCTAAAATAGATGACCTCAAATGCATAAATACAGGAGATGGCCCTGATGAGTGAAGGTTTAAATGAGGCCAGGGGGTAAACATGTAATCCACATTTTAGAGATTGTTTGTGTAATTTCGTGTAAAAGTTAAACACACACACACAAAGTCATTGATCACAACTAAAAGCAGATTGGGTCAGGAGAATATGTTTGGCAAGAGGGTGACAGTTCTTCAAATAATAAAATAAAATTAATAAATGAAGATAAATAAAATACAGAAAAGATGATTCATTTTATTTGTTTTGCTTATGTCATTTCCATTACTTGTTGACAGATGCAGGGCTAGAAACATGGTGAATGAATGAGTCATCCTTGTTTAATTAAAACGCCTTCCCTTCACAAACATGGGCACTGTCTTCTTACTGAGCCAGCAGCTGCAGGTTGCTCCTCCCACTGGAGTTTGTGAGCGGGACCAGCGGCACTGGGGTTTTATCAGCGCCCGAGGTTGACGAAAGGCGGGTGCGTGTGTTCATGCTTCGTTGTTCCAAAGATAAAGCTTCCTGTTTTCTGGAAAGATCCTTCAGCATGTGGCCATGATGTAGCTTCATCTTTTGTAGAGAGTGCCTGAGTGAGCATGAGATGGGTTTTAGACTGATTTCATTCCTCTCTGGTTTGAATGAGCAGATAAATAAAAACATGTATAATATCAGCTCTTCTTTGTTATCATAGTAACAAGACAAGACTCACTGAGCCTCAGACAGCTTTTGCTTCAGGGCCATGACCGTGTCCTCCAGCTGATGGACTTCATCAACGAGCCCATGCTGAACCTGAACACATACAGGAAAGAGAAGAGATCAGTCAGGACGAAGCACATCGACTGCTATTGCTAATATTGGTATCCTTGAACTACTACAGTATATCTTATAAATGAACCTCGTCTCTGCACAGGTCCATGCCAGGTCTGTTGGTCCGATTCTCCAGTCTGGTGTGAGCCAGTTTCAGGGGGGCTGTTTTGGCCTGCAGATCTGCATCCAGCCCATGGATGTCAGCCTCCATTTCTGCCATTTCATCTTCAGTCTAGAGACAGATGCACAGTCAGAAACACTTCATTATAAACACAAATATCTCGCTTGCTGTGACCCCTTCATGCCTAATCTCAAATCTACAGATCTCTCTTACATTTCTTATTTGCCACTCCAGCTCATCGCAGGCCTGCTCTTCATGGTGATGACGCTTACGAAGTGCAAACTCTGTGGCCCTCTGCTGAGTCTCCAAGTCATTCTGCAGCTGAGATACATAGGAAAACAAAAGAGACCAATAGAAATTATAAAATAAACTTTAGAATCATATTTTGTATTTCTTTCAGTCTGAATGATTTTGCAAAAGGTCTGTAATATTGTTGTTGTGTCGTAGCATTGTTGCTAAGGGCCACGAAGGAAAATGCTGCAAATAAAAAAAGCTACTATCTGCGCCCCATGTGCAATATAGCATTTGTACTGTAAATACAATATGGCCAGGTGTAGTTACTGTACATTACACCCACCTGGGCTCTGCTGAGACTCATGTCCTCCCTCATTTGCTGGGACACCTGCATGGCCTCCTGGGCACGAGCAACATTATACTGGCTGAACTGGACCCACTCCTGGGGGGTGGAGGAACTATAACAGTGACGATGACAGTTCTGCATTTTAGCTATTAGGGCGCGAGTTAACCAAGAAAGCTGCAAACCAATGTATTATTCTACTGCATTCAAATTTCTCTAGTATACGTATATTGTGCAATGAGAAACTTATCAGCAGTTGTGTGTCAAAATCCCATAAATCAGTGATCTAAGAGTTTTAGCAAAGATGTGATGTAAAATTGACAGAAACCACTGCTGTGTCTTATTTTTCTGTTATGTCAGACACCCTCACACCCCAACGTTACCCTGGTGGTATGCGAGTTGGGTTGGTCTTCAGGGAGATGTGAGGTGACTTTATTGTAAGTGAGAGGCAGGACATATCAACATCCAGTGCATCCATCTTGTTCTGAAGGTCAGCAGTCAACTGGTGCCGAGCCTCCTGCAGAACACTAGGAACAGGCATACAGAAAGGTGGTCGGTGATTTTATTTTATTTTATTTTTTTACTTCATACAGTAATGCATCACACTGTAGCATCCCATACCACAGCTGTTCGAAGGCTTTGTCTATGTGCTGCTGCAGAATCTGCTGCACGTTTTCAATGAGCTCCACTTCTTTCTTCAGCTGCTCGTCCACAGGGTCGGCGACCAGCTCATTCCCGCACCGTCCCTCCCTCAGCGTCAGACACTCGGTGCTGACCTCCAGAGGGATGACAGTTGCAGCCAGGGCCTGCTCAGTCTGCTCTTTAGCCTGTCCCAACACACGCCAGGACTGAGGTTACTTCACTGTCAGCTCAGTCTGACTCAACCGGTGAAGTTTGCCAGAGGAGAACAAAGTAACACCTACATGCTCACAAGTATGATAGTTGTCTGTTGAAGGGAAACTACTTACACTTTAAATTTTGATTGGATATGAAGAAAACTGATTCTACACCTAAGACAAATACACTCACACAGGTATAAAAGTATAGAGACTCTAGGTCTTTCTTTACAAAGGCTGGCATCTTTGCACTATTATGAACACAAATTGCAATTCTCTCTTATTTGTTTCAGAGATTCTTGGACAAATCACCAGGGTCAGCGCTTCCATCTCTTCATCCACTTTCTGGGCGCAGCCTTCCAGTGCTTCTTTCCACCGAGCAACATCCCAGATCCGGTCACTCAGTCTGCGAGACGTATTGCTCTCATCCCAGGTTGTCTAAAAAGAAAAAGGAGCACTGATGAAATGTGGAGAAAGGAATTTGTGGACGGTATGTTGTGAAACAGAACATCATTCAGTCATTCATCCTGTAAACACATTGTTTATATTGCTGGTAGGTATCCTGACAAAACAAGAACCCACCTTACAGTTGGACTCGTTGCGTAGTGACCTCCCTTCTTGTCGGACTGCATTAGAAATATGTCGCTCATGTTGAGCTATAGCAGACAGCTGGTGGTTGTTGCTGTGCCACTCTGACACGGTGTGGCGCAGACCAGGCTTTGCAGGAAGTGTGGACATTCTACTGCTGCTGCAACATGCAGACATTTCTATCACTGTATTTGTCATGTACAACTAACTGTGTAGGATTTGTTTTGGCAAAACCTTTACATAGCTATACATACCCTTGAGTTTCATAACATGATACAACGCCATTATGCAGCACAAATGGATAGTGAGATTGCAAAGCAATTTTGGAATTATTATTCTATACATTACAAATAATACAAGCAATTTTTAAGGACAGCAGTAGACATAACTACAAACAATGTTCTTAAAAAAAAGCTCATCTGAGTTTCATGTTTTCTTTCTTTATCTTGCCGAGGTTAAGGCCTAACTTGAGTCTTATTGAGCTCAATCTCAAACATCGCGACAAGTTAAAATCTCATTTAAAAGTTTCTTGACTTGGAATTTTACTCACCGGAATTCCAGAATATCCCCACAGGCGTCGCGTGCTGGTTTTCCGCACGAGGTCAACTATAGCAACGGC
>NW_018127914.1:5383880-5385342 GCF_001952655.1 Monopterus albus
TTCCCTTACACCATTGGCTAACAAGGAACATAAAGAGTAAGGTTTTATATCCACTAACCTGTCATATGGCATTATGGTTTTTAAAAATGTCAAACAAGATATCAGTATATATATGCAACACCAAAAATTTAATTTGACCTCCGCCGTGTCCTGGTTATTAGCCTGTGCACATTTTACATTAACATATATTATTGGATTACAGCCTAATTATTGATGCATTTTTGTGTGCTTCAAATGGTAAAGGCGAAGCTAATGTATAAGTTCGGAGGTTGAAACTAACTAGGTACCTTTACTCCAGTACTGTACTTAAGTACAATTTAGAGGTATCTGTACTTTGCGTATTTTCATTGACTGCCACGTCATATTTTGATTTCATTACAGAGAAAGAAACTGTACTTTGTACTCACTACATTTATTTGATATTTGCTTATAATTAGGCTACACTGAATTTTGTTTTCAACATGTCCAGGGTGTACCCCGCCTCTCGCCCACAGCTGGCTGGGATTGGCTCCAGCCCCCCGTGAGTCCGTTTGGGACTAAGCGGTTTGGAAAATGGATGGATGGATGGATGAATTTTGTTTTATTAATCTCATTCAGAAACGTAGCCAAGTTATCAGGAATGGTACATAGCTTCTGTAATAAACCACACTCAGATATAAACACTTGTTTTATTGTAGTATCAGAATTAGTCATGCCAGTGGTTATATTTCCATGCTGTGGTGACTTTCAGTGTAGACAAAAGCTGGTTAGTTAACTATCATCACTCAAATCCAAACTGCTCTCAGCACAGTCCTGACCATTGTTGTTTTATGGTGTTCTGTCAGTGGCAATGGTTCCCAAAAATTTGAGTGATTATTGCGAAACAAAACAAACAAAAAAAAAAGAAAAGCCACTTCGGGTGTCCACTAAAATGCAGCAGGACTGGTGGGCCAGAGGCTGATGTCAAACCAAGACCTCACATGACCGAACCTCTATTTCAGTGAAGTACACCGGTGGACTTATTCAGCAGATAATACAAATAAAATGCATTTTAATGCCCACTACAAATGATTCACACATTGAAAATCAGCTCAATATTCCCATTTATCTGCACATTGCACCCAACAGGGATGCAGAGATCTAACCTTTATATGTAGACGTCTTTGAGTGTGGGAACCACTTGCCAGTGCACTGTCCCAGTAACCTGAGCTATGTTAACCTAGATTCTCCAACAGGCTTTCATTAAGGCCTTGTACTAAAAATAAAAACCCCCATGCATGTGATACAAAGCTGCTTACCCTTTGACTGTCAGAAAAGTATTGAAGTTTTCAAATTTATTGACATTGGACTGTGTTTATAAAGTTTGTGAGCTCTGCCTAGTGCTTGAAACGTCAGTGTTAGGAGGCAGAAACTGAAAACTGCACACAGACATGATCCACTGACAAACTATCCGTGGTGACAGCAACGAGCATGATCAGAAGAT
>NW_018127914.1:5385396-5388423 GCF_001952655.1 Monopterus albus
TTCTGAGTACACATTCCTTAAGGAATAAATAAAAAAAAGCAAATGGAAGCTATAATTCTTGTCACATTTAGTAGTTTCAAACAGCAAGTGCCAACAAAGAGGAAGGAGCAGGGGTTTGCAGTATGATAAAAACGTGAAATCAATAAAAGTGAATGAATGTAATGAATCTGTGGCAGTTTCATAATTTATAAAAGGAAAGTTTGGTACAAGTGTGGCGGTGCGGTGCAGAGGTCGTTTTCCTTAAAGCACAGGTGAGAGGTTCAGTTAGCTACACAGTTAACGGATTTCAGAGTCTTTCAGCTGTGGGAGGAGGAGGAGGAGGCGTTTTCAGTTTGAAGTCCGTCAGTGTGTGTCTCGAGCCCTGGGTGTGGATTTGTAGTCCAAATTGTCTCTCGTTGTTATTCCTATCCTGGTATTGTTCAGGTGGGTGGGAGGATGCAACATTGTGTTTGTGACATTACATGTGTCCAGTCCACAATCACTGTGGCGTTGCATCTCCATTGATTTCTACGCCGTGCTGCTGCAGCTGTGCTCGAAGAAGTGCGTTATCATTCTTTAGCTCCTCGATCTGGAAAAACCACAGAACCAGAAAATAAGACAAGGAAAACGCTGAGTTTCATTTCACTCACTTTCATCCTTGGAGAGTTTGAATAACAACAGAAGGGCTGTAGGCAGCAAGTAATTTCATTTCATTTCTGAAGTTATTTTACACTGATCTTTTTTTTTTTTCATAAATGTGCTGCTACCCATCCAGATGTTTTCCTGTTAACATGGCCAATTAAATAGGCAACCTGATGCTCACAGGCCTGCTTCCCAAAATTTTTGTTCTGTGTTACTTAAAATAAACAGAACCTTAGATATGTCTATCAAATTCAGACTCAAGTAATGAAGGTTTTCATGGGAGGTTGACCTGTTTTCTAAGCAGCTCGTTGTCCATCTCGACTCGCTCCACCTCTTTGTAACTCTCCTGCAGCCGCTGGTTACTCTGACGCAGCTCTCGGATGTAGTCACAAGCTTTGGACAGGATGCCTCCTTTACTCTGTGAAATGCAGATAGAGATGTGTTAAAAAGGACTCATCACCTTCTTTATTACCAAGTTCTTTTTTTAAACCATTCAGCCTCCCCTACTATGTCACTCACATGAACATTTACTGAACCTTCCTCCAGTGACTGAACCATTTCATGCTGGCTGAGTGTGTAACCTGGAGGCTCAGTCTGACTCCCAGCATTAGCTATAGAAGCATGCATTAGGTGAAAGGAGAGGTTGGACAGAACGTGCATAGATTCAAGCAGTAGTCAGGTCAATGAGTCTGGAAGGAACAGAATTTTTTCTAAGTCCCAGCTTGGACTACCAGGGGCGCAAGTTACAATTTTTTTCTTTTTTCTAAGTCCCACAGCGTGGACTACCAGGGGCGCGAGTTACAATTTCTTTTGCCCATCTGGGCTCCTGCTGCTCCACTCCTCCACACCGGCTTCAAGCACCATGAAGACATGGAAGGCAGAAAATATTATGCAGACACAAATTTAAAAAGATCACAGACAACGGCTCCTTTCAGGCCATGTAACAGCAGTGTGACCTTGAAAAGCCTGCTCTATAGAGGGGGATTTAAACCATTATTGTTGCAGAATATATATGGTATTAGAACCGATTTCTGTAGGTAACTCACCGCTCCAGTTCTGCTGTCTACACTGCAGTCAGGGATGATTTTTGACAGTGTAACAATCCAATTGTTAATCTTGTCTCTTCTTCTTCTCTCCACTGCAAAGACAGAAATACATTTCTAACCATTAAGCTGTAGTTCAAATATACTCTATCTTTAGAGAGGAAGCAACTGTAAAATAACTTATCAGCAGACCCTGTCACTTTCATGCACTCCAACTACTACAAAACACAAGAAAAACTCCAACAACCATCTGTTACAAAAGACAAGATTAAAACAAAATAGCTCAAACCCTCATTGCAACAATGACCACACACCTTCATTGTGCTGTGCTCGTCGTCTCTCATCTCTGGGCGCCCGTGGACCGTCCACCTTCCTGTAAAAACAAAGAACTTATGAATAAAATATCTGAGTTTAAATATCAATGAACTTCATCTGAATTAAAATTCATTTTGAAAAAAACATGATAAAAGCTACTGTCCATTGCATCAAAACAAAGATGCATATTCTCTGTCTTATGTTTTTAGCTTTGATGAGGAAGGCCCACATGCACCACTAGTTCTGGTCTGTATTAGCCCTGACTGGGGGATTTGGGGATCAGATGCAGGCACAGCTGAACCTTCAGGTCATCTGAAGGGCACACGTTTGTGATCCTGCCTCTGAATTAGAATGCATCATTTGCTATTGGCCATATTTGTACTAACAAGAGTCATAGGATGTTTCTAACCTATAGCTGATTGTTTACTAAACCTTCCAACATATATTTCATACAAAGAGGATGCTAACGATCGATTAGTGAGCCACCAAACGTCTGTCTCTACAACACATGATGGGGGCAGGGTGGGGCAGATGTGAAAGTTCTTCTCACCAGTTTGTACTGCCATGCTGCAACACCTGGCTTTCATCAAGGTCTCTGGGGATGGCAGGTAAGTAGGACAAAGTGTGGTTTTCAGATGGTAAATGATGGATATAGATTTTTTTATATCTTAATTTGTACACACAATAACAAAGCTAATTATTTCACAAATGGGAGGAAGGGGTGAAGAACATTGAGTCCACTGTGAAGTTACAGGGTTAAGGGTGAGGAAATATGGAGGTGAGAAGTCGGCCAAACACGTAGGGAGAGAGTTATGGTGGTTTGCTAAGTTCAGGGATGAGACGAATGTGCGGGGAAGTATCGTGTTATACTCACGCAGTGTAGGTGTGTGTGCGTGGTGCGATGGTACGAGGGGTCGCCGTCTGCAGCACCTCTGGGGGGCTCATCATCACATAAAACTGACCTGGATTTAAACGTTCAAATTTAACAAATCCTTCTGAGAAAACATCATGACCCAGGAAACAAACAGTGAATGAGACAAAAAAAGCT
>NW_018127914.1:5388575-5394537 GCF_001952655.1 Monopterus albus
TGGCGGAGGGGAAAAAAGCAAACCGCGTCTCTCCTCCCGCCGTCTCCCCAACAGGGCTGCCCCCGTTACTGAAAGGGTTCTGGATAACAGCCTGGCACAGGTGGAGTCAGGGGACAAGAGAGTCCAACACAAGTTTCACTATCGTCTCAGAGTCTGTGGCTTGATTTTTTCCAGTTATAATACAAAACAGTATAGTCGAAAGAATGTAAGTTTAATAAATCTCTGTTTATTAACATAATATTTTACTTTTCCTCTTCTAGTTATAGACATGGACACCTGGTCACGATGTGTAATGACCAATGAGGAGAAGGACAACAGGGCAAACAACACACTGCAACATATGGTTTGTGCAACTCCAAATTTTTCTAATTTTATTTAAGTGTAGACCAGGAACTGTGCAGGGAATTCAACTGGTGAAAGGCTTCTGTTTGTGAGCAAACACCACTGTGAATCAGACACAAATCACATCTTCACACCTGCTTCAATCTCACAGTGCTTGTGTGTTTACTCACCTGTGCCACAGCCTGAGGGGCTCCAGCAAATGCTGCAGCCGAGACGACACTGACGGCTCCATTCCCATCAGCTGCTGCTTCTAACTGATCGTCTGTTACCTGAACCACACGATAGGTCACCTGGGGACAGAGTGCAAGTGTTTCAAAAGAGGAGTTATCACACTGGACCTTCCTGGTTTTATTATCACTAATTTGTGATGATTTCTGTTTGGATTTCCATAATCTGCTATTTGTGTTTCACAATTTCCACATATATTTTAATAATAGACAGCTGACAAATTAAAGGAAAAGCCTGGATAGCTGAGTGGTCATGTAGAAAATGCTGTTGTTTTGCAGAGGGGAGGTTCTCAAACTCACCTGTCCTCCACTGTTCTCTGTACGAAACTGGTACTGCACGCTGTGGTCAGCAAACGCAGTCTGTGGGACACCGGTGATGGTCACTGCAGTCTGCTCCTCCGACCCCACCGCCTCTCCTACAACACACAAGTCACTGTTTTTCAAATCCATGATGTTGCACCCTAATATTAACACAGATGGATGTCTGTAGATGATGACCACAGACATCCACACATTTTGCTCAGGATTTATTTGTTTCACTTGACTGAACTATAAGAAATCTGGCTCCTACCTTCCTGTAGCTGCACTTCTTCTGTTTCCTGTTTGTGACTAAAAAGCAAAAGAGAACAGCAGCGAGTTAATTTCACACTGAATCCTAATTTCACACTGCGTAGAGCGAGCTCCCACAATGAGCTGTGGCTGCAGAGCGCCCCCAGGTGGTCACATGAAATGATGGATAAAGCATAAATAAAGTGAAGCGCAATTGACGTGCAAACGTGACAGAAATGTCTTCTACAACTTCCGAGAAGAAAATTATAATCACTTGACAATTGACAAGACTCAAGCCTACGTGATTCGATTAGCTACATGCGTAATGGTGAACTTTGCAAATAACTAATCCATGGCCCTTACAGTCTGGTTTAAGCATCTTAATCCTAAAAGAAATGCATTAAGCAGCTTACAGTAACCGCGTAGTGTAATTAGATGTTAAATGTTGACCTGAAAAGTGGGTTAAAATTGTCGCTGTGGATTTGCTTTTTATCTAGTAAATAAAACATAGCATCGTGATATTACAGATGCGCAAAGTGGCGCACAGTTTCTGCTGAAAATGTTTTTATAGGTGCTTAAACGCAACATCCCCTCCAGCTGCACAGTCACTGGTTTACTGGCAGGCACAACACGAAATATTGCAGAAATAATAAAAGTAGTTATCTGGAGCAGGGAGGTTTATTAACAGTGCACTGTGATATAAGCACTAAGGCTTTAGGCCGTGGGGCGAGCCATGTCTGAGCAGGAAGCGCCCAGGAGCCTCTCACCTCGCCGAACTGTCCAGACTCTGCTCCAGCATATCCATGAAGCCTCGGCGGGTGTAAAACACCGATATTCAACGACGTTGATTTACGGAGATGGAAGCGCTGATCACGGGGACAAACACACGGGTCATGTGAGAAAGACAGTCCAGGACACGTGAGGTAGCGACCGGGCGAGAAGCTAAAATGGAGGCCGCTGCTGAGCAGGACGAAGACGTCTGCGTCAGTGTGGGGAACAAAAACCAGCCCGAGTGTTGGCCCAGCTTTACGGTGGTGGTGCTGCTACGACCGGGGGGGTTCAGCTCCTTAACGTCTTTTTGATTAACTGCTGTATGCACGGATGGAAGATAGTTTCCTTTAATATGATCGGTTGGAAATGTTTTTGTCGTCGGTTTCCGTTTTATTGCTCTGCGCCGCACAGCTGCTGTTTATCCGCGCAAAGCTGCGGCTGCCACATGCACTCAATAAAATATGGAGTGGACTAGTTTGAGCGTTTTGTTTTGTAATGAAATGAATGTTTTCATGGTCATTTTTGCTTTGTCTGCAAAAGATTTCGAATATTGCAATCCAGCATCCACATGACACCTCGGGCGCAAAGAGTTTGGTGGATAGATGTGGGTTGTCCTGTATTTTTTACTCGGTTTATTTCTGTAGTAAAACTCTATTACGCACGGATGATCTGTAGCTTTTTCAGACGATTCATTTCCAGAAGATTACGATCAGTTGTACAGTATTTATGTAAGAGACACGCTGACAATATGCTTGTCAACGGCACTTTTTCAGGTTGTTTGCCCAGGTGACCACAAAGATCCAATACGGGTTTTCTCACAAACCACATGACAAAAACTGTCCATGTAGTGGCACAAACCAACGCACAGCGCCCGCACGCTTTTCACCATTCACAGTTTTGTCATGGTCCACAGGTAACACCAATGCTACTTCTAAACCCGAAGAAATACACGCATGTGATTTATTGGACCGAGTGAGAAAACAGATACACCGTAATGTTTCTGTGCAGACACAAGCTTTCCATCAAGTTCCGCCAGTGGGAGGCGATGTGGTGTCTGCAGCAGGCGCCGCGTCACGGTTAACAAAGTACTTTAACTTTATTATATTGCTTTGAATTAACATTTATCCTCAGTGAGGTTTGACATGGCAGTCACACTGTTGAGCTGCAAATCGCATGCAACAGCTCTATTCCATTTTAAAATGAATTGTCACCGTATTCGGTCGTTTTGAGCAAAATGGGAAAGAACAGTGACGTGCCCATCTGAAAATAGTAAATTAATAACTGACACAATGGTCAGAACAGCTTAATATTTCTAAAACAGAACAGAATAAAGTTATAGACAAGAACATAGCACATGTAAGCAGACATCTGCACATACTGTATAGGCTACACATGAAAAAAAGTTTCCTGGTGTCCCAAGATAAACCTGAGAGTGCCCAAAATCATCAAGAAAATTAAAGGGTTATGAGTTATTAAAGGTTTTGAGTAGGACTGACCTCTCTAAGCAATCAGAGAAACTGACTTACTTCTGCTTGATCAGTAAGTTTTGCATTCTCATTTATTTCATAGCAAATATCTGAAGAGCTGGGCAGAGCCTGGTGGAGGTTAGCAGGCCTTAGTAGAGCATAGTGGAGCAGGGAGAGGGAGCTCTGGGCGGAGCAGAATGGGCTGATGTGGAGCTTTATGCAAGTGCCACCTAAAGTCACACACTGCATTTTAAAGTCTTACAAAAGGTCTTAAGACTCCTGTTCTGTATTTTGGGGCTAAAACAATCTGAAATCTCTTATATTACTTGTACATTTTAACTTTATTGCAAAATATAGGGTTGAGCCAAATATTGTGAATGTCTAAGCTCAACTCAGCCAATAGATCTGCTTAAAATTATCCCTTGTACGTATCACATGGCATTGTGCATTTTTCTGAATAGAGGCTGACTCATTCAGTCAGACTGCACACCAAGTACAGTGACAGAGAGACGAAAGAGACAGAGAAAGAGAGAGAGAGGAACAACCACCTACAAAAGTGCCAAATTTGAGTCCAGCCTCCTTCCTCTCCTCTCCTCCCATCTCATTCTTTCCTACAGGGCACTCACAGATGAGTTTTCAGTCAGTAGGAGGCTGAACAGAATTGAAGGACAAAGACAGATACTCAGATCACAAGATAAAGAAAATTAGCAGAGAAGTCTACAGATTTCCTCAGCAGAGTTTTCTTTTCTTCTCACCAGCTATAAAAAGGTAAATATTTTTGTATAAAGTTGCCATCCTTTGTGCACAGGCATTACTTTGATTTTAGGGTGGAGTCGATGACCCCTCCCATGCTTTTTTTGACTCATTATGCTCTTCAGCTTTTGTGTGTGTGTGGTTTTTTTGCAATTACACTCAAAAGACTTTATCTGGGAATTATGTGTATTTTAAAGTCGCTACTATAATTTTTACCATTGTAAACTTGTCATGCTTCAATGGAAGTTCACAAATTCAGCTTTTTCTCCAAAGTAAAATCAGCTTTTAAAGATATGCATTTTTCCTTCATAATTTTCTGCATTTATTTAGATAATAACAGTGGTGGATGTTGAATGTATTTGTAGGCTGAACTGCACCGTTAACTTTCTTAATACAGTCCTAAATACACTTTGTACAGTACAGTGCCAATATTTGCATATATCAAAATAGAAATATTTAGTGCATATATTGTGCATTAAAAACACATTTTTTGAATAATTAAGTTGATCGTCATGTCTGTTTTTGATAAGATAGCAGAAAAGTGCCATGGCGACACCCAAAAACACTCCCCGAGGTGCAAACAACACACTATCACCCAACCGTATCACCCGGCTCCAGGAGAAGGAAGATTTGTGTAACCTCAACGATCGCCTGGCTGTCTACATCGACAAGGTCCGCTCCCTGGAGGCTGAAAATGCAGGCTTGCGTCTGCGCATTACTGAGTCGGAGACAGAGGTCACCCGGGAGCTGACGGGCCTGAAGGCTGCCTATGAGACCGAGCTGGCCGATGCCCGTCAGACCCTGGACTCTGTGGCTAAAGAACGAGCACGTCTTCAGCTGGAGCTAGGAAAGCTGAGAGAGGACCACAAGGAGCTAAAAGCTAGGTGGGTCATGGTGCACCACATGGGTCCACACTGGAATCTGACTGTATGCATGCATGTGTAGGGCGGTGCTACCAAAGAAAAAAAGTTATACTGAGTGGGGTTTGTCTTTTGGGGTGTCCCCCCATGTAGGGCCCTGAATTTCTTAAAAGCACCCCTGTGTGTTTGTGAAATATAGTGTATTCACAATTAAAGTGAGACTATATAAAAGATATGTCACAGCAGTGAAAAGCTGAGTTTATAAAAAGTAAAGCACACTTTTTCCTATGCTGTTACAGCCTCATGTTGTCTGCTATGACCAGAAGAACAGTGGCACAGTTGTTGAGTAACTGACATTACTGGGTCAGTTTGCTGTGACTCCTTTATACCTGCTCTACTGTTATGCTACAATTTAGCATCAACTATTATCCTATAGTTATCACTTGTGGCCACAGTGGCTGCTGTTCAAAGTAACAAGCTTTAAAGTCAAAATTACCAAACATTCTTGGAGGGTAACCAGATTACTGTATTTCTTCATCGGTTGTTATGGGAAAACATGTAACAGAGCAAAACTTGTGCAACAAGCAGTTTTGTCTCCAAAATTGTAGGGTTTTTGGTCAAAAATAAAACAAGACTGTCTGTTATATCAAAGTGAAAACATACAAGTGATCCAGATATTTGGTTTTTCTGACAGCCATCAGAGAAATCAGCTGTGCTGAGGTTTCTGAAATCCCTCCTTTCAACCAAATCTTTATAGATTTAAATGCATCTATTTGTTCATACATAGTGTTAATAAAACACCCCTGCATGTGATCCACAGCAGCAGAGCACAGTTACCCATGATCTCTTAATAACTGGTGATTGTATAAACATTTGCTGACAGTGTGTGAGCGCTGGCCTGCTGCTGGAGCCACTCCCTAGCTTAAGCACACCCTCCTCTTTGCTCTCTGCAGTTTGACGTTGGACTTCGAGTCTGTCTCCTTCCCATACTGCC
>NW_018127914.1:5394678-5420564 GCF_001952655.1 Monopterus albus
GTGTTTTGGGCAAACCAAAGCCGTTGCCGTGGCAGCGGCTCCGCTGTGGTTTGTGGCTACCAGATACATGGGACTGGATGGAGATAATTGTGGCCTATGAGTCATTTGGGTCTTTCCTCTGTTCCTATTTCATCCTTATTCAAAAATAGCCCATAATTGTTTCATTAGACTGTAAAGGAAACCGTAGCAATTCTCTTTCCGCTTGATTCTTAAATTCCAAAGCACAATGAATGCCTATCCCTATTCTAGTCACTGGAATATCCTCTAGAAATACTACAGGCACAACCAGGAAGATGCACCTTAAACATCTGAGACTCTTCCGTCCTTTCAGGAACACCAAAAAAGAATCAGAACTGGCAGGAGCCTTGCAGAGGCTCAAAGACCTGGAGGCTCTGCTTAACTCAAAGGATGCATCCTTGACTACGGCTCTGGGAGAGAAGCGTAACCTGGAGGTGGAAAACAGGGACCTGAAGGCTCAGGTTGCCAAGGTAAACTCAAACTCACTCAGTGGAAACACATCTGGGCTCAATCCGTCTGTGGGCAGCCTACACAATGACCAGCTCTCTGCTCCATAATCTTCCTGGGTGTTTTTCACTTTTAGACACTAAATGTAAATCAGCGACTCAACTTTACCTTTAACACTAGCTGATAATGTTTGACTTTGTCCAGTGCAGTTTGTGGAAGTAAAATGTACAAAAATCCTGAGATGTTTTAGCCAACCTCAGCAGGCCAACTCTATCTGTCTTGGCTACTTGTGCTCAGAACAAAGGACAGCCTCCCTACTTGCCTGCCCACTTATGGTATTTACTGTGTCTCCACTCTGATGCCTGTTTGTGTGCATTGCTTTGTATTAATATTCAGTTCTTGTTGGGTTTTCCCAGCTGGACACCAGTTTGGGTGATGCCAGGAAGCAGCTGCAGGATGAGATGCTGAGGAGGGTAGACGGAGAAAATCGCATCCAGACCCTCAAAGAGGAGCTGGAGTTTCAGAAGAACCTTCACTCTGAGGTCAGTTTTCATCACCATCTGTAAATCATTTTATAAAGGAACTTTCACAGCATGTCAAAATCTACCCATCATTTCAAAAAGCAGGTAATTGTTGTTGAGACTGACCAGGGTTTTTGGCCAACAGGAGCTGCGGGAGATAAAGCGACGTCATGAGTCTCGTATGGTTGAGCTAGATAATGGCCACCAGCAGGATTTTGAAAGCAAGCTGTCGGAGGCGCTGATGGAGATGCGCAACCAGCACGAGCTGCAAGTTAAAATGTACAAAGAAGAGATTGAGAAGACTTACAATGCCAAGGTAGGTTAATGTTATAAAACTGAACTTGAACAGAACCTGTTTTCTATTGTGGTCATTCAAAACATTATAAGATGAGAATGCTACAAAGTCTTATGACACTTCTGATGTGCAGCAGGTTTGCAGTTTCACAGACTGATGCCAATGAAGTACGAGATTCCACAATGCTATGTTAGGTTACAGTCTATGTTTTATGAATTTTCCACCTTTTGTTTCTCTCTATCAGCTGGAAGGTGCTCGCCAGTCGGCGGACAGGAGCAGCCACCTGGTGGGAGCAGCACATGAGGAGCTCCAGCAGACACGGATCCGCCTGGAGTCCACATCGGCTCAGCTCAGCCAGCTGCAGAAACAGGTGACCTTCAAAAAACAGCGATCACCACTTCAGTTAGATGCTTATTTTAATTCAGCGCTTTTTATCCACTTTTCAGACTGTCTGTTTGGCTAACAATAAACAGAGATTTCACTAATTACTATTATATTTGGCCAAAACATCATTTATATCCTTTTTACATCCAAACCTAATTTTTAAAATGATACTGTACTTTCACAGTGATGACTCTGTGATCAACCCCTCTTGTTAGATTCCTCTGAAGTTGTGTTTTCAGACTAACTCAGCTGATTCAGACCTGACAATAACTCTTCTCTCCGGTCCAGCTGGCGGCCCGTGAGGCGAAGGTGAGGGACCTGGAGGATGCCTTGTCTCGGGAGCGGGACACTACACGTCGCTTGCTGGGAGACAAAGACAGAGAAATGGCAGAGATGAGACAGCGGATGCAGCAACAGCTGGATGAGTATCAGGAGCTCCTGGATGTCAAGCTGGCTCTGGATATGGAGATATGTGCTTACAGGAAGCTGCTGGAGGGAGAGGAGCAGAGGTGTGTTAGGCTCACAGTGACTGTAGTCAGTAAAAAAAGAGTTTGGCAGCAATAGTAATTTCCTTTGTGCTACAGAGCTGTCAGTCATGGCTCTTTCTCTGCTTCACACACTCCTTCAAAATGTCATCATGTCTGTCCCTGCAGGCTGCGTCTGTCCCCCAGCCCTCCACCCACCAGAGCAACAGGAAGTCGTTCCTCTACTTCAGCAGTTCACTCTCAATCAATCCACTGCAACGCTCAGAGCTCTCCAGCCAAGAGGCGCCGCCCCAACGACACGGACAGCGAGGCCTCTAGCTTTGCAGGAGGGTCTGTGGCTCGCACCCGCATCACCCAGCAGGCCTCAGCCAGTGGCCGGGTCACTGTGGACGAGGTGGACCTGGATGGGAAATATGTCAGACTCAGCAATAAAGCAGATGAGGTGATACAATGAATGTAGTTGTCAGATGATGAAGTATTATCTGAGAAATCTATTTGTTTGTGGTGACTTTATCCAATATTACTTGGATGATTTCAGACATTAAAAGCATTTATATCTAACATTAATCTTGCTCCTGCAGGATCAGAATTTGGGGAATTGGCAGGTAAGGCGGCAGGTGGGCTCTGGAGTGCCCATCATCTTCAAGTTCCCGGCTAAATTCACATTGAAGGCTGGTCAGAGGGTCACGGTAAGCTGCACGTTACTCAGCAGAATAGTGGATGAGCACAGTGGTAAACACTGTCACAGATCTCTCACCCCTACATTTGTTTGGTGGTCAGATCTGGGCCTCTGCTGCTGGTGGAACCCACAATCCTCCCTCTGACCTGCTGTGGAAGGCTCAGCCCTCCTGGGGTACCGGAGACCTGTTTCTAACCACTCTGATTAGTGCCAATGGAGAGGTACTTTGATTTGTCAGAAAGATGCTATATATGTCAGAAATTAGGTAAAAAGTCAAAAAAAAAATTTGAGCTGCTTTACAGCTTATCTCAAGGCAAACTTTTTTTGCAGGAAATGGCAATGAGGAAGGTCACTCGCACTCAGTTTGAAGAAGAAGATGATGACATGGTGAGAGATGTTGCAGTAAAACACAGTTACATAGTTTACTAACTCTTGACTGTTAATGGCTTTGGTGACAGTGGAGCCTCTAACCTGAACAAAGTAGAAATGTTAATACAGATGTACTGAGATATTTCCACGAATCCTTATTAAATCTTTATATCCAACGCTGGATCTGTGTCTACGCCTCAGCAGGTGGCTCACAGCACCTGTGGGGACGGTGAATACAACCTGCGGAGCCGGACGGTGGTCTGCGGCTCCTGCGGACTTCCTTCAGATAAATCCACCACCTCCTCTGTCACTTCAGCCTCCCGCTCCTTCCGCAGCGGAGGCATCTCTGAAGGTTTATTGCCGCACTCCTACGTGTTCAGCAGCAGCACTCCTCTCAAGGTGGGTACCGCAACACAATCAGCTGATATCTGACTTCCTTTTAAACTTTTTATGGCCTAAGCTTACAGCAAACAAATTATTGAGCTACTCTTGCAAGCTAAAGTGTGAATGTTTTAACATTTATATTTGATACTAACTGTGTTACATTTTTCTCAGACTGGAGCCAGAATGGAGAGCTGTCCAATCATGTGAACCCTGGGATCCATGTTCTAACACCTGCCAGTACTTATCAGGTTTCAGTTATTATTTGTTTAGTCACAGTTGTAGTTATTAAGCTCAGATAATTTTCATGATGCTGTATGCAGTACAGTTTTATCCTGCTTTTTTATATTGTACATAGGCATGCTTAAGAAATATTTTTTGAATAAAACAGTCACTTGTATTGGTGACATTAAAATTTTCTTCAACCTGGCAGTGAAATATGGAACTACCAGCTATTAACAACCTAAAACAACAATTTTACTTTTTAAATTTTACTTTCACTGCTAAAAAAAGAGTGAGAGAAGTGGTAGGTTTCCACAGCTACTGCAGCTGTGAGATCAATCATGCATACATACATCAGATGTCCATTAAACACCTTTAACATACTGACACAGCAGGGTGATGATAAATTCATTTGTGTTCATTTATTTTAAATAATAAATATAATTTGTCATTCAAACTGCCTCATTTGAAGTAAACTGACTCCATCCTTATTACGGGTTTACAGAATGTTGTGCATCTTTCTGATATGAATAAACAATTTCAAATGAATAAACATGTTTTCAAATATTTGGCTTATTTTTCTTAATACTGAACAGTACTGTGATGATTCGAGAAATGTCTAAGTACATACCATAAAATAGAAATATTGACAGAAATAAAGGGCAAGTTATTGAAATGAATCATCATTTGTCTTTTAAATACCTGGGGTTAAAAAAAATACACATTTGAATATTTTTGAACTGAATATTCATCACCATCTAAGATATCAGTGCAAGAAAAATATTTACCTCAGGTTACTGCATTCATACACCAGCTTAATTTAAAACAAGCAAAATCAGATAGTTTCCATTTTCAGGTATATTGTCACAGTAATAGGTTTGGTGATAATACATTTGTATTCATCAATTTCCAAAGCTGTAAAGTAATATTTACTTCCACGCTGTACTTAAGAGCTATTGTAAGGTATTTGTATTTCCAGTTTATGCCACTTTATACTTTTATTCCACTACACTCCAGAGGAAAATACACTTTACTATATTTATCTGTAATTGTATTGTAGCTACAACATTACAATGCTGCATATGTGTTAATTCAACAATAGCCATATTTTTGAAACACAGTTTTTAATATAAAATTCTGAAATAAGTCATTTCCTAAACGTTTGATATTTTAAGTGTATTTTGCAAAAAATGATTGTACTTTCACTTCTATACACTGGCTATATTTGTGGCCTATTACTTTTGCTAGATGTAAATATGTCTTTCAGTACTTTTCCACACAGACTTTAGTTTCAGAGATCCGACTTTTATTTTGAAATTAGAACAATGTTTATAATTTTCAAACCCGGAAGTCAGCAACGCACTAGGTCGCGTGTGTTGCTTCACGATTGATTTATCAGTGCTTTGTTGACCTGTAGGTAGTTTTACTGAGTTGTTTCAAAAGAGAAACGTGCGTGTGAAGTTGTTTTCAGGAAATATTTGCAAAAATTTGGTGAGCGTTATTAACATTTTGTCACATATTCAATCCGCAGCGCATATCTAAGTTGTAGCTAGTTTAGCTACTAAGCTAAATTATTAGCTAGTAGTAGCTAGTTTAGCTATTAAGCTAAATTATTAGCTAGTAGTAGCTAGTTTAGTCTAGCGTACCATTTCTGTGGTTGAACTATGCTGTTTATAAACTGTAACACAATAAATCGTAACAATAACTAGCCTAACTAGTCGTCATGTTCGTTAGAGCAATGTACTAGGTAGTTGCCCTCTGCTATAGTTATATAAAGCTGAAACTGGACAAAGATCATAAACTAATATATCAGAATGGCGTGTATCAGGTATCACAAATGTGCACAGACACTTAATAACCACTCAAACTTGCTGTCATTAGTTGAATAGAATAGTGTTCACTGAACTGTAACATCCCATTGTGTTCCCATTTTAGTTTGTATTTTATTTTTATGTAAAACTTAAACAACAGAATTGTAATTGTTTTGTCTTTATCTCTGCAGAAATTAGTAGTCAAATAATTGATTTTATTAAGTGACAGAAATCATTTTGAAAAAATATTTGGTCTCTTATTAAGTAGAAATGCTGTATTTGCTGCTCCATCTTCTCCTGTAGTTTATACTAAAGCTCTTAACATTAAAAAATATGAAAATGTTAGTTGATAATAAAAATGATAGTTAATCGATACTTTGTAGTATCATTGAAGTCTAGTTTGATTCTTTATGATTATGTTTGATGTAACACATCATTGCAGACATGGACAGACAAGTCATTTCAAAATACAGCTTACTCTGAAAATGGTTAAGTACAGATCATTTTGCAATCTAATGATGTTGTTATACACCCTGTTAAAGAATGTTTAATGTTTTGTTCATTGTTCTGTTCTGTTCTGCATGTTTGAAAGAATAAATCAATCAATCAATCAATCAAAATGCACTGAGAAGCAGTAAAGTCCTCCCCAGACACGGTATATTCCACAACCTCTGGGTTTTCAGAGGGAGCAGAGAAAAATATAAGCAAGAAAAAGAAAGCAGTGTAACAGCAGCATCAGCAGACTGAGCATCAACACTGGAGCTGCTGTACCTGCCAGAGCTTTCAGGCTTTGCTTCATGTTTAGGTTTATTGATTTGGTGGAGGCTCTACAATTATACTTAATTCACCAAATTATGGGATGGATTGGGGGCTAACGTCCATCAGCTCTGTTTAGATCACTGTGATCTTTTGTGTACACGCAGTTTGGGTCCACCTGGATGTTGAGTGTTCGGACTCTGTTCGGGATCGGCTTCCTGGTGACCCAGCAATCCTTGCTCGGTCAGGGACATGTCCGCTGGCCACTGCAGCTAACATCCACAAGACAGACTGTTTTAATAGCAGACCTGCATCCACCATGGCACAGACCATCAAATATCTCGGGTAAAATGTTTTTTTTTGTCTTGTACACAGAGCAGTAAAAACATGTTCTGATTGTGTGTCTCCAAATTGAGCTGTAGCTGCTCCACAGGCAGGAGGAGGCCCAGCACATTGATGAGGAGCTCTTCAGTGAGTATGGCTTCAGCGTGGACCAGCTGATGGAGCTGGCTGGACTCAGTTGTGCCACAGCCATCACTCGGGTGAGGCGTCAACCAAGGTTCTGTTTAATGTAGAGTTGCAGCTATTCATGAATTAATCAGCAATATTTTGAAGATTTAATAATTGTTTGAGAATTTTTTTATGACAACATACCAAGTTTTCTGGTTCAGGCTTCTCTGATGTGATGATTTGATGCTTTATTTTGTCATAAATTAAAATAAACAGAATATTTTGGGGGTTTGGACTGTTAACAGGAAATCAGGTTTTGCATTTACAGCACATGGATATGTCTAAATCAGATTACAGCCTGAAAGAGGCAGTAATCTGATTACTTTGTTCTCCTGAATAGCTACTGTAAAGAAAGTTGTCTGGTCAAATCCCTGTAGTGTTGCACTGATGCACATTCATGTGTTTTCTGTAGGCATATCCCATCACTTCCCTGGTCAAGGGCAGACCTTCTCTCCTGGTGATTTGTGGACCAGGGAACAACGGAGGCGATGGCCTGGTCTGTGCCAGACATCTTAAACTCTTTGTGAGTGTCCTACACTAGTGTGACAGTAAGATACTCTACTTTGACGCTATAATCTCACTAAGTGTATGTCCTCAAGTACTGTACTTACACACACTTTAAAGGTTCTTGTAAAGTAGTTCTGTTGTATAGTTTTAAACTTCACTCTGCTACATTTCAGAAGAAAACATTTAACAGCTTTAGTTACTAGTTGTTTAGCATATTTTGCAGATGCTTTTTCATACAAAACATTCATACATGATGAGCTTCTAAAACTTTTTATATTCAGTGAAACAAAAACTCCATGTTGTCAAGTCATTTCACTCTGGAGCTGTGCCCTTAAAGTTCAGATACACTGTGTGTGAATCCAGGCCTAACAGTTTCATTCAAGTCCCAGACATGCAAAAAGCCAGATTTTCCAACTGCCACCAATGTTTTTGCACTTCTTTCACCCAGAACACCTGAATATATTTTAGATTTTTGTTAACTATAAAAGCGTGTATGAGCAGAGAGGCGTACAAACCTGACCCAGTTTCACCATTAGGATGTTTTCTGCTACTTTGCGTGTCCTCTTGCAGGGCTACGAGCCCACCATCCTGTACCCGAAGAGGCCCAACAAACCTCTGTTCCAGGGCCTGACCACACAGTGCCAGAAAATGGAGATTCCCTTCCTAACTGAGATGCCTGAGGTTTGGTATTATTCAATAATGCAGCACCAGTGAAGAAAATTCTTCTCCATATTATGTTTGTGTATTTTATTTCAAGCTGTACAAGCTCTGAATGACACATTATGAGCTCTTGCTAAATGAGGTGTCAGTTTAGATTAGATGAAGCCTTAATGACCTTGTGGGGAAAACAGTGAAGGGTTTTTATCGCAACAGATTGCACAGTCATAATCATTCAACATACAACTGGTAACTACTGATGCAGTCTGGGTTAGCGGCTTCTTGGATGTCAGATGTTTTCAGTTTACAGCTACAGCACATTTTCAGGGTTTTTACATTTGTACTTTGTGACAGTAAAAAGACTGATGTTTATTGGTTTTTGAGTCTATATTTAAAAAAATAATCCAAATGATTTATTTTGCTGGATAAAATCATCTTCACAGGCTGAAGTGATTGAGGAAGCTTACAACCTGGTGATAGATGCCATCTTCGGCTTTAGCTTCAAGGGGGCCGTGCGAGAGCCTTTCGATTCCATCCTAGATGTGCTGAAGAAGACCACAGTCCCCATAGCCAGCGTCGACATCCCCTCAGGTCAGTCCTCACACATGCAGCACTTTACACTGAGAAGAATATTTATTTCCACAAAAAAAGTACTTCCTACCCTATTGGTAAAATTTATTCTTGTGAAAAATGGCTGCTCAGCAGCTTCTTCCATGCCATAATGATGTTCCGGTAACCGATTGGCTGACAGAGAAGAGAAATTCAGAGTTTGATTTTCTGAAATGAATAATGTTTCATTGTTTATGGATGTGCAGCTTTGCATGTGGGCCATTCTTATTGAAATGTATGTCAAATACTTCTAGATAAAATGGTCAAAATATGGTGGTAAAAATATAAATAAACTACCTCAAAAGTAGAGATACATCATTTTATTTTGGAGCCACTTTACAGCCAATTAGGTGGAGCTGACGGAAAATTAGATATGATGGCCTACATTAAATATTTGTTTGATTAAAATATTTTTAAAATCAACTTTTACTATACATATGTTTTGTTTTACTTTTTTAAAGGTTGGGATGTGGAGCAGGGCAGTGCAGATGGACTCCAGCCTGACATGCTCATTTCACTCACTGCTCCAAAGAAATCAGCCTTGTTGTTCAGAGGACGGTACCACTTCCTAGGAGGCCGCTTTGTGCCGCCTGGCCTAGAGAGGAAGTACCAGCTCAACCTGCCTCAGTATCCTGGCACAGACTGTGTGTTACAGCTGTAGGGAATGTAGGCGTCAGTGAGTCTGGGAAGATTGTGGTCTTTAAAGGAATAGTTCAACATTTTGGAATGTCAGAATTTTCTGAGGTAAGTGAGAAAATTAGTAGCACTTTAATTTTCATCTGTTGAGCATGGAGCTTCAGCTGAGCGCCCAGTCTTCATAGCTTAGTTTAGGACTGGACACGGGGAGCTGCTAGCCTCACTGTCTCCAAAATTTAAAAATACAGGTACCTGCACCTCTGAAGCTCCCTAATGAGAATGTGTCATTAGTAGCATCTGTACACAAACATAGATTTAAAAACTAGTTATGGCTTTTCAGGGGAGTTATGTGTTATAACTGTTGTTGAAAACCGTTCAAGTCCCTTGGCTTTCCAAAGTCTTGTCATCACATGAGGCCACCAGGTATTATCATTCATTTTGTCACTGACTGTATGTGGCAGCTGGCGCTAAAGTTGGAGACAATGCACAGAAATACTGTAAGGATGGATGAACTGTTTTACATTGAGAAATAATTACAGCCTGTAACACCCTCTAAAACCACACATTCATCTTGTTTTCTCTCTGTAAATGTAATAAAGATTAGAAGCAAGGGAAATGGCTAGCTAGTATCTCTGTGCTGGTTATCTTGAAGCTAAGCGAACAACGTAGCATATCTAGTGTGTTCATATCTAGTGTCTCAGTCTTCTCGTCTAGCCTGGAACAAAATCAATCAAGTGTATTTCCCCAAATGCTGAGCTATTCCTTTAAATCTGGGACTTTGATTGGTTCAGATTGAGTGGATGGTTAAGGCTATGCTGTAACTCTAATAACCTGTTATAACAGAGCTTTATTAGCTCTCTGGAAGAGTTTTATTCATATGAAAGCACATGGTGGTTGCCACAGTTGCATGATAAAAACATAAATGATTAAAAATGACTATGAATTGTTATTTCTGTAACAACAGCTACCCCTTTAAACTTTCAAATATTAATCTGACAAACCAGCAGATTTGTGTGGTGATGTGCCTTATTACTATCAACAGAAGACTTTTCCATCACATGTATTTTCTCAGTTTTTATTAATACATCTTAAGATTTTGTTGAATGTACATATAGCAACTGGAACTAAAGTCTATCAGAGTCCATGACATTCAGTTGTATACATACCTTTACCATACATGTTGTCTCATATTTTCACATTAGGTGGTGATGATTTAGTAAAAAGCTTCCTTTTACAATCAACCAGTACCACATACAATTTATATAACTGTATATAACTACATATACTTAAAGAAATACTGTATGTACAGTTTCTGCTTTTGACTATGTAGCTCATTAATGCATAATGGGTTCTCATATAAGTGCAAGACATGCTTTTGTGCACAGAATACTATATACAATGCTGGTACCATGCTCTCTTTGTACGTCACATCCACTTGTGATCATTGTCAAGGACAGGCTAAACTGGAGACTTGAGAGGAAGAGTTGGGCGAGTTGTTCCCCCAAGTTGTCGTCATGCAGGTCAGAGGACGGAAGGATGGTTTCAGCCCATGGAGGAAGCCTTAAGATAAACACAGCACATATTAATGGATTTACTGGCACAGACTCAAAACTGCTGTTTACAGAAAATGCTGTTCCTTAATAAAGCTCAAGAAGCTCTAATACAGTTGCCAGTTTATTAGGTACAACAAGGTAAATCAAAAGCGGTTTAATACATAGTAAATCCTTGTGATGTGTTACAACATCCAGCTTTTGTTGAAACTGTTTCAGAGGGGTTGTAATTTGTGCTGCCATTCAGCTGTATTTACATTACACTGTCAGTGTCAGGAATTTCCATTGTTTAGCCTACCCTCTGATGTAAATAGGGTAGACGAATTTTTTTTTTCTTCATAAAACAGTCAAAAAAAAACTTTTGTGAGAGTAGGATTTATTGCAGAGCTGTTTTAGTGTCACTGCTATAGCGTTTTAGCTGCTGGATGTGAACCTAATCAACTGGCAAATGAGCATATGACGGGTTCTGTAAATGTGCTAGATTAAGGGTTGGTTTAGGGCTGGGTAATAGTTTTTTATATAATGATTTATATACGAGTTTTGCTACTGATGCTGTTTTGGATGCCTTCAGTCTAACTGTCATTTAACAGTAAAATCTGTATATTTGCCCTTTTAAAGCTCCCCATGTCATACCAATGACACTCTGTGGTTTTATGGAGGGTTATGTGTCTGGCTCTCAACAAATAGGCATATTTACAAAAACATTTCTTTAATATGTCACTTAAGAACACACGGGAGCTGCATGGACACAGTTTGTTTCTGACCAACAACACCCAGTCATAGTCAACAAAGGAACTGAACACAAAAAGGACATTTAATTTTTTTAGTGTTTCTGATAGTCACAAACTCATTGTAGAATGATGCGAGGACATACTGTACCTGTGCTATTCTCCGACCTGCACCCCTGCACAGTTATCTTTACTTTCTGAGGTTATCGCTAAATATTCAGCATTTCTGAAAGGAAAATAGAAAAACTCTTAGTGGGTATCAGAAATAACTGATGTTTTCTTTTAAAACACTGACATCTGTTGAAAAATGCAAAACTGATCATAGGTGTGGTTGTTTGACAGGCATTTGCTCTGTTTTGACTTGCAGGAGGGAGGTTTTGGTTTGGAGTAGGGAGGAGGATGACAGGATGAAAACATGACAAATAGAAGCTGGAGCGTGAGATGTTAGACAAAGAGACGCGTGAAAACGAACGCAGTGGGAACTGACAATCTTGAAATTAAATGAACAATGGAACAGGAGGAGAGAAGTGTGAGCACAGATGCGATGGTTTTAGCTTGATGGCTCGCTTAATTTTTCTAAATGTCTAATGTCATTGAAATGTGTAAATTAAGCAGAGAGAGAAATTTCTCAGTCTACTAAATCAATAAGTCATACTTACTATATCAACACACACCTGGAGATACAATGTTTTCACATGGCACGAGCCTATGTGCTCAAACAAGTGATAACAGTACTTACGCAGCTTCGCGTAATGCTTCTTCCCCAGCTGCTGCGATCTTTCTGTAGCAGTATATCATTTCGATGAGCAGCCAGAGCTGCAGGCCGATGATGGAAACGTACATCATGATCTCTGACACGATGGAAGCTGTGCCTCTGCTGGCTACACAGAAGGAGGAGGAAAGTCAGGTAATCAGAAAAACACCAAAGACGCAACTGACAAGTGAGCAGAAACTGGGCAGAATTTACTCTTGGAAATGAAACATGATTGGCTGCTTCTCAGTGTGTATGGGTACAGTAAACCTGAAGACAGTCTGTCTTTTTGTTTTCAGAACATTGTCTGGTCATAGATGCCGTTACATGCAGACATTTCTTCCTGATCTTCTGCTGTTCTAGAGTTCCCTGTGGGATATTGTGCAACTGTTGTGTGAATCATACTCATCTGAAACAACTTGAATCTAATCCAGAATACAATTATGTCTCAAAATCTGTCACTTTTGATGTCATCTTAAAACAACTAATGGTTGTGCGCAACACTTAGCCTTACATTTAGCTATATCTGCCAGCCAGCAGTTCTTTCTAGAATATTTAAAGTAATACAATGAAAATTATACTGCACAAGCTACCTTAGGCCAAGACCTGTTTTTAAATAATAGCTCATTTCCACTTATTTTTCAATTATTGCATCTTTTATTATCCTGCTACCAATGGACTGAATAGTTGCAGAGCGTTTGATGTCATTGTACCTTTAGCCACCACGGAGAGGTGGACCACCTTTCTGATGTTGCTGTTGTACTCGTGGTTGGTAAAGAACAGCACGCGGTTGAAGAAACACTGGTAGGTGCCAGAGTCGTTGAAAGTGACGTTGAGAAGGTATATGGATGCATCTTGTATGTCATTGCTCCTTTTAGTCCCGTTCCAATCCACACGGTCCAGAAACTGCTCGCTTTCAATGGTGGGGCCGTACTCATTATAGGTGTAGATCTGGGGCCACAGAAAGGTCAAGGTTATTCTAAAAGGTAACTAGTAAATCTAGTTATAAAATTAATGTGAGTAAAAATGTACAATGTCTGCTTCTAAAGTGCAGTGAAGTTGGTGTATGTAGTGGCAGAAAATGAAAATAAGTACAGATACCTCAAATTTATACTTGGGTAGAGTACCTAAGTAAATGTACTTTGTTACTTTCTGCCACTGTGCGTGTGTGTGCGCGTGCACTGTGCCCATGTATATAGTGTGTGTCTTGATGAATGTAGCTTAGGACAGGTTTTTAATAGCTTGCATGACAAAGTTCCCTGACGATACATCAAACCTTTCCTGTACTTTGAGGTGTGCTGCCTCAGCTACACTATGTGCTGGCATCAGACTGAAAACATACGTTAGTAATGGTGAACTGGCTGAACTGGCACTCACAGGAACAAAGTCTGCCTCGCCTTTGGCTCTGAATTGCCACTCGATAGTGGCGACACCTTCCACCTCACTCCTCTTCTTGCAGGAGAGGCAGCCCAGTTTGAAGCCTTGGCCTGCCACAGCCTCTGTGTCAGAGTCCACCTCCACACAGGCCCCATGACACCGGTACACTGTTCACAAACAAGGGAGACAGACAACCATTACTCTGGGCTGACACAATGCAGTGACAAAATATGAAGACTACAACAATGAATCCGCTCAACTCACCAAACAGGGTGCAGAGCAGAGAAAGGAGCACTAGGTGGAACGCTGCCATGTCACTGGATGTCAGAGTAACGGCTTTATTTTGCACAGAGGTGCAAAAACTAAAACTTTAACACTAGTGTTTCCAAAGGATTGTTGTTGAAGATTTAAATTACATTTACAACACTCGTAAACTGAGCACCTTCACACCTGTGCTGACTGGATATTTTTTATATTTTAAGAAAACTGGAGCTTATCTGCAAATGTTAAAAGCTGTGTGTCAGGCAAATATATGTATGTACCTGGCAGCTAATCATGCATTGTAATGTGCAAAATATATGTCTACAGGCCTCCTTTACACACCTCAGGTTGTTTATGACAGACCTATGAAACTACTGTTAGTGGCTCAGTTCTTTGGCTCAACCCAGCAACAGTTTCCAGTTGGTCACAGAATTTATTGTCAGAGTTATTGCTACTTTTAAGACAGCCCCCCCTTCAGTGTATCTCTATTGGACTAATGCCTTCAAGTATTGGGCTTTCTGTGTTTAATTATCAAGTAGCAAATATCTGGTGACTCACAGTGCTCCCCAGATGAACACCCTGAGATCTGATTATCTTTTTCCCTGAGGTCCTAATGTGAGATGCACAGAGCAATCATTAGACCTTCCTGGGGCCACATGCTCAGCAAATTACAGACAATACAGGTACACTAATTTGGAAAACATATGTGCTTATATAATGTGCAACATGCCAGCTACTGACTGAACGTGTACAATATTCTTACATGCAAGTGCATATATAGGCTAATTAATTTGCATGCTCTATGATCAGAATCAAATGGCTACAAGCTTCACGCTACCAATATTTAACACAGACCAATCAAATGGTCTAAATATAATTATGCTTAGTCGGATCACTGCAAGCAGAGCCTACTGTCCTGAATTTAGAGGCCTCTTCTGAAGCGGAGTCGTCTCTTCGGGAAAAAAAAATATACACTCCTCTCGTGCGATGACATCTGCTGTGGAAAGACTTGTAATTTTACCTATCTAATGACCCTGCGCTCGTAGAAGAGATACTTCGGTCGTGCAGGCATTGCAGATAAAACTGCGTGAGCGCACACGTCTACATAAAAGCCAGACAAGAAATACAATAAAACAAACACGTCCTGTGCTCAGTTAACGGTGTTTTTGACTACGCCACAGCGGCACCTCTGTCGCCCGGTTCAGAGGATGCTGCAGATGCACTGCGGTAAAACGAATGTGCGTGTGTGACAAAGCAGCTGCTGCGTGGCGACTGTTAAAAAGGATGCCCCGTTGTTTACAAAGGGATAGTAGCCCCGCTTTGTGTAAAATCCATTGCTGGGGGTTCGCCTAGCGTTCATAGCACATTTAATGAAAAACAAAGGGCTTTAACAGGTCTGCTAAAGCGACGCGCTGATATTAGTCTGAGCTGGCCCTTTAACTGAATTCAAGCGCAAAGCCATGATGTTACACACTCTGGGCACTAGGTGGCGGTGTGCACATTTCACCTGTAACCCGGCAATACAACTGAAGAAGAAGAAGCAGCAGAAGAGGAAAAAATAATAATAAGAGGAAGAACAACAGCAGCAAAGATAATAATAATAACAACAATAATAAGAAGACTACTACTACTACTACTACTACTACTACTACTACTACTACTACTACTGACGATCCAATGGTGGCATCTTACTGTAAACACAAGTTAACGCTGTACCAGTCAGTAATCCTAATAGCTGTCCGTACAATTATGGATCCAGTTTTGACCACACCGGTTAGACACTTTTGTAGCTAAATGCGCGTGTTAATAGTGTAAATGTGATGATATTCCGTCATTTTGATTCATTTTAATTCAGCTTTCACACCAAACACCCACTCGCGTCATGTGTGAGGATGCTGTTTTGTCAACCAGACAGCATAAACTAAAATGACGCCTCCGGCTTTACTAACTTGATATTTTTGTACACGCAAAGCAAACAAGCGACTGTACTATGTATTTGGAGCTCACGAATAATATTGATGTGCTGCAAATAGTAAAACGCTCAACATACCTACATATCAAAGGTAAGATGCTAACTTTAACATTAATCGCTAGCTAGCTAACCTACAAGATAGCTAACCCAGGGATTGGATTAAACGAACGAATGCAGGCTAGCAAGAACCAAAACAACTGTGCAACACTTCCACCATAACGTGTGTTTATGAATCTCAAAATGTTTCAGTTTTGGCGAAAATGTCACAAATGTTTAAATTAAATTATATGTTTATTATTGATATAATATTTAGAGGTGTCTGTATTTTTGTCCTCCCCGGCTACATATATGAGAGGGTCAGAATAAAGTGGCCGGTGAGTATATATCGACAGTCTCTACTATACTAGGCTAATATAGGGGAAGATGCCCCATTGTCTGTTTACTGTGCATAAACAACCCCAGTTTGGTATTACAATCTTGAAGTATAATATGCAGTTTAATAAATTTAAAAGAAATTGCGTAAAAGGGCATCTTCCCCCACTACTGGGGCAGGATGTTTTGGTAGTATTTAATAAGCATTTTGATGATAACACCTTGGGCTATAACATTTTTAGACTAAACAATCAATAAGAAAATCGGTGTTAGATCCATCCCAACGTGACTACCAATGTGACTTTGATAGTAGACTTGCACTAACTATTGTTTTTATTGTGAACTAATCTCAAGTATTAAGTAATCTAGTGTTTGGTTTCTAAAATGTCATAGTAATAGTGAAAAATGCAGTATAACTGAAAATACATTTAAATTAAATCACGCAAGCAAACTGAAGTGTCTCAGGAGCAAAAGGAAGTACATGAACAAATCCAGAGAATAGACCTTAAAAGCCTAGAGTGTTATATACATGATCCACTATATTACAAGATGAACCATTCAGAAACAACAAAAGCAACTAAAACCTGTACACACAATTAGAAATAGTTTATTGTAGGACAGAAATAAATGATGGCTTAATTTTGCACTGTGTAATATTTTCAGACTTTCGGTAGACAATGGATCCGACCTGCAGCGTTTCTGCGGTTCCAGCTGGCTTGACAGTCCAGGTGTGTTTCCCTGGTGCCCGTGCTGCCGTGTTGGACAACCTAAACCGCCAGCGGGAACAGGGAAGGCTGTGCGACCTCTCCATCCAGGTGCAAGGGCAAGTTTTCAGGGCCCATCGTTGTGTGCTTGCTGCATCCTCACCTTACTTTCATGACCAGGTAGGTACATTAGTGTAGTATAGAGTACACACAGGCTCATTAAACAATGCTTAATCCTGTGCAGATGCTCAGAACCTTGTCTTTGTGCCTATGTCTCAACAGGTGTTACTAAAGAATGTTACAACAGTTTCCCTACCCTCAGTCATGGACCCAGTGGCCTTTGAGAGCGTCCTGAGTTCTGCCTACACAGGTCAGCTGAGCATTGTGCATGACGACATTGTCAATTACATCACCGTGGCCAGCTTTCTTCAGATGTGGCACATTGTGGACAAATGCACTGAGATTTTGAAGAGGCCCCGGCCCTCAGTAGATGTCATTCACGAAGAGGTCACTGTGGCTCACCCAGGCACCGTGTCTCGACAGCAGTCACCAAGCAGCACCGACTGCCTGTATTTGGAAAGGGAGGGAAGGAGGAGGGAGAGGAAGCCTGATGCTTTGCCTCCCTTAGCTACATGGAGACGCCCACAGCAATTTCCTCGATGGGGCCGGTCACGCCCCTCCTCAGGTCAGCACTCAGCAGATTCTCAACTGGACGCTGTCCCTGGCTATACAGAGAATGACTACACCAGCTGTGAGGAGGCATGGATAACAAGCCACGCTAAAACGAGCCACTTTGCGCATGATGGACCTGGCCACAATGGCCGACACCACGGGGCGTTCCCCGGTGGTGAGGCCTTAAAACAGAAAGTGAGGTTGCAGCAGCGGGGCGCACCGCCAAGTGCTGATAGGCTGCTTGATAAAAACAGAGAGAGCGGGGACAGTGATGAGACACAAGGGAGGAGGAAGAATGAGAAAAGAGAGATTGAAGCAGATGAAGGAGTAGGAGAAGAGGAGGTGGAGATGAAGGAAGTCTTACCACAAATGGGACATTGTGGTAAGACACAAAAGCCTCATTTGACATTAAACACAATGTCTTTGTCTATCTAACTAGTGTGAACACATCTTTATTTAACTTTACTAGAGGCACTCACAGTAGTGTTAATGCATGTTTAGTCATAATTCAGTGCTAAAAATATGTTATTCTTAATTTCACAGTTGTGAATTTAATCCTAAATCTGGATTTCAGATACTTCAGTATTAGTGTGACCCCATACTTGATTTTTCTCCTCAGATTTTCTTTTTCACACACTACGTTGTAAAACACAAGGCCACCTGCACCACTCTCATTATTATTATGCATAATATAAGAAACAAATTCTATTTCTTGTACTGCACATGGTCTGTCAGTAGCAGATTACAGCCAAATACAAATCTGCTTTAATAATCAGTTTCAGCACAGTCAGGACAGAAACCAATTCACCTGCACTGTTTGTGTTCACATCAGCCTGACATCTGCAGACGACTGCTAGCTAGCGCTGACTCCTGAGGTACAGGCTGAATAAAGTAGAATCCACACAGTGCTCACTCGACCTTTGTAGCTTCACATCTCGTCATCAGAGAATGATTTGTGCAGACATTTATTGAGGAAACGGTGCAGATGCAATGGTTGAATAAATATTGGTTTATATAAACATTGGGATTAATGGGAATAAGAGTTTTTAAAAAAAATCCAGCTCGAGTAGCTCTCTGCTGCATGTGATATTGTTTGTCATTTGTCCAACAGCCTTCCACCCAGTTTCAGATCAGAACGAGGAAGCCAAACAAGCCACAGGGAAGACCCGTGGGGAGGAGATAAAAGAAAAAGTGCAGAGAGATATTTCAGGAAGTGATCACTGCTCAGACCTGCTCCATGCTTGCCAAACACGTGAAGGAGTTCCGGGCCCATCCTGTCCGGTTTCAGCCCGGCAGCAGTGGCAGGCAAGTCCCTGGTCTCAGCAAGACTCAAGGCCACATGAAGGAGCGGGTGGCAGCTGCAGTAAAGATGAGGAGGAAGAGGATGTGGACTTTGAATGTTTCACAGAAGGGGTTTTTAACAGAGAGACATACAGTGAGATTGAAGATGGTACAGGGCAAGTGTCCCAGAGGCCTTTAGTGTCTGTGTCTCCTGACTTCACCATGGCGAGCTCAGAGGTAAACTGGCCCTCCACCAGCGTGGGACAGGGTGCCTCACTGACCCCCACCTCTAGTAGCCATTTTTCCTCATCCTCTGCTGCTTTCCCACCACCCTCTTCACCCCCAACCCCATCTTCATCATCCTCCGTGTCCCTGGCTGGCACCCCCTACACGGGAAAAGTCCACTTCTGCCACTGCGGCAAGGCCTACACCCTGAAGAGTATGCGTGACCGTCACGTGAAGATGCAGCACCTCAATCTACGGCCTTTTGGCTGTCCTGTTTGCCCAAAGTCCTTCAAGATGAAGCACCATTTAACCAAGCACCTTAAAACCCATGGAGGGCTGCGGCCCTATGAGTGTGGCATCTGTGGGAAGAAAGTCATCTGGAGAGACAGTTTCCTCAGGCATCAGGCTCGATGTGAGAGACTTGCCTCCAGCTCCTCAACTAACAGCAACAGTACCAGCACAGGATTGGATGACAGCTACAGTTATGGATTCGACGAAGGAGAGACCTTTCTCACAACCGGAGGACAGGTGAAAATGGAGAAGGTGGATCTTCATGAGGAGATGGAGGACAGTGTGTCTGGGATTGTGGATGAGCTAAGAACTCACTCACAAAGTTCAGACCCTGGCCATCATGTTTTTAAAGAGGAGGCGAGTGAGAGTTTTAGTGGAAATTAAATGTTAATGTGAAACATGTTTATAGCACTTAGACTATGTACATAGATTCATACAAGGACCATGGACTACTGATAACAGCGATTACTTTGAAAGTCTATGGTGACAAATCATTGAAGGCTTATTTGAGCAACTGCTTTTCCTTGATCCTTTTTAGGTATGTATTTTTGTGTCGTGTATTTTGTAAAAAGAACATTCACATGCTTTATTCCAGTGATGTTTTTTATTTATTTATTTAAAATTTGTGCAGTGTCATGTAGGCTTAACTCTTGTCTGGTGATGCTGTAAACTGTACGTACACAACAAGCAACAAGCAGTGCTATGAATGTACATCTGGAGCACAGATAAAGTTAATTTACATTTTGCGCATCAACTATTCGTCTATTAGAAAATAAACAAAAAGGTATAAAAATGTTTTCTCTGCAGTACTGTTGTGTCCTGTATGTACGGGAGAGAAAGCTTGGTCTTTACAGTAATAAACCGTTTGGACTTTTGATTGATCAAGACATTTTCTAGTTTATTCTAGAACATTCATTCATTCAAGAACCCCAGCACTCATTTTAGTGCCCCTTCTGGTGTTTTTAACTTATTAAAAACACCAGAAGGGGCCAGTGGACTTGTGGTTTCATTTCTGGGGAGCTGTCAGGTCGTCCATCTTTACATACAGTCTGTGGTCACCCTGCACCACTTCAACAAATGTTATGACATGGAGTCGATTCTAAAACATCAAGTTCTTTGAGACTGCTGACCTGAGCGCTTTTAGAGCAGTTCTTTTGCAGCACAGCGGTGGAGCACAAGAGGTCTCTGTTTCTCAACTCTGCAGCACCGCTGTCCAGTAAATTTGCAAGAAGTCTTCATTGTGTTTAAAGAAGCATAATCCATTAACAGCTGTTTTAAAACGAACAACTCTACATAGAGGATCAACAAGGAAAACTGTACATCACCTTGTTGGTATTAACAGTTTTTCTCCATCACAGTAAACAGATATGAGTTAAGCAAATGCTTGAATTATGTTGAAATGATGTATTTTGGATTAAGCACTGGAGCTTGTATCTCATTAGAGAAGATTTGAATTAATTTCCGGGGGCTACATTCTCATGCCAGGCATCTGTATGGCCAGAATCAGTGTAAAGACAACCCGTAGTGAAAAGCTCTGTGTGTTTTTAGCCTTTTATGTGAATACTCGTGTGTTAAGCACAAGAAAGCTGCCATACACCTCCTTTTGTGCGATGTGGATTATGGGCCACTGACCCAGTTACGGCAGGAGAGATGAAGCTCTGTCCTAATTGTGATTTTAGGGGCAAATGTCCTTAAAAAGCTTTACCTCAGCATTATTTCTCATCATGAGCAACATGTTTTTTCCCACCTCTGAGTACTGACAGGAGTCTAATGAGGGTGACTCATCCTTGTTTAATGTTCAGTTGAATGTGGGACAAAATTAATGGCTGCATGTAGCTGAAATTTTGTTTTTGGAGAACACTATGAGATTAGGATTATTATCTCAGGTAGATGACTGGCCTCTAGAGGATATTTATAGTCTTTTCACGGATCATGGCTTGATTTGGAGCTAAAGCAATACTTAAGTAATTTGGCAGTTCAATTAACCTTTAAGCTGGCTAATACATGAGGGTGCATTGTCCATTATTATGATGATTACAAACATCAGGGTGTAATTTATAGAGTTTATTTGTAACATCTGCTAAAAAAAAAACATGTTGCATTCCCATTTCTTTATTTCTACACAGACGTGACAATGCTACCACAAATGGTCTTCAGGATGACTCAGCTCATCACCTCAGGAAGACCACTTTCAAACATGATTCAAATGTCATGGCCACGCTGAATCAAAGACAGATTGGAAGCCAGACAACAAGGGTACAGTATGTGTATTTTCTTGGCTTACTGTGCAGATTGTTTCCAAGCTCCTGCATAAAATCTATGGCTATGCATCCTGGTGACTTTTACCTGACCTAGAATGCTTTGATCAAATGTCAGGAGTGTAATATTTTTCTAATATTAATTAAGATTTTAAATGTTTTAGTAGCTACATTTGAATCTAAGAAAAATATTCTGGACGAAAGAGGAGTAATCAATGCACTTTTTATGTCTTGTAATTTTAGGACATTTGCTGCAGGTCTTACTGCAAGTTAGCCGCATCACATCTGTAGGTACTTATGTTCTGTATGTAGCTGCATCCATGTGGCAGTTAGCCTAGCTTAGCATAAAGACTGGAAACAGGCTAGGATGGCTCTAGTTCAGGCTGTAAAATAGAGAGTATCAATTTTTACAAGTAGGATTTTTAAATAAAGTGTTAATTAGTCAGTTTAATGGTGATGGAGTATTTTACATTTGGACAGTGACAGGTTAGCTGTTTTCAGCGTTTCCAGAATTTATGCTAAGATAAGCTAACCTGCTCCTGGCTCTAGTTTGGCACAACCCCTGTAAAATGCCAAATTGTTGTTTTTACATTTTGGTTTATGTACAGGTTAAACAGTATACAGTATAATGTGTTAATCAGTGAGCTTTAGAGCTTTAGACAGACAAGCTAGCTGTTCGCCCCCATTTCCAGTCTCCAGCCACATATATTGTATTAGTGGTGTCCATCTTCATGCAAGAATGCAAATAAGTGTAATTTCCAAAATGTGAAACTATTTCTTTAATGCTAAATGAAAGTGGTGATTTGTACAGGTCAATCACATTGTTACCTAAAAACCTCAAAAAACACAAAAATATAAATATAGACAAGACAATTGTCAGATTTTCAAACATTTAATAACTTAACTAAGAGATGACCAAAGATGTTTATTTCCAGTTAGGCTGAACATTAAAAACAGTTTTACATTAAGAGGAAACACAACACTCAGTTTCAGTTCTTATTCGTGTAGCACCAACATGTGTCTGCAACCTTTACAGTGCTTTTCACTACTGAGTTAAAGTGAACATAAGATGAGAATAGCAATGTAATTTATTATGAGCAAAATAAATGTAACAATTATGCATCAGAAGATTTGAAATCAAAATACTGTCCTACAGTACTGAACTCCTCATTTTTCTGCTTCCACATTCAACCACTTGGCTACTTACGATCTAACCATCAATTAAAACAAACCTTTCGTCTATCATCTTATGAATAAAAGTCAACATTAAAATGTCCAGTTTAATTTAAGAAGCAAACAACCAACAATAAATCAGAGAGAGACACAAAAGCTACTATTGGAAAGACAGCAGACAGGTTGTATTTTGGAAAGGTTTCCGTTATAACAGTGCATTTAAAAAGGGCATTTTATACATCTCCTTCGATAGACTTGAACAGAATCCTATTGTACATGTTTATTAATTACACTGAGGGATAAAAACAAAACCGTTATATAAAAACTACATTAGATTTTCCAGTTGTATCCTCACAAGCATTTCTCTGTGACATGAGTTTCACTGAAGCACAAACAAAACCACTCTCCATCTCGATTCCACATATAACAAAGCCAATCTTGTTTTGGGTGTGTGAGTCGTGTTTCTAGAAAGCAGGCGGATACACAAAGCATCACTCTTCTACAGATGACAGGGAACAAATAGAAAAACAAACCTCAGACAGCAGACACTAGCACCATCAGGCTAAGATACTTGAATGTGTCATTTTTACAGTAGGATATTTTACTGAAAGCATGAACAAACTGCTTATAAACAGCCGAATAACAAGATTTCCTTAGACGTAGGATTAAAAATAAACCTGACACAGACCAATTACATCCCTGGAGAGTGGATTTTACACTGCTGTGTCACTGTCTAAAGACACGGGAGGCTTGTTGTTAGTGGGTTAACACTTCTTGAGGTTGTGAGTCCGCCGCATGCAGATCTGTTTCCCCTCCTTCATCTTGTCCCTTTGGCGGATCTGTGGCTTTGTCCTTGGCGGAGAGCTTAGAAGATGGTGCTCCAGCGTTTAGGGGGTGGACGGGACTTGGTTTCTCCCTGAAGTGAATTAGAAATATGGTGAGGAGGCTGAGAAAGCATCTACTTTCTACCCACGCAATATGGAATCTAACAGAAATCTGGGGTGGTGTAGTTTTCAGTGAGTTCATGAAAGGTCTGATTGTCAAATACTTCACATTTTCTGGGACTCATAGAGATCCACACTGAAAATAAACCCTCAAATGATTTGAGGTAGATGGAATTTCCAAAAGAATGATAAATGAATTTGTGTATGAGAGATTTAATATTTGGGTTTACATGTAGTGTCAGTGTAAAAATAAATGAATGTTGCTCTTGAGCTCATTACTTTGTTACAGTGTCAGGCTGTTATGAGAGCATGTTGATGAAATGAATGTGAAGTCTTCAAACTGAAGTGACAAATCATACTGTATTTATTTATTTATTTATTTATTACTCACTGGTGTCTGATGAGAGCATCACTGTTGCATTTGGGCAAACACAGATAGGACAAGTTGATTATGAGGTCCAGTTTTATAGATGAAAAGAGGGAATTTAGAGGAAGACAAGGAGGCAGACATGCAGTGGGCTCACCAGGTTGAAGAGTCTGGACAGCGTGCTTTGGTCTCTGCGTCTTCTGACCGGCGACTTTGTGCCCTCGGCACGTGGCGACGAGGCCTAGAAAAAGATGCTCTATAAGCACAGATGGAGACGCGAAACCATGGCCTGAAACCACATCTGCTGCTTGTCACTTTTTTGGCCTTAATGCAGATGTTTAATTCATTTTACTTCAATGGCCTTTTTCTTTTTACAGGGAGAAACATGCCACCTCAGAGCGTCAAGTGTCTTAAAATGATTTGTTACAAAGAGCACAGTCACTGCTGTTGTTGGACAAGAAAACAAATATCCAATAATATTATACATGTATCTTTTAACAAATGAAGAAAAGACTGCGTGCTTTTTTATTAATGTCCAAACATTAGCACTTTTTGGACATATATCTATTTGTTTACCATCCATTCTCTTTAATTACATTTAGATCGAGCTTTAGGTATTTGGATCTATGTTTTCACTGAGTTTAGTGCACTTTGCTACAAGCTTTATTTCCCATGTGGACAAGTGAGCTGATATAAAGTTTTGGAAATTAAGCCATATAACTTTTAGAATGTAAATAATTTAACAAAAGTATGGCTGTTTTAATATATGACTCTAATCTCACTTCTGTTCCTTTTAAGATAAAAAAAACAAAAGTGCAGGTATGTGGTTTCTCTGCAACAGCAGCAGTGTGATGTGGATGAGAGACGGTTGTCTCCGTTCCTTTATCTGTTATTGTGAGAGAACAACATGACTGTGATGGGACCAGATTCACAGAACAGCAACCTGTAGTTAAAATAAATAGATGATTCATGGTGAAATGACACGGGAGGATCATCACAAGACACACTCATCTGGCTGTTCACAGTTTCCGGACATATGGAAAGACACAAAGAAGGTGGGAAGCCACAACAGATGAATCAGTGAGTCACCTCCGGCGCAGAGGGCATGGAGGTGTGACAGAGAATCCGCGGGGCAGAGGGCATGGAGGTGTGACAGAGAAACAGAGGTGTGAAAAAGAAGAGGATGAGCAGGGTGATGCAGGCCAAGAGGTCCTAAGAGAAAATGTTTACCGGTTGTGGTTCATAAATAGTTGAGCAGTTTCAAAGTCATCCAGAAGCAGCGAGTCGCTCTGGATTGAAGCAAAGAGGGAGGAAATTGAAATGTAATAACTCTGCCCATATATGCTGGTTTCAAAAATGAAAAATCAACACATCAATCAGTGATTGAAAGTGATTTGCTGTGGCATCAGTCCTGAGCTAGTGCTTTGCTGGTGAGCTACTGTGTGTAAAAGCTGGTGAACTTGGTTTCTGAAAGATCTTGATTTCAGATGCTCAGGAATAAAAGTTATTTCTCTCCAAGGACGAAAGCAGTGAAACACAGAGCGAGAAAAAGGGAGTGAGATTGAAGGTTAGGTAAACAGGTGTGCTGCAGCCAAAGAATACATCGCAAAGGAGCTTTGTACACACAGGTTTAAACAGGATCAATACACACACACAGCGGTGCAGTCAACAGT
>NW_018127914.1:5420585-5438382 GCF_001952655.1 Monopterus albus
GTGAATGACGTCCCAAGCCCAAGCCCTCTCTCCACTGGACATGAAAAAGAAACAGACAATGATGAGATACAGTGAGCGGGTGATGCCACCTGTATCCACCACAACACGCCTGAGAGTCCTCCAGTAAACAGCATTAGATGGCAAGATTAGAAGCAAGGTGGTGGCAAATAAGATGCTGACAATTAAAAAAAAATTATCACCAATATACAGTAAATATAAATATTTCCTGCAGTCAGGTCTTTCTGTGATGGTGACCTGCTGTTCCCTTCCATTTTGCCATGTGAATAGAATCATTTTTTGGTGGAAAAATTGGTAGAAAAGCTAAAAGTATCTGAATTATGTTTAACAAGAGTAAAGATGAGTGAGAAGTCATAAAAATGAAAATAAATGTATGCAGACCCAGTTTTGGAACCACATGTAAAACATGCACTTACAGCATAAACGTTTGCTAACCTTTGCTCAGTTTACATGGAAAGCAAATAGTCCAATAATTACTTGCAATGTACAACAGATAACAGTAGCCATATAAAGGATAACATACATGTACAATAAGCATTACAATCAGTACAATACGATTAATATAGCCATTAAACTTAACTTAAAGCCACCATGTTTGGAGCTTTTAGCTACACTAGCAAACTAAACTTTCATGAGATTTGGAGCAGCCATTCATGTTCCACAGAGAAGAGAACCTACTGACATTATCGCTTGACTTTTTATATAACATTCAGCTGTACCTGTTTAAGTATAAAATTATCTAGTGAAATGTCACCACACTTATGAGATGGATTACCATTAAAGTATTCATGTTCCCCTTACTTTTTGATGACAAACTGATCCCTGGGATTTTTCTCTAGTGCCACCATCAGGTCACAATTTAAATTTGTTCAGTACTTTATGACAATTAAGTGCCCACTAAATGACTTTCCAATCATTCTTAGCTGTACTTTGTGTTTAGTGCTAACTTAGCTTTTAGTGCTAATTAGCAAATGTTAGCACACTAAAACACCAGCATGCTAGGTTGTCTCTGGGACCATAGTAGCTGAACGCACTGCTGTGCCTCACCACTAGCCAGTCCTGTTACTGTATTTGCTTATAGCATCTTCAAAGTAACTTTGAGTGCGCACATTTTTGTTGTAAAAAATAAGCCAATGTCTAGGAATATTGGTATTGGTATGGTAACAAGAACCGAAGACCAACAGTATGGTCCATAAGTTACTTCATTATTCCTGGGGATTCAGATCAGGAGGGCAGGCTGGCGGTTGGACTTCCTGTCCGCTAAAGCGTTGTTTTTGAAAGTTAGAAGTTTCTAACTCACAGAGAGTGGCAGAAACAAGAAATCCTAGATGAAAAAATTGCACCCTTTGAAACTTGGCATTGAGACATATGATGGAAACCATCAGTATAGAAGAGGAAGTCGTGTCTAAAAAAGTGATCCGAAATCACCTTCATAAACATTTTAAATGATCAGTGCATCATCGTGGTGCAGCTACACTTCTGGAATGATCACAAAACAGATACTGTGAAAATTGAGACTCACCCTGGATTTAGGACGAGGAGAGGAAACCTGAGAAACACCAAGCAACAACAACAACAGAATGACTGATTACACAGGGCAGGAAAAATCTCTGTTTTGCTATAAACAATTGATTGAGCGCTGATTGAAATTTACCCACAATTCCACTTTTATCAGTGTGTAATGAAGGAGTCATGCAGCTTTGTAATCAGAGAAGGAGAGGGGGAAACAGTTAGCATGCTGTTTTTGAAGTGCTACAAGAGTTAGAGCCACAGCAAATCAGAGGAAAACACTGACAATTCAAAACTCATACACTATAAAGTGGAGGAAATTGATTTGTTCTGTGCTCTGACTCATGGCAGTTTCACAGCAGTACAGACCTGAAGCTGAAACCTAAGATGTTAGCATGATGCAACAAAAGATGACTTTGTGATTATTATCTATGGTATGACATGTACAATATCCATTTTGAAGCCTTTAATCCAAGAAACTTACAATGCTCCTGAAGAAATGCACCACAGCATTTTCATGGGCCCGGCGGCGAGTGGAGGATTGCTGCGGTGAGGAGGCCAGGTGACCCCGGAACGACCCCTGAGAGCATCAACACAGGCCAAGTAACTTCTCACAGTACATCACAAGATAACACTGCGCTCATATAGAATTGGTTTAAAGCACCATGTAACTCGGCAGCACAGAAAATCTCTTTACACAGTATGTACATGATGGAGTATCCTGGCATGAGTGTGAGCTCTTTCCCGAAAGTTCAATTCCTCATAATATAATAATTATATTTATCACAATAATTAAACAGTTGAAAGGCCCTGCTGGATATAAAGTCTCACAACATTAGAGAGAAACAAAAAGAAGTAGATGTGAAATACAAGAAAGACTAAGACCATGATGAAAAATCCTCAGTCTGAATCATTGAGGAATGTATCAGATGGCTGACGCTGTCTCTCAGTGTGTGAAACCAAACAGATCTCTTTGTGGGTAAATGAAAAGTGCAGCTGACACAAGCTTCACAACAACTTCACACATCTTTACTCTGACAGCTGATCATACTGTTCACTTTAATTCATGCATTCAACTTGTCTTTATGTTAAATCAATGCAAATAAAACTGAATCTTTTGTAGGTATGAGAGCTTCTATTTGCAGTTTTCTGTTGCAACTGTGCAGAGTACAAGCCCTAAACAATACGAGGGAACGGATCTAAGCACAAACAACAAATTGCATCAAACTTAAATTTCTAGGTGTCATAGTTGATGACAAATTCTCCTGAAAATCTCATATCAGATATGTACAAAAGCTCACTTCAACCATTGTATATATTACAAAAAAGAGTGATAAGAATTGTGCATAAGATGGGGTATAGGGATCACACCAATGTAGCTTTCATACAGTCTAAATTGTTAAAATTTTTTGATTTAGTGGGATATAAGACTGCTGTGTTTATGTATAAAGCCAGGAACAATTTATTACCTGGTGGAATTCAAAAACTATTTAATGAAAGGGAAGGTGGATACAATTTAAGGGGTCAGTTAAATTTAAAAATTCATGCTATACGTACAACCAAAAAAAGATTTTGTATTTCCATAAGTGGGGTAAAACTATGGAACAATTTAAGTGCGGACATAAAAAACACTAAGAGAATTGATGAGTTTAAACATAAATATAAAGGTATGTGTCGATCAGGATATATGCAAGAACAGGCTTAATGATTAATTAGATGGAACATTGTGGGTGTGGTGTATGAATGTTAATACTATGTAATAATTCTTTAGTATATTACTTGTGTGGTGTAGAAGAGAATTATCTATGTAGAGATACTGCTTGCAAACCAATGATGGTAAGATGATGTCATGGGGTAGGACTGGATAAGTCTGACTTCTTCCTACTCCATTCAAGCATGTACTGGGTATAAGCAAATTGATATTGGATTATGTGTAAAATTATGTGTGTTGTCATATCAACTGTCTTTACATGCTTGAAAGAATAAATCAAATCAAATCAAACTTTGTGAACGAAAAAAAATCTGAGATGTGACATTCTTCTGCTGCACTTACTGACAGATGAAAAGGTCTGACAGCAGCTCTGACTCACCAGGGCCTCTCTCACCACACACTTCAGGCTTGAATCCCGAAAGAGGTTTTGTCTAACATTTTCTCTCTGCAGGTCAGGGCCAGGCTGACATTACAAACTAAATCCATCTGCACCATGCTAGCAATATGCACATGCACTTAGGCCTGTGTCCCCCTCACAGCCTCTCAGTGGGTTTGCATTAGTGTTGTTCTTGTGCCGCGTTGGATGACTAAAAATAACAGCATAGGTACAAATGGTGGAACAAAGCTAATGAAAGGATTTAGAATATAAACAAGAAATAACAGCAGATTACTTTTTAAACTGATGTCCAGAAAAATCTCTTTATTTTTCCAGAACATGCTGCTTTTCAGTCATGTGTATAAACTGGAAAATTGCCCGAACTTAAAAAAACAGTCCTCAGTAGAATAGCACCAGTCCAAGCACCGGGGAAGTGAATCAGCACCATACTTCAGCAAAATGTCCTTTAAACCCTCATTTTAAAAAGCAAATTTCTCATCTCTTTCATCAACGCCATAACTGCTGTGACTGAGTTTGAGTTTCAGAAATTGGAGTTTGAGTTTTGCCCTTTTATTTCCAGCAAACTCTGGATAATAATCCTCCATGATGGTTTTTATTCTGTTTTCTTTCTGCTGTTTTATTCTTTGTCTTTTGTACTTGTGAAATACTTTGGTCAACCTGCTGTTGTTTTAAAGTGCTATATAAATCAATTTTGATTTCATTTGATTTGAATTTCTATGAATAACAGAGATGATCATTTATATACTGTATGCAGTAAAACTGAAAGACCAGAAGTGCAGACAAATGTTATCAGACAAGCACAATGTAGCACAGATTTATAGTAATTAAAGTAATTTTGCTATTATTTATTTTTATACTGTTTTTTCCCCAAATATATTTAAGTTAACAATTAATGGGACACTGGTAGAAAATTGGTAGAAAGCTGAAAATTAAAAGAAAAATCACTCTGAACTGTCTCTTTAAATGATGCATGGATGCTCACCTTGCTCCTTTTCTTTTTGTCTCCACCAAAGAATTTGCTAATCTGATCCATGAGTCCAGGGTTCTTCTTTTTCCTCCCGAGCCCGAAGGTGCTCTGCCCTGAGGTGCTTGCCGTAGCCATGCTATCTGCTGCTGAGGTTGGGTGGGGTTGACCTTTGTCTGTCTCCTCGGTAGTTCTCTTCAGTCCTCAGCCTACAGTGCCAACACCCAGCTCTGCTCGTCCTTCAGGGTGTGTTGCAGCCTTTCTGACACTCAGGGGCTGTCTTTGAAGGTGTCGTCCTCTCAGTCCTGGGGCACCATGGGACATGAGGAGGGTCAGGTTGGGGAGGGGGGGATCTTACAGCAGTGTGATCCACAACTCTGGATTGGCTCCAGGCATTCTTTGGAGCTTCAGTGGCTGTGTCAGTCACTGCCGCCCTCCGCATGGGCCCGGCCATTGTTTCTCTCCCCATCTGCCTCATCCCGACCACAGGGACAACAAGGGTTATCTCTGAGTCTGAACTCACAGCCTGATGCAAAGCAGCCTGCTGCTCTGTGAGGCCATTGTTGAACCTGCCCCATAGATCTTCTTACTGGATTGTGTTTAAATTAGACGTACAGTCACCCAGATTAACATAGGGATAGGCCCAGGAGAAAGGAGAAGCTTGTGTGAAAACCTTTGAACATGAGCCAAGTATCTGTGTCTGCACAGTAATTAAATAAACTTATGTGGACTTTGCATGATAGAAATTGCTCAATTTTTGTTTTCATGTTGAAAACTATGATATCCGCACAGTTCCAGCTATTACTGCAAATTTATGAGCAGTGGAGCTTCAAAAGTTGCATTTTGGACTTGAAAAATGACAAATTTAACCAAAGGTTATGTTTTGCTGCAATGCTAGTGGAAATATGTTGGCTGCTGAAGACTAATATAACGCAAAAATCCGAAACCGTTCTAATGTGCAGGAAGAGCAGAGACTACATGAATGAATGAAGTGAAAAAGTGAGTTTAAAAAGTCAGGAATGTGAACCTCAGTGTTTGTTTTATTGTGACAACACTTGTTTAAGTGTCTTAGATGTTTATTTCTAAATCTCTGCAAATGTTTGTCTGTGTGAATTCTAATACCTTTTGCCATGGCACCACATTACAACACTACAAAAAGTGCTGGAGGTGTTGTTCTATCCAGAGTGGCTGCGGTGGCTGGCAAACAAAGCAGGTTCTGTTGCAAGAGAAGTTGTGTTGCAAAACACCCATGCAGCATCAGAATATTAATATTTTGGAACAGATGCCTTTTTGTTGCAATTGCTTCTTATTTCAAGTGAGAAAGTAGCTTTTGCAAGAGGAAAATAACCTAATTTCTGTGTGCAGTGGCCGATGAATCTGTTTTGATAACACACAACATATAAGAAATGAACATAGGCGTAGATCTTACAAGAACTTTTCTGAGATGGATGTGCAGCTGCAGATGTTTAGAAATCACTTTTGATTGAATTGTTATGATGCAGCATGGCTCCAGATTAGTACAGATCCATGACACGAGAAAAAAGACAAACTGAAATGAACTGATGAACTGGTGTAGGCTATCTGATTTAGCATGTGAGTAGCAGCAAAACACCAGATGAAAGAAATGATTTGTGAACCAATAAGGAAACGTAAATCTTCAAAATACTCATTCCAAAGTATATATGTAGTAATGTATATGTAAATCAGGGCATGAGAAGATGAACAGTCCAAAAGACCAAACATTTATTCTCACTTAAAAGGCACAAAAGACGTAGGAGAAATGATTCTGGGTGGATTAGATTTCTGGCCAACATAGTACATCTGTTTTTAGATACAGCATGGAAACAGATAATGAGCCTGCTTTCAGTATATGGACTGAAACAGAGATGCAATATGTGCTAAATGTGGAAATGAGGTAGAAAATATCATTCTTTGGGCGAGTGACTTATTACTTTAAGACATAATCAGGAGACGTGTCTTCACTGTTGCACCGTGGAAGCACTAGAAGCTTCATTACAGGAAAATGTTTGTCTAATCATGTTTCTCTTTTCCAGTCCTGCTGCTTGTGTGTGCACACAGTGAGTGTAAATATCAGAACGAAAATAGATGCATTTAAAAATCAATAAAAACTAGAGTAGATCTGTGTAAATATATGAATCTAATAAGAGGCAACAAAATGGCTGGGAGTCGTATTGGTTACACTGTGACTGAACTTCATGCATCCTTTTTTAATACATCTCACATTAACCTCAGTAAAATTGTTCATGTATAGAGCAGTATTTTGAGTGGGGTGAGTCATTAGCAGCAGGTCGAGGCTAAGCAGCTGTTAGTGTTTGTCATACAAACTGTAACACAGCTCATTCAGCTTAAATGTGGGACAGTAACCTGGGAAGACCTCCTGTGAAAGACGACAAACAGGAAGTGGAAAAGGCCTTTATTTAAACCGATGCACTGAGAAATCCTGACTATGTGGGTTAACATGTACCATAGATGTCTATGGAGTCATCATGGCTGTAAAATGGGGATCGACTCGGAGGGAGACGTGTTCGTCCACTCTGCCTTGGACACAGTGCTCCGTCTGTCCTGCAGGGCCGAGCCTCAGCGCAGCACCCACAGGCCTGCCCTCGTGTCCAGAAGAGTCTTGGATTTGTCCCAGAGCCTGGGAGTTCAAGGACGAGTGCAGGGGAAAAACAATAGCGGCCATGGAAGAGAGATGTGGGACACAAACACGGGAGAGATCCTTGAACCCCGGCAGGAATGTCAATCTAGACCAAGACACCCACTGAGAGAGGCAGCTGAACATCTGTTCGCTGCTGGAGAGAGAAAGAAAGCCTTCTTCTGTTCTGTCGCATGTAGCCTGTAGATCATAACCACAGGAGACATTTAGTTTTACAGTCATTTGTTCAAACTGTTTTTATGACTTCTACGACCTCAAGGTCCCAGAATTATGTTGATACTATCACAACTTCATCAACAAAGACATTTACAAACCCCTTCAGATAAACGGAGTTCAAGATTGGCATTAGTTTTGATTACTTTTCAAGACCAGTACTGATAAACGGATCACACCAGCAGCACAAATCAAAACATAAGAGTTAAATAGAGGTAAAGGTCACATTTCATTGTCTGCACAGGATCCCCCCAAGAATGTTGAGACCTTACTGCACCAGGGCGGGCTGGTGCAGCCACCACCACCGGGTCCCGACACCATCTTGACATCAACTTGAATCCAAGCTGTTATGATAAATTAAATTAACAGTACATGTTGCTCTGGTCCCAATCCTGTGTTTTGTTTTGAACTTCCCAAATTCCATATCTGATCCACTTGGATAGGGATTTCAGGTTTTGAACTCCTGGGCTCAGATGATGAATAACTTCTGACACAGTTTACTGTGTATCAGTAACCTTAAAGTCCTGCTTGTCTGCTTTATCTGCAGTATCTACGGTGGCAGGTTTGGATCCACATTCGTGCAGGTGTACCCGGAGAGGAACAACTATTGAAAGCAGTGACCCCATTTGTCAATATAGTGAAATATGTTGAAGTCGTCCTTCAGTCTGACCATGAAAGCTGCGGTTATGCAGAAACAGAATGTTGGTTTTCCTTTCACTGACAGATTTTCTTCCACTGAAGAAACACGCAATTTTTGTGTATTTCTTTTGGGATAACAGTGACTTGAGGTGATACAGGGACATTTGAGTGTAGCTCAAGTTTTGTTCCACTAATTGTCAGCGGGAGTGAGAAGCCTTTGTGTTGCTGTGTCTTTGTCGCCCTGGATGACCTCGTTGTATCGCATCCAGCCCATGTAGCCTATAGATGACATCAGAGCTGCTCAGCAGCTGATGTCACCATCCTGTGGGTGCTCCTGCCAAGAAAACATTAGGCACTTCCTCCTTTGCATGACCTAATTGTCTCACTTTATATTTTGTATTATATAAGTTATAACAAAGAACAGAACGGTGCCTCTAAAGTTAACACATTCAGAAACTTGATGTCCTGCTGATTTTCTGAGGCATTTAGTATCTTTAACTTGTTTTAAAATTCCCATTGTTTGAACTAGTAGGATCAGCTGTAAGATGTGAATGGGCTTTCCCCCCTTAGTGTGTCCTCACAGCGATGCCTTTGGCTGGTAAACAACTTAATGCAAATGTCTTGGTGGTCAGAAGCCAATGATTCCATCAACATTTGGCAGGAGCGGACACTCAGGGCTCGAGCATAATGCGATCATTTGTTTAGCATCTTAACAATATCATGCTCTCTTGTTTCAACCCGAGGGCCGGCGGATATTTGTGATCCACAGCCGCTGTGGAGAAGACTGTTGCAAAGAGGAGAGCGAGACAGGAATGAGAAGAAGGAAATATAATGTTGATCTTTAGTCGTTTTCTGTTAGTGATTTTATGGCACTGGTTGTGCGAAACAAAAGCATGGATCAACACATCCATCACTGTCCTGTACCAGCACAGTTCTGAAACACAGTGCAGCCTTGAGGCTTTTATAATAGTACAACTTTGATTTGATTTATTTATTCTTTCAAGCATGTAAAGACAGTTGATATATCAACACACATAATTATACACATATCCAACAAATGCTAATCCAATATCAATTTCCTTATACCTAGTACATGCTTGAATGGAGTAGGAAGAAGTCAGACTTATCCAGTCCTACCCCATGACATCTTGGCAATATTTAAAATTGTCATGCCAAGAAGATTTCACAGATTTCAGTCGACATGTTGCGAGGCTCATCTGAAGTGTAGGTGGAAGTGTTGGGCCACCTGTCTGTTTTCATTAATTCTAACACAACAAACGTGTAATGTCCTGGCATTTACAGCCACTCTGTAAATGTTTAAGTGGTGAAAAGAGATTCAGGTGTATATCAAAAGAACAGCTTTGGGAAAAACATCTTTAAACATAATTTTCATGTAGTAGCATTTAAAAAAAAAAGAGTGCAGCTGCACAATGTTCACAAAATTAGAAGACTTCCCTTCAGAGGCAGAAACGTCTCAAATAGGACAATTCTGTAAATGCTCATGTAAAAACATTTGTATTAGTGTCTTAATGTGGACGCAGACTTTTAAACCCCATACCCCTTATTTATTCACCGTCATTTCTGAAATCACACTATGGCCTTCACATGTGGGAATTTTGCAGCAGAAGGTGTTTGGCATTTGGACCTGGACCTGATGTGTCTGAGAATGTCCTGAGCACAACTTCACTTTAATTCTTTATAAACCAACGTGTTACTTTGTGTCACATGTTTTTCAGAATGTGGAACAGCTTCAGCCTGCATTTACTTCAGTGTACTGGACAACTCCCACTGTGTGTGACTGTGCTGAAGTGACTCTGAGCACACACACTTCCATCACATTTATTTGAGTAAATAACAGCCTAAGAAGACATTGCCCGTGGCTCTAGACATTTGATAAAGCACCTGTTTGTCTTGGCACCTGGCACAGGGTCACATAAGGAAGATGAATCTCGTTGTGATGACATGAGTGCAGAAGCAAACCTCCCTCACTCCCTCTGCTGTCAGTGTGAGGAACTGCATGTTGTGAGAGACGGATTATGACACAATGGACCCCTGGGCACACACATGTAAAAGGCCCCCCACCCTCCTACATGCAACAAATACACCCAGACTAGACACATTTTGTTTATTTTTCTTTTTGCATGCTTTTAAGAATGTTTTAGATATCTCTATCATCATTAAAGCAGTTGCTTTGCATATCTTTGAGGACATTTTGCATCTTTGTGCTCATTTTGCTCACTTTGTGGTTGTTTTTTTTCTCCTCGCAGTTGTTTATTGTTTCTCTGAAGATATTTTGCCTCACTTTGTGGTTGTTTTGTGTCTCATTTTGACCATTGTTTTGGTTAGACATTGAAGAAACATTCTCAGTTTTTTACCCTATCGGGTAACAAACATAAGGGTGATCTGCGCTGCTTCAGTCTATTTCTACAAATTCCTGTGGTAACTTCAATTTATTAGGAAAATACAGGCACATGAAATAGTGTTACTGGCTACCCTACTGAAGAGATGGAATAATCATCTCCACAGATTCATCTATAAATCTATACTGTCAAAGCTACCCAACGATCATCGGTTTCATCGGAGATGGCTACGAGTCGGCCTACAGATAGGAGGTTGAACAGCTGGCCGCTGGTTGAACAGCACTTTTTGTTCTCTCAGTCTTATCTTGTTTACTTTTGTTTGCTATATGCACACGCACACTGAGAGCCACTGTACCAGAGTCAAACTTCTCATGTGTCCAACACACCGGGCAAAAAAAAGCCGATTCTGATTCTACCGAACTGCCTCATCTTCTTTCTCTCATTTAAGTTCTGTAACAATCCAGGAACTATTTAACGTATCCCAAATGAATGTACCAACCTTAATCGGGTTCTGCTCTAGGCTTTAGTCTTTAATGAGACTGACCAGCGAGTCGCCCGCAGACCTTCCCCTTGAAGGTTTGTAATCTGTTTTTATAACTTAAAGTATAACTGTTTTTATTAATTCTACAGTGTCTTTCACTCTGGCTGTCTGTAGACGTGTTGTTGTGCGCTGGTTGTGTGGTTGTCTGGCTCTGAATGTTTCTTCAAGTCTGTTGAAGGAGAGTCTGTGCTCAGTTTGACAATCTGAATAAATACATTTACTAAAATGATAGCTAAGCTGTTGGATGGCAATTACTGGATGCTGTGTTTCATTGTTTTTGTGGTGTTTTGTCTCTTGCCCATTGGGGAGGTCTGCAGGGGACACTTACCAGGAACATAGTACCAGCCACACACCCTTTGATCCTTTACCAGTTTTAGATTGTGGCCTATAATCACATCAGTGTTTTCATTGGCTGAGATGTATGTGATTATTTGTTAGTTAGTTAGTTTTTTCTTACAATTTTTTAACATGATACCATTTACAGGCCACAAGCCAAACTGCATTAGTCTAAATATAAAGATGTTTTGCATACTGCAAGGGTTGCTAGTTTTGACCTCTTTGGGTGGCAAATACAGCACAGATATGAATATATTTTATTTTATTTTTTACATTTTAGGTTATATAGGTACACAGGAACTGAAAGTCAAATGAGCAGAGCAGTCTAGAAGCTTCAGGTTTATACAACAGACCTTCACTCACCTTAAATGAAATGTTTTCGCCAAATCAACAGGCAATAATCAGTTAAATTAGACACAATCAAGAACTAATTAGGCATCATTAATTAAATGTGATGACAGTTTTCTTTATTAATGTTGTAAGATGTCCATATTATGTGCATTTCATGTCTATAATCCACCATAGCTGAGGGAATACAGCCTATTTTTTCTTTTTTGTGAAAAAATGAGATGATAATGGTTTGAGAAATAAACTAAATCTAAACATTAGAGACTCCACATTGTAAAATAAATCAAGTATATTCAACACAAAAATGTTTTTACAGAATTATGTTTGAAAATTGTTGTTAAAATTAAAGTAACACATCAGTTTACAGACACTGACCGCTGATGCTGGTTTGAACATGAAGCGTAACAAACTTTGAGTGGCTGCATCTCCCAGACTCATAGGTAACTAGAAAATGAAGGTGACTCTGCCCAACAATGGAACAAACACTCTGATCTGTTAAAGCTAAATCAAATGGTAGTGTGTGGCTCTCAGTTATTTAGCAGGCAGGGTAAGTCCAATTCAAATTATTGGGGTAAACGGATGCTGTTGCCGTGGTCTCGTCTCATGGCTCAGTGTCATGGTAACAACAGGTCTGAGCTAAAGGGATCGCCACCTGAGGGGAGGAGCAGCTGGGTCCAGAGCAGCGGATCTCCGTGTGTCTCTAACAAGGCTGGTGAAGAAAATCACAGAGGTGGGCTGGAGGTGCTGCTTTATGATATCATGATATTACTGTGAATCAAAGCTGAGACACAAACTGAGGAGAAGGCTTCAAACATCACACCATCACTTCACCTCTTTATCTTATTTTAACCCTGGCAGTTGCAACAAAAGCAGAACTCTTTGTCAGGTCAGTTTAATTGCTGCAGCACTAAGTCTCATGGGGCTTCACAGTTGTACAACACACCTTCTGTCCTTAGACCCCTGATTAAAGTTGTGGGCAGGACAGCTCAGCCATGAGCTGAAGCTCCGCAGAGCAGAGGGAAGCTGCATTGTTTTTCATTCACTTTGTTTAGATTAGTTCACATTCGAATGCACAGTTTCCTGATAGGGAAAAGGATTTGTTTTCAATTAAACACCAAATTGTTTCTTGAGCTTGTATCACATGACACACATCCTATGGTAATAGCACAGCTGTCCGGGAAAGATGAGTCTCAGGACAGTTTACTCTCTCTGTTTTCTTCGTACAGATATCAGATGTCAAATATCTGCAGAAATGACAGATATATTTCTTGGAAATTAGCTGCCTTAAAACTTCACTGTGCCTTTCTTCTTCCCAGCAGAAACAGGGATAACATCTCGGTCGATGGAGTAAAGAGTCACCATGGAAACTTCAGGCTGCTTCAGGACACGAACTGAGACACCCATTACAAAACAAATGCCAAGCTCCCAAAATTATAATAACCCCCGTAATAAAAATGTGGCATAATGACAGCTATTATTCTTCAAAAACAGCTAAGTGGGAGTATTGGGCACAGACACCCTAACTGTCTTCATCATAATCCTTTGGATTATGGAGATGGTGGTGATGACACTGACGAAAAGCTGCCTTGTTGATTTCACCCTGTTAGTGCCAGTAGTTCTATCAGGCATATAAACAATAAAAACTTCAGATGTGTACAAACATCTGAGGGCACGATAACATCAGTTTCTGTTCTCAGGTTACATAGCATGTGCATCATCTCTGTCATCATTTCCAGATGGTTATCCCCGAGCAGATCTCTCTGTCCGACCCTCACACGCTCGTGTAATGATAATACAGCTGTTCCTTGACCTGGTCCGAGCAGGTCAACAACAGAGAGAGAGAACGCGGTGAAATGTTTCTTTCACTTGCACTCAGAGGGCAGTTTATTAGGTACACCCACAGTAGGCAACACTAATGCAGTCCTCCCTCATGTTCTGTTGACAGAGAGATGTAGACTCACATGTCAGATCATTTTGAAGACAGTTGAACTGCTCTGCAGAGGTATTTTAACTAAGTAAGAGAAACATCTCAAAATAGAAACTCATCCACAACAAGAAAAGTGATGTTGAAGTCACACTATAGGACATTTGACAAAATATTATATACATGTATATGATGATTGTTTGTCTGGAGAAAGGCCCTGAAATTGTAATTAATAAAGAAACTTTGCAGAGGGAAATTTTGAAAATAATTATGCATAATAGTAAAAACAAGTTCACGATGAATACATTAGTGATGCAGACAGTGAAACGTGACTGATCCGGGAACAAGAGTCTGCAGGAATAAGAGTCTCAGAGCAGCAGAATTCATTTTCCTGCTACACAATATCCATGAACCTCATCGCACCCTCATGCATACTGGATGTCAAATAAAGCCTACATGTAATGACTGACAATGTGGCATACATTTATTTTTGACACAGTTTCCGTTTTATATGAAATGCCAGAATGTCTACTACAGTATATGTGAATATATGGCACATTATACATTATGAATAAAAATATATTTGCCTGTAATAGGAGCTACAGTATGTGTACGTGCCTTTATTTGTGCTTTTAGTTTACTGACTTGTTTTAATAGGGTGAAGCTGACGGGCTTGTTAATATGAATCGATAAAGCAGTGCATCAGAAGATTTCTCTACTCCCACTTCACTGGTTCAGGTCAGAGCAGACGAAAGGTATTGGTGGGATTGGCCGCCACAGCATAGTGACGTTACACAGGAAGGCAGGGAGCATGTATGCATGAGCTCCAGGCCACCCTTTATTCAAGAGTATATCCTTTAACCTTGCCTCATGTGGAGGACATGCTTGTTTACATGCAACTTTTCTACTCTAATTGAAAAAGATGGAGCTACAAGTGAAAAACCAAAGTCAGCCTTTCAACATCAACACCGAGAGGCTGCCGGCTAAACTTATACTAGGCGTGGGTGTAGATAACTTCATTTCGCTTTTGATATTTGGACTCATTTTCCTCCTTGGCGTGCTCGGGAACGGCATGGTGATGACGGTGCTGGCGTGCAGTAAACCTGCACAATCAAGGAGCACAACCAACATCTTCATCCTCAACCTGAGCGTGGCGGACCTGTCCTACCTCCTCTTCTGCGTCCCCTTCCAGTCCACCATCTACATGTTGCCCACATGGGTGCTTGGAGCTTTCATCTGCAAGTTCATCCACTATTTCTTCACAGTGTCTATGCTTGTCAGCATATTCACTCTGTCGGCGATGTCCGTGGACCGCTATGTGGCCATCGTCCACGCCAGGAAATCCTCGTCGATCCGCGTGAGGAGGCATGCCATGCTCGGGGTGCTGCTGATCTGGATCCTCTCCATGGTCATGGCATCTCCGGTGGCGCACTACCAGAGCATCGTGGAGAGGGAGGACAACAACACCTTCTGCTGGGAGGTCTGGCCGGATCACCAGAGGAAAGTCTACGTGATGTGCACCTTTGTTTTCGGATACCTCCTGCCTCTCACCTTGATATCTGTCTGCTATGCAAAGGTGCGTGCGCATGAATCAGATTCATGAATACGCATAAAACTACAGTGAGGATGAGTTATGTTACAGTTTGGAACATATTACGCAGCAGATTTAAATGTCAGCAGGCGCTGTCGCTTCACAGCAAGAAGGTTCTGGGTTCGAGTCCTTTCTGCACTCCGGCTTCCTCCCACAGTCCACGTTGATTGGCGACTCTAAATTTCCCCTTGCAGTGAGTGTAGGTGTGCGTGGTTGTCTAAGTGTGAGCCCTGTGATAGACTGGCGACCTGTCCGGGGTGGACCCCGGCTCTCCCTCAGTGGCTCCAACCCCATTTAAAAATTTCAGCAACAGTATTTTGGAACTGACAAATGTTCACTGAAACATCATCTGTTCAGGAAGCTGACATGAATCTGGATTGTATCCTTAACATGCAAAAGAGTCAGTAATTCTGATGAGAGGGTGGATTGATCAGTTATGTCACATTCAAAGTTTATAGGTTCTCTAAAATTAAAAGAATTGGAGAAACAAAGACAACAAATTTATGCTTTATCATCCCTTTATTATTGCAGGTTTTAAACCATCTGCACAAAAAGTTGAAGAATGTGTCCAAAAAATCAGAGCTCTCCAAAAAGAAGGTTGGTTGGTTTGTTCTCTCTATATGTGATAGCACACTATAGGTTATGGTGATGATGTAACTGCTGAAGTGGCCATGCTTCCCTGATTACTCCTTTAATGGTTGATGGTTTATGGATGGGTCCGGCCTGTGATGTAGGGGTGCTTGAAAGTGTGCACAATGCTCACTTTAAAAAAATGGCTGCACACTGTAGTCTTGCATGTTTCCTGCCCTATAGCAATTTACTTTTCTAATGGTGATTGTAAGTGAAGTCTAGCCAGTAAAAACTGTTCCCTTTGTGTCATCTGGCTCTTTTTATTTTATTTGATCAGGTCACATTACCCATCATTACCTCCTGTCTGCCCTCCTCCACAGGCTGCCCAGTTACAGTTCTATTTGATCATGTGACATTTTATATGACCCATCATTATGTCTTGTCCCCGCTCCGCAGACTACACAGACAGTCTTGGTGGTGGTTGTGGTCTTCTGTCTGTCCTGGTTGCCTCACCACATCATCCACCTGTGGGTGGAGTTTGGCTCTTTTCCCCTGAACCAGGCCTCCTTTGTGTTCAGGATGGTGGCTCACTGCTTGGCTTACAGCAACTCCTCCATCAACCCCATCATCTACGCCTTCCTGTCCGAGAATTTCAGGAACTCCTACAAGCAGGTGTTCTCGTGCCGGGTGCCCAGCGAGTGTCCCCTGAATGACACCAGAGACCTGCGCAGCAAGATGGAGACGGTACCATCCGTGAACATCAGTGCCACGTACAAAGGTCATGACTTTCACATCAGTAAAATGCTTTAATGTCTGTGCTGAGGCTGAGAGCACCTTCTGCGGTCTGTATAAAGTCTGACTGATGCTGGGTTTGTGAGGATGCTGTCTGAAAGTGCAAAAAATCTGATAGTGAAATGTAAGCTGCTGTTCTGTGGCGGCTATTCCTCATTTCACGCCACTTTTCAATGTAGGTTTTCATGAAGTAGTTAATGTCAGGAAATATTGTCCTGCTCAGTCAAACCACAAGAGGAGGCAAACATCAACTGTCCATACAGTGCATGATTGTTTTATAGCCTGGCAGGTACCAAGGTAAATTTGTTGATAGCTCAGGTACATGAATAACTATTTAGGATTAAAGGAATAGTTCAACATACACTTATTTGCTTTTGCCCACAGTTAGATGATTTGATTATGACTGATCAATGCCATTTTCAAAATAAGACGCTACAGCCAGCAGTTGTTAGCTTAGCCTAGCACTAATAATAATAATAATAATCTTTATTTGGCCAAGTATGTTAAACACAAGGAATTTGTTTCTGGTACAGAACTGAGGCAGCCATCTGCGGCACCAACTCAACCGATGGCTCTAACCATCGGGGGCAACGGGGGGTTCAGTGTTTTGCGCAAGGACACTTCGACATGTGGACTGCAGGCACTGAGATTCAAACCTCCAACCCTCCGGTTGGGAGACGACTGCTCTACCCACTGAACCACAGTCGCCCCTAAAAATACTAAAAACAGGAGGAAACAGCTGAACTGGCTCTGTCCAGTGGTAACAAAATTCATCCTATCAGCACCTTTAAAGCTCACTAGCTATGTTATTCGTTAATCCATACAAAAGCTTTTTAAAATGACAGTTTTCCAGATATGTGCCAGATAGTTTTTTGGACCCAGATCACTTAACAGGTAGGAAGTTCCTGATCCTAACATCAACCGCACGGTGTTCTCTCCGTCCTGCTGTAGACATCTCAAAAAACCACAGCCCCTCCACTTGCATTTTGTGTCAAGCTGTGATGGGAAATGATGTTTGATAAAAGCTGCTAAAACATAAATACTCTATAAAAATTATATTAGATTGTTCAAAAATGAAAAAAGGTTCTTAATTAAACGTATGGTGAAAGCCATGGGACAGACTGTGCTACAGGGATGGATTTTTTGTGGAAGGAACAACTTCTGAAGTAACTTGTAAATAGTAGTCGATGTAGCTGCAGCAAAGTTC
>NW_018127914.1:5438419-5440415 GCF_001952655.1 Monopterus albus
GGAAAGTTTGATTCTTTCACTTTCAAACCAGTGTATTCAGTTATTTACTTTTCAAACAGCCCTATTCATCACAAAATGGCACGATTCTTCCTACATCACTATCAGGATCCAGGATGTCAGCCTGGCCTGTGGACTGAGTTACTATGTACCAACATTGACTCTGGTCCAGAAACACATCAGGCAAATGTGCATGAGGGTAAATACTAATAACGTAGCATTTAAATAACATTGCAGATAACCATTCTGTCTGTACAAACAAAGGGTAAAGGATAAATAGAGCACCTCAACACAACAGAAGAGGGACTGTAGGAGTCTGTTGTTTGCATTAGTGGCTTTCTGTCTGTTTTCAGCAGACACACGAGCTCTAACAGGAGAATCTGAGGGGCTGAAGAAGAAGGTCTGCAATGTGGCCGTTTGCAGATTTTGTCTAGTTTCACTTTTTTACAGCACCACTCATCGTCACAGATGTAGATTCATTCTTCTAACGTACTGTACAGTCTGGTTTTGTTAATGGGAGCCTCTGATTTAATGTTATCTTACATTCAATGTTGCTGTAAATTGTTGTGCTGAATTTGTTTTCTTAATATATACAAATGCAAAAAAACAAAAAATATGGATTGTGCAGTTTTTGAATAAATTTATTGTGAAAAGAAATTAATAAATAATGTTAAAAATAAGAGATTTTTTTTAAAAGTAGCTCAATCATACGTGAGCCACAGCCATGAATGGTGTAATTTGTTCCGATTGCATATTGTTTCCAGTTTATCTCCATGGCAGAATTCAGTTAATTCAGCCTTTTGTAAACAGGTAATGCTGCATGCTCCTTTCTGCAGCGTTGTTCACACATATTATACATTCATACTGCCTTGAAAAAAGAGAAAAGGGATTTGTGTATGAATACTAGCATTTTATGCACAACATGAGAGGGCATAATGTAAGAAAATTGGATATACTGAGAAGGAACGGAGGTGATCATGACTGGAGAGGAGTCATTTGAGCTCATGTTCAATACACTGAAGGCCAGGCTTCTTGAAACATCTGCGTTCCATATTAATATTTTGTGTTGCATATGACATCCCGCTGTTACTTCAAGAAGGCAAAGGTTTAGTTAGCACTGTTCTGATTGCTGTTGTTATGAGATTAAATGAAGCCAATTTAAACAGTGATCAGGTATATACTGTTGCATTTACATACAAAGAGCAGCATTAAAGCCTCACCAGTATTGGATTTGAAGCTTTTAGCTTTTTCTTACAGTAAACTGTTGATATAATACAGGAAGTAAATGTTTTTTTGGAGGAGGTGCCTTCTGAAATTTTTATGTCAAGATTTCACCTCTAAATTAAGGCAATAAACATATAACTAGGAAAATAACCCAGAATTACTGTACTGAACAGAAATACATTGTCTCTATTTTATTTTGAAAATTTCACAGTTACATCCAAAAATCTCAGTAAAATATGAGATAAAAGCTGTCGTGATTCTCTGCACTTCCTGTTACAAACTTTTGTCTTGGTACACTTCCGCTCCTGTGTTGGTTTGATTTTTCCTCGCTCTTACTGCCTTCTCTGCCACACTCTACACACACTCACCTGCCTTCCATCGGGGCAATCAGCCGCTCTGTATCTAAGCCAGCAGGCAGCATTGACTTGCTGTTATGCTGTCGCTGTAGAACTCGACTCCTGTGGCTTTCCAGCGTTTGTTTTCTCTGCTCGTCCTGGTTCTGGACCTGTTTACGTCTTGAACTCCGACCCCGCCTGGTCAAACTGCTGAGTTCACTTGTGAGTGGATGTTTGTTTTCCCTGGATCTCTGCTCAATGAGCTGTCCCTAGGTTCCTCTCTGCCTAAATTGTGTATGTTCTCCACTCCCTGGCTTTATTGGTTTGCCCAGGTGTGAACTGTTTTTTAATGATGAAGTGTTTCTGTTCCTGTGATCACAGCTTAGCTTGTTATGTGTATGTCTGGCTGTGTGCTCTTAGTTTAACCCCTCTTGTCAGCC
>NW_018127914.1:5460324-5485381 GCF_001952655.1 Monopterus albus
ATATATATATATACACATACCTGTTGTTTTTCAATATCAGTGTGGCCTTATGTTCCCGAGGCGTCTCCTGACCCGTGGTTATTGTAGTTCCTTTACCAGTGGTGGAGGATGTACTCAGATTCTTTTCTTTAGTGAAAGTAGCCACAAAGTAAAAATACTGTTACAAGTAAAAGGTCTTCATAAAAAAATATTACTTAAGTAAAAGTATTGGCTTCAAAATGTACTGAAAGTAAAGGTAGTCATAAATCGCACATTTAACTTACTGTATCTTATTATTGGACTGTAATTGTTGTACACGTCACAGGTTGCAGCTGTTAAAGGTGGAGCTAAGGTTAACTACTTTATATGCACGATTTTGAAGTATTCCTGGGTAGCTTCTGAATGTCCCACCAGAAGTCAATATTACCTTCTGGTTATGCTGTAGTTGGTAATTAAATGTAGTACAGTAAAAAGTGCTATGTGCACCTGTGAAATGTAGTGAAGTCAAAGTATGAAATAGTAGAAATTCAAAGTACAGATGCATCCAAGTTCTACTTATGTACGGTACTTGAGTAAATGTACTTGGTTACTTTCCATCCCTGTCTAATCACCTGTGTTATTGTTACCTTCCTGAGCCAGCTCTCGTATCCAATATGCTTGCCTGTGTTTGTGCTGCTAGCCTCAGTATTAGCCTCAACATTTACCTGTGTTCTAGTCTGACAGTTGGTTCCTGTTGTCGTCACTTAACAGTGTTTCTGCTACCAGTCAGTATATTTACCATAGTTAATTTTAATCCTTGTGTGCCCAGTTTACCAGCCACTTGCCTATTCCATCATTTAATCACTGTTCAGTGTTGCCACAGTTGAGAGCAGGTGAAATGTAGATTAGCTCCTTTGTCCCTCGAGACTGGGTTCACTTAGCCCCAAGACCCTCACTGCTCCTTGGGTCTGAGCGGAGACATTTGTCAGGACGTTTGCAGGTGTTTAATGGTTTTTATATTTTGCTCGAAAGGTGTTTTAACATCAGTTGAACAGCAGATGTCAGGCTTAAACAAGTATTTATTCATTTGTCTCTTTCTCCCTTAATTTCTTTTCAATGATCACATTAATCCTTTCTGTTTTGGTTTATTCATTTTTTGTTTCTTTCAGTCACAAACCTTTCCCTTTTCTTTTTTCATTCTACATTTTTCTTTAATTTCTTTGTCTTGTCTTTTTTTTATATAAAATTTGTGTGTTTTTCCTGTCTTGTCTGTCTCATCTAAATCAACTGAGTTCTTCCCCCACTGGCAGGAAATTAATTTCTTGTTCATCTATGCTAATCAATAGCGTTGCCCGATAACCTCTGTTTCTCGTTTCTCTCTGTGGCAGCTGAGCTCTCTATCGCTCCCCTGAGACTCGGGCCCTGCCCACTGAGTGTCATAAATGATACGAGCTAATTAGATATGAATTGATCGTGTGTATGTTGCGGGCATTTTCATCCATCACTCTAAAAGCTGTTCAACAATAGATTACCACCCAATGCTTCCCAGCAGAGCCACAACTGAATAATAAATATGACTCTTGTCCATTCTTTCAGTGCTGGAGGTGGTGTTATTAATACAGAGGAGATTATGAATCATCACAGGGCTCAGTGGAGCAGTGTGGGCTGCAGCTGAGGAACTTGACAGTGGAGATCGTTTTGTTTTTGTTGTGGTGCTGTGTGTTTTGTTTTCCCAATAACTAAATCTTCGGGTTTTTTCACCTTTGAATTTAATCAAAGGTGTATTACTTCAGATTTTCCACACTGTCTGATAAACTCAGTGAAAGCGAGACAGGACGTGGTGTCTCTCGGCTACACTCCCCCTCATGATACTCTGCCTTCAGCCCTTCTGTTGTTCCAGCTTCTCTAGCCTGTGTTGTCAAAGTGCAGTCTGTAAGTTGGCTCCACCTGCCACCTAGCCAAAGATGGATTTTTTTTTTTTTTTGAACCATGAGATACCACTTCAGAAAGTCAGCAGCCATGGAGGAGTCTGCTGATGTCCCTAGACTTCTTTCTTTGTCCTCTGCTCGCCCGTTTCCAATTCCCTCATTAGTTCCCCAGTAGTTTACCAACCAGTTTCCCCTTGCTCCTCATAGCTTTAGTTTTTTGACTCTGGACTTCCCCCGTTTCCTTTATTGGATGAAGGATCAGAAGACTTCTAAAGTCTCAAACAGGTTTCCTTCATTCCTTTTTCTTTGCATCTTCGTGGACAGAACTAAGACAAGTGAGAGGAAACATGCAATCAAGAAAATTGAGATTTGCCCAAGTAGACCTCGTTTCTTTTGTGGTTAATAATCAGCTGTTTGACAGCATCTCCCAGCATGTTGTTGTTTTTTTTCCTGTCTGTCATTTGGGTCCTATTTCCCCTCCATGTGCCAACACTTTAGCAAAATCATGACCGTGGTATCATGTTAGTGAGGCCTGCACTCTTGTGGCCTGACAGGTACACAACACCAAATACTCAACATGTTTAGAGGCCTAGACCCAGATATACTGAGGCAAACACTTGAACCTCCCAGTACTACAGCTAACCTGGCTCTGTCCGGACACCTATACCAGCACCTCTATAACTTATTAACGTCATACTGAAGTTGTAAGGCAACCAGCAGAGACGCCAGGACATCACTGCTCCTGCCCAAGATGTAACCCAGCACATAATCCTTGTGGAACTCTGTACAGATGGAACACAGTAAATATAGCAGGGCAGGGTGTCTTTGAACCTTTTCAACTACAGCTGTGTACGGCATTGTCCATGTGCACTAGAAGCTTTCAGATTTGCTTTGTCAAACATCTGTCCTGCTGATGAAGTGGAGTGAGCAGGGCCTTCTTCTCTACCTACTGTATATTTGGTTTTGCTGTAAATATTTCCTTGAGTAAAACCTTCTGGTGAAAACAGTTTTTGGGATAGAAATATCTCAGTCTGTGTTGTGACAGATAGCGGGCACAGACCTGAGGTTGTTCTCTCTCCACTTGACCTGGACTCCTCCCTATGAAAAGGTGCAGCTCCCTGGGCTGCAGACGACCACAGTGGGCCTGGCTGTCACCTGCTCTGATTAATGGCCCTGCTGAAACATGTCCAGCCACATTAGAGTCCCATGTATCTCCCAGAGTCCACACAGGCCTGGCTCTTTGTTCTGATGGGAAATTGTGTCAGCTGCTCACCCAGAAACAGATAAAGATTTACTGTCATCAGAGGCCAGATTAAAGCGCACAAACGCAGACATTGATTTCTGAGAGGGAGCGGAGAGGGGAGAAAAAAGGCAGACACATTTTGGGTAGGGAACTCATTCCAGGGCCGCTGCAGATATGATCAGCTTATTTGGGAGGTGGATAATATGGAGGCCTCTCCTAGAATGAACTCTGAAAGAAGTAAATTGTAAATATTGATTTCTGAAATGAACTGTCAATCTCACTTGGCGAGATTATTCCTATCATCTTGTCAAGAGGGGGGCCAGCGGATTCAAAACAGCACACAAAGAGGGGGATGTGTTGGATTTCACTTACGGAACACTCAAAGGCGCTTTATTCGCTTGGTAATGGTTGTTTGGTTTCATCTGATAGCAGCCGGGATTTCATTGGCACTGAAAAATGAAATGAACTTCACATCCAGACCGCTGCTTGGGCCTCTTGATTAGCAGTAACTGCCGCAGCCTGGTGTGAACAAAGACTTTCCTCCTGTCTGAGCCAGAAGTCCAGTCTGATGGAGTGTTGTTCTGTTACAGCTTAAAGGGTTAGGTCAGCCAAACCATAAAACTAAAACATTCACACTTTGCCTTACAGAGGTGCTGAGGCTTTGAGATTTCTTCTGTTACCTCAGTAAAATGGAGGTACGTCTTTATTGTTTTAATACTTGTAACTGGTGCAATTAAATTACACTGTTTTTTGGATGATGCCACTAAACAAAATTTGAGAAGCACAAATAAAATTTAATTCATCTTCATTGTATCTGGGTGGAGACAGAACAACAAATTAAAACCTGGACAAATAAAATGAAAAGCTGTATTACTATGCGTTTGTTTTGTTTTTTACTTTTGAGTGAAATGATGCTTTATAGAACTTCACTTTTGTAAATTTGTTTCAGATTTTGAAAAAAATCTGATTCATTAGATTTTTCCTGGAACATGTGTTTCCAAGTTATTGCTGAAAAACACTTCACTGTTGGGATGAAGTAAATATTAAGCAAGGAAAGTGTCACTTCTTCCTGTTTTATACTGATGAAACTGACTCCTCACTTTTTCCAGCATGTTGCTGTAATTATAGTTTCTAATGTTGGGACTTCTCTTTTGTTCAATTCACAGCCTATAAAGAAGATAATTTATACCAGAAGTTACACTGTTAGAAGTAAATATTCATTCTTTCTTTTACTGGGTGCATTTATTAGTCCCCTGCCTTAGATTAGACACTAAGATGATGCATTTGCCTTTAAAGGTCCCCACAAAGACACTAAAGCTATACTACAGACTCATTTTTATCCATTTTTCTTTCTCTGCTTTTTTTTTTGCCTGTGCTCCTATGAAGCGCTTTGCTACATATGTTTGAAAATGTATTCCTCTCATCACTGAGTAAGAACTGAGTAAACCTGATGTGTCAGCCTTTTTTCTTCTCATTTCTGTGGTTTTGCATAAACCTCTCACTAGGTGGCAGTGCACATCTATGCAAATCATTTCCCGTTTTCCTTGCACTTGCAGTTTAAGCAGATAATGACAATTTAAACAACCTCTGTGCCTCCGTTGCTGTCTTTTATACCTTCGATCCCTCCACTGAGCAGCAGCTTCAGACTGGCCCCCGTCAAATGCACGGAGACCCCTTTGAGTCAAAGTGAAACTAATGGTTCTCATTTCCAGCAGCACTCTGTTCATGATTTCTTTCATTTATCACATCCTGAACAGGTGTAGTGGGCTCAAAAGTTTTCATGTCTAATGGCAGTGACTCTGATCGAGTTTGTCCTACCTACACATTGACAGCCTGTATATACATATGCTGAAGGTTGCATGTGAACTGATCACTTTTTCCATTATACCTAATTGATTTAATGGGTACTGCTACATTCCCAACCCCCCACCCCCCAACCCCTCCACCCCTCACCTCATTTTGACAAATGAGTGTCAGAGGCCAGCGGCTCTCAGCAGCTGGGTATGTTCCTACCAAAAACAACTGAAATGCAAGGACAGTGCCTGCAGCACTTGCTGTCCTTTAATTGCCACTTACATAGTGGGCTAATCAATTTTTTTTCTGCCACCTATTATCACTGCTCTGTCTCTGTGGGCTAAAACAATAGGCTGTTTATCAGAAGTGATGGTCAAGTCCCTGATGGAGTGTTGCCGAGTGTCAAAAGGGCTTATGTTTGGATTCAAATTCCACTTTCATTGCTGAGAATATTGAATGCAGTTCACACTGAATCTTTTTCTTTCCAATTTTCCACTTTTTCAAAACCCTTTACATTATTTTGTCTCCAACATGTAGACATGCACAACAGTTTATTACATCGAAAATGAAACCAAAACACCTCATACACATCTCAGGATCAACTCTGGAACTAAAACACTGGCAACAGGGTAGTGTTATAGTGTGGATCACAAATGTTTATTTATTTAGCATGAATCAAGATTTCACAACTGCAACTTCTTTACTGCACATTATACTGTCATAAAAAAAGAAGCCTAAAGCTGCAGTTGTTTCAGCACTTGTAGCTCTTTGTTTCAGGCCACATCATGTGGAGTGATGGAGGCTTTTCAGGTTATGTCATTGATAAGAGATCAGAGGCCCGCAGACTTAAAACCATTTGCCATTTCAAAGTACTCTGAGGGAAAATTAGGTACAAAAAGGGATGGTAATTTTACAAAATGGGGGTTTTGTATCCCTTAAAACCTCTTAATAATCCACTTAATGTGTCTTGTGAATTAAACCAATTGTCTTAAAGTTATAAGTAAAAGACCCTGGTTGTGCTTGGGCAAAAGCACTGATGTATTAATGTTCTTACAGTATCTGAAGTAAAAGCAGCCACTGCTCAGCAGCGTTTCCCCTCTGAGACATATACTGACATGCTGTGTAGCAGGTGGAGGTGAAACTACTATTAGTCAGTGTTTAACATATAACTTTGCTTTAAATTGGATAAATGTTTCATGCAAAGTGATTAATAACTATAGATAAATGAAGTATAAGGCACCATAAAATGTAAATGCTCATGTGAACTGAACTTCAGAGATAAGCGTACCCAGTTAGTTTCCACCAGTGAAGCTAGACCGACTTGCTCTTTGTGTGCGGACTTTCCAAGCTGTTTGATTCTCACTATAAACTTTGATGAGCAGTGCTTCTGTGCCAGGCCTGACTGCGGGTTTATCAGCCTTTTCCACGCATCACAGAGTAATAATGACAAATCGGGGTGATGTTTGCTAATGATTAGTAGAGCTTGTTTCAGCTCACTTGTAAAAGCCATGTTTAAAAGCTATATTTATTGTTCCATTTGCACATTTTGCAAGTGTGTTTGAGAGAGGACTAATCGTTATTAATTAGGGTCATTGTTCTAGTGTATGTGTGTGTGTGTGTGTGTGTGTGTGTGTGTGTGTGTGTGGAGGGAGGCACAGTGTGCTTGTCTGTGCGTTTCTTTTGTATGCAGATGTTTGTGCTTGTACGTCTGCCTGCGCACATGCATGCATGCGCGTGTGTAGCCCTGAAGCTATACTCAGCAAGCTGTGACAAAGGTCCATTACCTTGTCTGATCACAACGGCCTGTGATCTATTAGCATCATCTAAAAGCTACATTAGGATGAAGTGGAGACACTCATAAACAGAGCGCTCTGATGAGGCCTTTTAATGGGTTCACTGGTTTTACATGGAACCTCTCTGGCTTATTCCCCCCTGTTTGTAGGTTAATGCATTTTCAAGTGCCCACCAGACAACACTCAATTGACAATGAGGTGTATACATCAGCCATTCAATTTGAAATGAGTGAGGATCCACCAGTGAATTCAGACGGAAAGCAGCTGTTGTATATTAATTCTCTATCTGCTGATGTACAGACTCAGCTGAGACTGTGACATGTTGTGCAGTCTACAGCATTAGTTGTGTTAGTCATTCATTTTAAATGTCCTTGAGAATCTGTGGGGGGGGGGACTGAAGGTGGTCTGCAGTGTGCACTGCTGTTTGCAGAGGGGACTTTTTTCAGACTTTCATTAGGAGTGGCCAAAATCAGAGATTGAGACACGAGATCACAAGTTCCATTAAAGCTGTAGTTGAAAGTGTTTGATCCCTGTCCATCAATATATTTCAGAGGTCCTTTATATGTGAACAAACATTTTAAGTTGCTTTGTACAAAAGTGTCATGTAATGAGTTTTTTTTCTTATTAAATTTTCACTTGAAACATTTTTTTTGTGTGTGCTCTAAAGTTTTTCGTTTCAACAAACTTTTGTCAAAGCCCTGTGTCTTCTGCTTATTCATCCCTCCCCCCAGCTGTCATCCTACTGTATTCCATGTCACGTGCTGTAACCACCTCCTCCGCTGCTTCTGTCCACACGTGGAAGTGTCCTTGAACGAAAAAGCATTGAACCCCTAGAAACGTGTGTGTGTGTGTGGGGAACAAAACTGAAATCACTTTGGACAAGTGTCTGAGAGGTAAATGGTGATTTTTTCCCTTCCTGACATCCTCCTTTACTCTTGTCATAATTAATACAGCTTCTAGCTGTGCAACATAACAATGGGTCATAATAAGATGTTTGTGCAGGCAGCTTACAGGGTCGTTTTAACAGGACAGTCTTAAAAACAAATTTGATAGCTAAACCATCACTAGTCAAACCAACTTCCTTTCAGTCTTTCTATCAGGCTCTTTCTGTTGCAGTTTCTAGAAATGTGCAAATTGCATGAAGCTTATATAGACGTTATATTCATAAATCCCAGAAATTAAGGACATTCTATTTTTATATATTTATTATGAGGTTGTACAATAGGCCTATAAAAACATGCACTGTTATATCACTCTTCACTGGGCTATTTCCAATCAGCTGTACAGAAGTCAGTCATTTTAACAAGTGCAGGATTAATGAGCTCAGAGTTGGTTTAAGTTTCTCTCTTAGAAAACGAAGTAGATCAGTTTTAGTAGTAGGTTCATTTAAAGTAATTTAGAGCTGTTGCTCTCTGATTGTAGAACAGCTTCAAAGTCTCAGCAAATCAAATCGTTGCACATCCACACATTCTCCTTGGTTAATATACATTTCTCTCTTTTCACCTCCACCACTTGTCTCCTCTTCCTTCTTTCTGAAAAGCACTTTAACTTGTTTTACTTTATCAATACACAGTCTCAGTGTATGAGCCTGAAGCTGATTTTCAGGAATATGAGATTTATTTGAACCCTTATACAGAAAACTTTGAGTTTAATTTCTGGACTTCTACCATCTCCCTGGTACTTGTATCTTTGTACTCAGCCGCCATCTTTGCCAGACTTTCTGGGAAAAGATGCTCTTTATTTCAACAAGCCTACCTGGCTAGAAAAACAGCTTAACTAAAATGAATAAATGATATTCACCTTACTTCAAAGGTTTTATAGTGTCATTAGTGGAGCTTTAGACCTGAATGTAAATGAGGCCCACAGACTAATGCATGAGGTCTGACAGACATAAAAGAAATGTTATTAAGGGAACAAAACTGAAATCAATGGAGTGAACTTGAAACACGACAGAATAAATTTACAACTGCACAATAATCAGTGCACAGAGATCATATGCGCAGCATGAAATCCCTTAATTATTTTCTTTTTTTGGATATTTCTGAGATGTTTTTTTAAAACCATAATGGTCGGACAAGTCTTCAGATGAAAGATGAGATGAGTTTGGTCGGAAAGCTTATAAGCGGTTGTGTTTTTGATATGCAGAGAGGGAGCACTGAGGCCTGCTCGTGTTATAATACTCACAACAGAAGGCTTATTGTGTGTGAAATTATCATAACCTCCCACTGCCTTTAGAGTCAGACCAGGCTCTGAGCGGTCACTGCCTGGAAAGTGGATCCTCATAAAAATAAAATGGAAGAAGTGTCAAAAAACCTGGCCGACACCTTGACAGGATAAACAAATAAAAGATGACAGTGTGCGGTGATGAAATTAACAACTTTGGCAACTTGACAATCTAGATATGACATTTTTAAAAGTGTAAAACCTGAGGAGTGTATGTATTAGTGCGTGTTGTCCATTAAGGCCTGTCAGAGGCCAGCGAGCGGCTGTCATATTCTACCGATTGATATACTACAGTGAACCATATGGACAGTGTGTTAATCGAATGAGGGAGACATCTGTCAGATGATTTGTGGTTTTGTTGTGATTTGTATAAGTTGTGGGTTCCATCAGTGAAGTCCTCAGCATTACTCAACCCCTGTCTGTGATGCCAACACATTTCCTAATTGATGAAAAAAGATGGCCTGCAGAGCGAAGAAGGACGAGACAAAATAAGACTGGCTTTCTGCAGGAATCTGACTTGTTTTTACTTCAGTGGTTTTGTTTTATTATTAGAGAGAAAGATATTTGGTTAAAAGAAGTTATGCATACAGCAGTTTCAAATCATGTTGATCCCAATCACTTGGACAAAGTGCAGTTACTGTAATAAATCAGTTTACATGTATTTTGAATTAGCTAATTAATATCACTGTTTTAGCTGCATGAGCTTGTTATCAGTTAAGGAAGTAGAGCTCACAAACATCTGCACTGACAAACCGATGCTCTGACAGCGACGGTGTGATCCAGCTCTGCGTGTTTGTCCCCTCCTCACCATCTACCCCCAACTGGGACGTCGTCACCTCAGCTTCACCCAGTGATCTGACATAGACAAACGCCCTCCTCTCTCCACAACCACCAACCCTTAACCTTTCATTTATTTATTTAGTCAGTTGAAATGATGGATGGTGCCTGAGCTGAATCCTCTATTTTGGTTGGTTAACTGAAAGATATCCAAAGATTGGGCAGCTTTAAAATTAGGGGTCCTCTAATTTTTGCCACAGACAGATGCCACCTGGTGCATAGGATGTGATGTGTCTGCATGACGTAGCAGCAATAAAAGGTTGCTTGGAAGTAGCTGAGGTATTTGGAATGTAGCTATCCACAGTGTGAACATGACTGAATGGACAAGGGGCTTAGCAGAATCTAAACTATATGAACAAATAAAATAAAGCAACACCCATCATGAAGATCACTTCCCACAATGTCTTCTTTTATTAAAAGTCATGCAGTAACTTTTAAATAAACTCAAATTAAAGATGATCCTGCAGTAAACTGAGATAAAGAGTAGCTATGCATTTACCACTTACCAGCAGTAGACCTGCCAACACTCTGACTGATTTCATCATCACCAGCCACGGCTCCACTTCAGCTCCAGAAGAAAATCCCTGCTGGTAATAATCCTTTGCACGAGATTTTTTTTTTTTAAATTTCTTTAAGTCTGGAAAACATTTGTTGTGACAAAAAGACAAATTGATGTACAGTACATCACTACAGGTGCCACAACTGGACAGATTTGCAGTCAAACATCCCACTAAAAAAGTACCCCAACTATTATCTTTGTTGATCCTTTTCAGGCTTCCTACAAGTAACAGATCAGACACATGACAACAGCAGCAGCAGCATCTCCCACTGACGGCTCAGAGCTTCCCTGGAGGGAAATCCTCTTTGTCTGGGCGGACCGAGCCGGCCGTGTCTTTCAACAGGATATCCCAACAGAAGGTGAGGTCAACTATGAGCAAACTCTGCACAATAGGATCTAGGACTGGATTTGATGTTTCACAAAGCATTGATGATATTCTTTGAAGATTCTGCCTCCTCCCCCATCAGGTCTGTGAGACTTAATTAAACATTAGACAGCCTGGGGCCAGGCCTCAGCTGAAAATGAAAAAGACTATTTTATTGTTCGTCAGTATGGTAGGATGTTACACGAATCATTTGGTTTTCATGAAGTGTTTACATAAAAGAAAACTGATGGTTTATAGCTCAACAGAAGCAAATAACCACCACTATTTCTGCTCCCACTGTCCATGTGCAACACACTTCAGCTACTTTCGTTTGAACTTTCAGCACATTCGTTTCATCTGATTTTCCCCCAGCCTTTAACTCTTAAATTGACTATTTGATTAGTGTGGTCAAGTGGACCGCATTAAGCTTTCCCCTTCTCTTCAGCTCCTTTCAGTGCTTACACTTGGACTGACTCTTCAACCCCTTTCAGTCATTAGGTCTTCACCTTTCAACAACAAAAGTTCTTCAACTCATCTGACTCCCACAACTTGCACTGTTTCTATACAATATGCTTCAACTGCTTTTAGCTTCACACTTTCTGTGATTATTTTGCAGTTTATACACATACATTTCTTCCCGCTCAGTTAATCACTACAGTAATTTATCGTCGTGCTGTCTGACATTTCAGCAGCTTTGTGTTTTCGCTTTCGTTGCTACTTTAGCTCAGTTTATACCCTACACATCATTTGACATTTCAGCTCCTTTCAGTGTTGGAACTTTATCTGAATCAATAACTGTCCTGCAGTTTAATTTGAACTGATTCTTCATTCAGGCCTTGCATTTAAATCTACACTTCAGCATCTTTCAGTTTGTTGCCACTATATCAGTTTCAGTACTTTAACAAATGTTAATGCCATTTCATAGATTTTCTTGTTCTAGTGTAAAAGCCCAATTGGAATCTGGTGAATGTTTAACCCAGGTTATTTTTCATTTCCCTCTTGATTGCGTATGGCAGGGCGTTCGTAGAAGCTGAGCTGTTGGCTGCCCTTCCGTGTCTTCTGTTGTTGTTTTCTGAGGCCTCAGTGGGATGGGTAGTTTGTGAAATGACAGGACATGCCAACAAATTGCATCACTTCTGGCTCAGCGGCCAAGGACAATGCCATGCCATATGCCAGTCGGGGGGGGTTTGGGTAGAGGGATGAATAGGTCTCATTTCCATGTGCTCCCTTCGAAGCCTGACCCCCACCCCCCCCCAGAAAAACCCACCCTACTCCAAACTCTGTTACACTCTGCCAGAAAGCACAGGCGGGAGCCCACCTTGGCCAGTGATGCGACATAGACATACGAGGTGACACACCAAAACAAAACATCCAGAGATTCATTTTGGTACATGTGCGGCCTGAGGAGCGTCAGTGTCATCAGAGCGATACACACTGACTTTTACCAGAGGTGGTGATCTTTTACTTGATGTCTCATCTGGACATTACTTATCAGAAATGTGTGTTTTTTCCTTAAACCATTTCAGACGTCAGTTCAGATCTGGATGATGATATGAACTTTAATGGTTTTCTTTTCCTTTCTTCCTCTTTGTACTTTGTGACAGTTCACTTTAACACTCTACTCTACTTGGTATCTACTTTCCACCTTGTGTATGTCTTACATCTTTTTTGAGCTTTTTTCTACTATGTATCATTTGTTTACCGACTACTTCCTTTTACTTGAAGATTTTGTATCTATTGTGTATCAACTTTCTGTTTTGAATTTTCTTTTTACTTTGTATCTACACTATTCTTACTCAACTCTCTAATCTGTATCGCCTTTGTTATTCCTGGTCCTGGACTACACTTGTGCTGTAGAAGGACAAGATCACATTTTGGGAGAGTTTACACTTTCTCTTTTCTTTAAGGTTCATAGATTTAAATAGTGTGAGGTGATCTGACCAGGGAGTGAGGAGCAGTGAATTAGGAAATGCTTTTGCGCTAACATGATACAAATGAGGATGGTGCTAAAAGGTCAAGCAGCCTGCACCGTGGCCATATCGTGCTAATTGGGACAATATACGCATGATAATATACCACAGCCTGGTATTGGAGGCTCTAATTGCTTTTATTTTGTAGGAGAAAAAGTATCATTACATTCACCACGTTTGTTGTCTTTGTTAAAGGAGTTGAGGTTTTGTTGTTGTCCACATGTTTCTAAGGAGCATATGTTCTGTGCTGCTGCTGATGTGGGAGAGAGGAAACTGTGAAAGAGTTTTAACCTTCCGCGTGGGGGAAGCTGTGTGGTTAATACTCCAGCCACCTCTTCACTGGGTCGTTGCCAAGTGTTCCTCCAGCCTGAGCTCTACGAGGGGGGAGGACAAGATGCCACAGATGCTTTCTCTCTGTCCCCTCTATGTCACAGCCAGATGCCGAGAGGATCGACTCTGCTAGCTTCAGGACCACAGCATTAAGGTTGTGTCCAGAAGTGGAGGCTGAGATATTAGTCACAGCGAGGGGTGATGTATAAGCCCAGTTTGTGTTCTGGCTCAACAGCATCTGAAATACAATTTAAAACCCCCCACAAAAGAACAAAAATTATGATATAACAGGAGGCAATAAATCAAGATGGAGAGAACTCAACTTTTACTTAGATAGAAAAATTAACATCTAAGTAAAAAGCTGCTCATGTAGGCTACTCACAGTTAGTCACTTAATAAAACATACAATAATTGTGCTGCATTTGACCTTTTCTGTTCAACATTCCGTTCAATAACAAGATAATATTTTGTTCTGCCATTTACAGAAGTTTGCTGTTGCTGTATCCTGTTTTTGTTGGACAACACAGAGGAAAAAAGCCAAATTAAAACAGCAAATACATGATGTTGAGGATAGAGATTGTGTTTTAATTAAAACACCACGTTCCTTTGCTAAAACTCAACTGGCTGTATGTTTCCTTTGGTTCTGAGTTTGTATAAAACTAAAGTAAAACCAATGACAGTCCTTTTCAGGGAAGCTAGAAGAAAAAGACAAATGTGGGAACTCATCATAATTATACATGCAGATTTATTCTACCAATCTTACATAATCTTTTTTTCTCTTGGGCTTTGTTTTTACAGATAACTATGGGGGGAGGGAGGTAGTGGAGGAGACCAGGGGCGGGAGACCTGTGGATGATTAGCTTCTTTTTGTCCTCTGTTTTTTCTTTGCTTTATTTTCCCTGAGAAGATTAAATATTTCTGCTTGAGAAAATCTTTTTAAACTGCCACTGACTGCTGTCCTGGCCCCCTCTGTCACTGCCTGAGCTCACAGGGTCCCCCTCCAACAAAAAAAAAAAAAAGAAAAAAAACACAGTTCTCCCCCATTTTGTCATTCCAAAATGTGGTGGAAAAAAATGTAATCTTCTAACAAAGAATAGAAAAGGGAGGCTATAGAGGAATTTTTTCTGCAAGTGGCCTCTTTATTGGGTGGGGGGTGGGCAGGGGAGGGCTCCCCCACAGTATCCACACACAACAGGGTCCAATCTGTCAAATAATTAGCCAGTGTGGGAGGACAATGCTTTTTATTTGCCTGAATTTCATACATCACTGCTTGAATACATCATCACTGTATTGTGACGGGGCATGGGAACTCTAGCTCGGAGACAGAGAGGGCTAGAAAACGGGTCATAGAAAGAACAAACTCGGTGAAGAATTTATAGATGCAAGGAAGATAATGTTGACATACATCAGGCATCGTTGTTAATCCGTAGTAGCCATGATTTAGCCATTTAAATTGAAGCACAAAACTGATGGAGTACCTCAGCTGAAGGAAACAAATTAAAACCTTTATTCATACAGGACAAAGAGAACAAAGTTTTTTTTTAAGTGCTGAAATTAACTCAGATACTTTATATTTGCTGATTTAGCTTTAAAGATGAGAAAACCATTCAAAAATTACAAAAAAGGACAGCAGCTATTGATAATTTGACTTAATCATTTGATTCTGTTTTGATAAAATTATAATCTAGGCCTCTTAGAAAATGGTGGGATATACCAATCACTGTCTGACCATTGTAAATTGTTTAAATAATTACTTAACCAACAATTAGTTGTAAATATTCTGTCAGTTTCATTTCAACCCTACATAATATAAATTCCAATAATCAAACGATAAGACAGAAGGGAGCACTAGAAACTGAAATTCAGCTTGTAACAAAGGAAAAATCATTCAACAAAAACAGCTGCATGATCTTTTTCTAACTGTATTTCTGTAGTTTGTAACTAAACGGGATTTTTTTTTTTCCCAGTGTCAGAGGCTGAACAACTACACACACTTGATTTTACTTTCTGAGAAGCCTAGACTCAAAGTGCACAAATTAAGTCATGAGAATATTGTGTCCTAATCTGCCTAATGTGTCAGTTTGAAAGGCATAAAGTAGCAAACGGTAAAACAAAAACACTGACACAACTGATTCATACTGTTAATAGCTGCAAGTTTCCTAAAAGGTGGTACTGGAGTGACTACATGAAGTATTTTGTAGGCATAAAGTAGCAAACGGTAAATTTTAGTACAAATTATGGTTAAAAAAACAAAACAAAAACATTGACACAACTGATTCATACTGTTAATAGCTGCAAGTTTCCTAAAAGGCGGTACTGGAGTGACTACATGAAGTATTTTGTGTGGTTTACGGGGAGACACAGTTTTATTCTTCAGTGGTTGAATTTATTTGGGGTGTCACGTTCACTGGATATTTAGACAAGTGAGTTGGGCCCTGAAGTGTAATTGGCTCTTGGTGAAACTCTCCTTCAGTGGTCACTGAAATCAGAAAAGCGGTGTTATCAGGAACTTGATATTGTCTGCTTTTATAAAGTAGCTGCTCTTTTCACCTTTGAGTTTCTGGGAGAGGGGAATAGCCCTCTGCGGGGCCATTGTTTGGCGTGATTGCACCAGTCCATCACACATTTCTCTGAAGGATTAGATTGATCCACTGACTGAAGATGGGCTCCTGGTGTGTGTACTGTACTGAGCAACACAACAACTGGGGGCTGTGGACCCAACGCTGTTTCTTTTCTTTTACTGGGAATTGAAATTAATTTACTGGTTATGGGCAAATGGGAATAAGTTATGGCTGTGGTGCTATACTTTTGTGTTATTGTCTTCCCTCAGCTGTGAGGTTAGAAACGTTGAGCGATGACTTTTTTTTAACATGTACAGGAGTGAATGAAGTGGTAGGAGACCAGAGAGGTTGAAGGCCTAAGAACAAATGCTGAACAAAAGAGGCTTTATTATTATTTTTTTCTTTTTGTTGCAGCTGGTTTGTATCATCAAATTTACCATAACATTACCATCAAATATTCAAAGCACTGCCATGATAACTTCTAGTAAAACCTTGTCTGGTGTTTCAGGTTAAGACTACACCTAGTTTTACATAAACATTGGACTGGTTGAGTTCAGAGATTCCACAGTTTTCTGTGGCTATTGCAGCATTATTTTCCAGTGGTAACAGGAGTATTTAAATATCTCTGCCACCCAGAAACTTGCATAATTATAGAAGCCTCATTTTAAAGTGTTGTTTTATTACATTAGAAAGCATTTTGAGCTCAAATAGGCTCTATCAGGTATAAAGGTGTCAAAAGGGGCTTGAAACCTTGTATTTTTCTAATATTATATAGTTGAATATAAATAAACCTTAAATATGAATTTTAAAGGAAATGTTCTACAGTGTTGTAGATTTTTGGGAAGCAGAGGTCACAGCTCCAAACTTGGCATCTCAACAAGAAAGTGTTTAAACTTATAGCATTAACCAACTGATTTACAACATTTTGTAGGTGGAAACTATTTATTTAATTTAAAGTGTGATCTAATAATTTTCAATTATTTTTGTGGCCTGTAGGGCCTGATGAGGGGACATGTTGTGGTTTGGCTGTGACGTTTTAATCAGAATGTAGTCAGAATACATCTTGCAGTTCACTTTAGCATACATATCGTATTCATGACAGAGGAAACTGATTGTACTAAGTGATGGAAAAAAATCACAGCGAAGACAATTAATATTTTTATATAATAGTGTTGCACTTTCTAGAAGATGTCCAGATGAGAGTAATGTGTTAACAGGTGAAATTGTTCTGTTTGTTTACTGTTCTTTTCGTGTACTGGAAAATAAAATCTAGACTGAAAAGAGGGCGAATGCCACCATAAAACCAGAAAGTTAAACACACTCCTAACCGTCACGTGTGACTAGCTGACATTCTCAGATCTCGTCTTGGACTAAATGTTTTACTTTCTTCTTTGTCTTTTTTCCCCTCCCTCTCCCTCTTGCTGTGATTTATACACACAACATGTTGCACAATGGGATCCTTGTTTGCTAAATGGGATAGCCTTAATGGAGACTTATATTTCCAGGATTATATCTGTATTCAGTTGCAAATGATTTGGAGGGGGTGGGGGTTGTTTCAATACTCTTCCTCTGTCTATGAATAATAGTATCATTTGAATTAAGTGAACACCTGGTGCAGTGGGTAAGGCTCTGAGGCGCGCTGTTGACCCGCTACCACTGCCAACTTCCCTTTTTCCCAGCCTGTCCTTATCCGTCCCCGCAAGCCTCCGATTTCATTCTCCCTCCACAAAATGCCACACACTTGTAACTTTAGTCTCCCTTCGGCAAAAACTTGCTCTCCCTCCTCAAAAGTGAAGGGGTAGGAAAAAAAAACTTTAAGGAGCGTGGGGGGAGAAATTCTTATCAATCTCCCCTTAGATTTGGGAAAAGTAATTTGAAAGCACGGTGTAATGTTTCAGGGAAAACTTCCAATTAAATACTGTAAAAAGATAAAATAACAGTACCGGACCTGGCCGTTGCTGGTTGTAAAGCCCCCTTTTGTTGATTTATTGTACATTAGCCGCTGAGCCATGCAAGGAAGGGGACATTTCAGAAGGGATTCTATTTGTATGCATCCTGCGTCTACTCCACACACAATCAGGCCTGTATTGCGTTTTGCAAATTTATACCAGGATGTAGGTTTAGAGTGCTCTCCCCTCCCTTCCCCTGAAAGAAAGAGAAAGTTTTTCAAGTAAGTGTCTGCTTTCATGAGCACAAGTGATTGAGCCTCACAAACAAAGCTTTGTTTCTAAACTCACAGATGTACAGCTCCACCGTAGCTTTGTCCTCTGCCCCTGAGAAGCATCCATAGATTTCTTTTAAAGCACAACATGGATTGTTTGGAAATACTTTGAGTGGACATCCAATAATAACCCAAGGCTTTCCCAGGCCTGGATGTTTCACCCAAGAGGAGAAACAAAAGTCGTTTTTTTTTCTGCACAGATATCAGATGAAAGGGAAGTAGCTTGCTTTTTTTAGTACTTCTCCATTTTTTTACCCTCCTGACTTTGTCTTGTAAAACATCCTGAGAAACAAATGAGACTTCTGAAATCAAATGAAAGCAACAGGAAACAAATGAAATTTTAGGAAGGAACAGCAAAGTGTTGGTTTCAAATTATTTCAATTTTGTTTATTTCTTAAGATATTTGCATTTGCAGTGGTGGAAAGTAACTAAGTGTTTACATATTTTGAGGTACTTTACTTGAGTATTGTCCATTGTCCTACTCTTTACTTCTACTCCATTATATTCCATTATGTTCATCTAACAGCTGTACTTTAACAATAAAAAGTTATATAAATATATGCATATAAAATCCAACACTAATAAAAATGAAACCAATGGTTGACAACTATTTTGACTTGTGACTCCTTACAAAAAGCACTTGTCAGACTTCAGATGCCTATGAGCTGAAATTGGTTCCACCAACGAGACATTTACACCCTACACTCTTCCATTTTAATAAACATTTAAGGCCCAAAGTGGTCAAATAACCTCGTGTTTCACAAAACGGTTTCTTAACAAATTCATACAGATCTGTACTACAGTAAAACCCTTCTTAGACATTGAACCATAACATGTAAAACAAGTCCTTTTTGACACTTGATCTATATTTTATTGAAAATCCTTTTGTACCTTTACTTAAGTAGGTGGTACTGATACTTTTTACTCACTAAAGGATGTAAGTACTTCTACAAACAGATGTTTATTTACATTGTTTAAAATTGCACCCAAACTAATTATCCACTAGCTCAACTACAATTGATAGTAGTTGATATTTTCAAGTGATCTAGTGTGTTATCTGACAACAAATGATTTCTTAACTTGAAGGTCAGTCAACTATAGCGCCCACACATGCTGGTGGTATTATAGTAGAGACACAGTCCCCAGCCCTGGGTACCACAATCACTGCTTATCTAACCCTGAGCCCTGCCTTGGCCTACACCTATAAACTTACCCTAACCTTAATCCAAGTTTCCATGCTCAAATTAATTTACATTATGGTGAAGCTGAGTTGCCACAGTGTGGCATAAACAGATTTATGTCCCCACAACATGAGTAATACCAGCCCACACACAGTCGTGTTAGCGTTGGATGACAGAGGAACAATTATCCCTCTGATTCTCTTGTCGATGCAGTTATGTCTTATGTGGTCGATGGACATGTACTTGTTATCCCTGATCAATGCTGAGACACTTCACAACACATCTGAGCATGATAGAAGCTGATATTCTGTGCGACACCTCCTGATCCCCATTTAGCTGTGATTGCAGGCGTTGGCCTGAGTCTGTTTGGCTGGTTATGGATTAGTTACTTTGGCCCTGAAGTGGCTGCAGTTGATGATGTGATTGAATCGGTGATCATTTCTCTGAAGGCTCTTTGATCTGTTCTGAACTGGCTGCGCAGCAGAACAGACCCCACTGTCCCAACCATGGTGGGACAAATTACACAGGTCTCAATTCAAAGACACGACACATTCACCGCCCAAATAAAAGGTTGGAAAAAAGCATTGTATTTTTTAAAGGAGATTATGTAAACAGTAGGTGAATTTTAGATTTTGTAGGATTTTAGGAGTTTCTTTAAGTGTATCTGTATTTAATGGATTTATTTATTTATTAGTTTTTAAATCAAGGGATTTTTTTTTAATTGAGGATTTTATTTTTAAATACTTTTGGGGGTGTATTTTTATGTATATACGATTATATGATTTTAAAGATTTTTAAGTACATTTTTAGAATATTAGAGAAAAAGGAAAAATTTTTAGGGATTTTAAAAGAATATTAAATATATGTTTGGCTTTTGTTTAAATAATTATTTTTAAGCTGAAAGTATCTTATCTACTTCTTCACCTACACCTCCTCCTCTGACCAGTATCAGTGTGATAATGGAAATCAATGAGGATCCATGCATTTTACCAACTTTTTCCTTAGCAGTGCTTTATCAAAAGAGTGAGGTATCCCAGATATGCTGTGGTAAAATTTTCTTTCCAACTGCTGCCACTCTGTCTCAGCTGTGTCTAGATTACAGGAAGTTAAAAATTGCATAGGTTTCCATGCTGAGCTCAAAGCTGTGGTGGTTTGAAAGTGAGCATGGCAGACCAGAAGCTGCAGCGAACAGGCCAGCTCTATTAGAGGGTTTGTCTGTAGGCGGCCAGCGAGGCTCAGCCCAGGATGTGCTGTAAAACCGTTGTAAAACAGATTGGACCTTTTTTTTTTTTTTTTCTGTTTGCATCACACAGCGTTTGTTTTTCTTTCTCCCAGCTCCCCCTCCTGTCTCCTCCCCTTGTCTCTCTCTTTGAATGGACACGCTGCCATTTTGTGGCATGGTCTGCTCTGTTGTGGCTGCAAGTGCACAAGGGTGTGAGGCTGGTAAAAACAGAAACATTTACAGGGTTTAATGAGGGCATGGTTAATGGTTTCTATTTTTCTTTTCTTCTCTTCTTTTTTATTTCCCCATAAACACCAGCCCAAAGTGTCAGTGAGCATCAGTACTGTCATGATATGTGCCAGTTCTTTCGATTCAAAGCCAGACATAATACAAACATCACTCTGAAGACAGATGCTGTTTGTTGTCTGCTTGTCTGTCCGTCCATCCAGCTATTGATTATCCTTCAGCAAGAAGTCATAAATGACCTAAGATCATCTAGCTAAAAAACATATTCCCCAACATCTGACCTGTTGCTACAGGTTAATCAAATAAGCCACCCTAGTCCCACACAGCATGACTTTGCAATTGTCTGTAACTTGCTCCTCCCGTACTGCCTTTTATTACATCATTAATACATGGGAAGCCCAACCGACAGCTGAGGGTGACTGCAACTCTGAAAACAGTGCTTGGTTTGTTTATATCACTTAACTTAGAGCGGGAAAACACTAAAATGCACCAACTGTCTGGTTGGTTTAAAGGGAACATGAACATCTCAAAGCTTTAACGAACAAAAACCAAAACAATGCCAACAGATGACATGTTTACTGTCCATCATAACTCACATCTTGACAGCGACTTTGATGCCAAGACATTTATTCAGAGGCAGACAAACACATCACTTACCGCTGTAACGTTTAGGGCAGTGTTAAGAGAAGAGAGGATGGGAGGGACGGAGGGTAGCTCTTCACATTATTCATGGATGTTGCCTTTAGTATCAGCTACTCGGTTTGTTTGGATGGAAGAAGGAAAGCTGCAGGAGAACGTGTCATAATGTTGAGCTCCATGAAACAAAGGCAGCATTTTGCTTGTTCTCTCAGAGGAATGTGAGAAATGTAGGTAATGACAGACTTATGGAAAGTTATAACAAGAAGATGTGGAAACTATTGGAAACTACAGAGCCTTAAAAAAAATGAACTATCCTATATTTTCAATGTAAAGGGGGGATTTATACCACATCAATTCAGTTAAAATTTGATCAGCTTTATTATCATTAGAAAATACTAAGCAATATTGTCTTGTCATTCAAAGACAGTAATAAGAAAAATGAAAATAAGTAAGAGTGTTCATTGTTTGTATCCACAGTTGACACTTTATTTCTCCCTGTGTCATGTAGGTTTTTCACGTCCAAGGCTCCCGAAATGGTCAATCAATTATTAACCGTGATTCTTAAACCTTAAAAATTAAAGGATTGCAACAACTGTAAATTCCATCCTGCAGTGAAATGGCCTGAAAAGCCTAAATTCTAAGTCTGATAAGGACTAACGGAGGCTGAAACATTGCTTGTTGACCACTGCATATGGAGTTATCTTCCTATGTGCTATCTAAAACATCTTTGTAATGTCTGCAGTGAGGCTAGCTGCTTCCACCAACACAGTACAATGTGAGAAAATCTTACCTACAACTTTGAAAATCAGCTCCTGCTAAAAAAACTATTAAAAAGTGTCAATTTTTTGGAGGCCCAAGCCAGAGTGGGAGACAGGCAGTAGTCATACAGTAAGCCTAGGAATGTGTGCCATCGTGCTTGATAAGTATCAGTGACTTGCTGCAGGCTTCAGACTGTGACTCACAGGAAGTTACTGTTTGAGTTGGTTTACACAGATGGAGACCATTCTTAGTCAACATCCACATAAAAATCAGTCTGGGCCCTTTTTAGTTTCTTTTTTTTTTTCTTGCCTCCTTTTCAGTGGACGAAGACAGTGGCTGAGCCACAATGGGCGGGCGACAGCCCCTTTGTAAGCTTTAACTCCAAAGTTCTCATGGCTCTGCTATTTCATACAGTATGAGTATGAATAAGTCTGACTTCATCGTTCATGTCTCCACATAAGTCAAAAGATTTTAATCCCATCTGCGTAGTGGTGCAGTTCTTCAGTATCATATAAACAGCTTTCACTTTCCTCAGTTTTGTGCTCAGAGCTCTGATGATGGGGCCTAATGAAATTTAGGCTGTGGTTACCAGCAGTTACTGGCCTTCTGCTCAGGTTCACCTGGTGTGCATTAGGATAAGATTCCTAATCATTACTCCATCCCCTGTGCGTCTCCTGCTGAGAGCCACGCTGAAGGAGGAGGCTCAAACATCTTCACATATGGTGCTTTAATGTGTCAGAGATAACTGCAGGGTCCTTCTCACTGCTTTAGTATGTGTTTGTGCCATGTATTGAGATCGGTTACTGTGGTACAAACAGCAACACAGCCATCTAAAAGTATTATTACTGGTATATTAACATGTGAACAGTTTAATGTTGTAGTTGGTCAAGGTTTAGCAGATTTTAGCCAGTTTTTATGCTGTTATATCAGTGTAAAGTAACTATAACTCTTTATTTATAGATATAAAGTGCAAAAATTCCCCCAGTGGAGTATATTTACAAAGTACAGCAAAAAGTAAAAGTACTCCAGTAAATTATTTTAGGGTTATTTATGTTTTTAAAGATATTTTAAATGGATTTTTAAGATTTTTAAGGGTTTGGGGAGGTTTTAAGGCCTTTATAGACTCTTCATTATGTTTTGATAAATTTTTCATTATTACTTTATATTTTTAAAAATGTTTTATGGCAGGGGGGGATTTTGGGGGATTTTTCTCAGAGACCTTTTACAGAATTTTAAATAGATTTTTATCTCAAATGTAAATTCTCTGCTCTAACTTGCTGACTCATTTTGTGACCATGATCTGTTGTAAGTTAAACTGTAAATCAATTTAAGGCAATTTACCTAATTCTCTCATCAGTGGACTTCATGAAAAAAAAAAAATGTTTTTGAATAATAAGTTGTGTAAGCTGATTTTTGTCCTGTCAGAGGTGTCACAGTCTCTGAGAGGTCATAAGTTTGAATATTATTTTTCTTTAAATTACACTTTAACCCTGAAATATAAAAACATCTAAATGGTTCCCAGATTAAGGGATTCTCATCTTATTGATGTGAAATGTTTCTGTTAATGCTACAAATGAAACAAAAGCTTATCTGCCTGCTTTTTCACTCAGCTCTGAAATGACTTCTCAGTTTCACCTTGATCTGGAGCCTATCTACTGTTTTCTTACTGGAAACAGCTGTGTGGTCTAATTGGATAAGAGGAATGGCATCCTGCTGGTACATTCAAGACCATCTCCTCCTTGTTTATAAAAATCTAATGCTTTACAAGTTAGGGCTTTCTTTCAATTGGAAATTTGAAATACTGGGTAAGATACTCAGAAAATAATCTGCTCCAGAAAAGCTTTTCTTCCCTAACAGGGTCTGGAGTATTTCATATACAGAAGAAAACTGCTTTATATTATACTGTGAGATTTCCTTTACTGGTGTCAGATGTTAAGAGCTAACAGCTTGTAATTAAATACAGTTTTATTGCCTCCGCTGTTGTAAGGAATAACATCCTTTTCTCCCTGAAGTTTGGGGCTTTTTTGCAGTTTGGTGGTTGTCATGTAAACCTGCATGTCAACAAAATACCAAACATCACTGTGAGGTTTTATGTGTAAGAAAGCAGCGGCTGAGGAGGTGTTTTTATCTGTGTTCCTGTTTCTCCCTTGCTGGTTTAAATGCAGAGATTTTATCCACATCTTTGCAAAGTTCAAAAAAACAAAGTTCCTTGAGTTTCAGCAAATATTCACACCCATCATACTGTATCTTATCCCACACACACACACATAAAAATATATTTTTTTGTCCATTTCTGATTTTTTTTTTTTTTTTACCTCAGCCACTTACCTCCTTTCTGATCCCAGTCCACTGGTATCATCAGCTTCCTCACTAACAGCTTGAAGCTGATTCTGACACCCGGGATGTCATGCGAAACCATGAAGGACAGGAGGCAATAAGCTGGGGAATAGCAGCAATCTTCAGGAAAGTTCTCCATTCACTCTCTCTCCCATCGTTCTCTGTGCTCTTATCCAGGCTGAAAGATAAAGAAAAAAATCAATAGAGAAACACAGTGTTAGATAAAAGCAGAGAGGGGCATAGAACCCAGCCAAGTTGGGTGTAGTGAATTAAAGTGATCAGAAATTTCCCAGCCACTCAGCCCTCAGTCTACATAACCTAACAGCCCTGTCTTAGTGCTGTCTATCACTCTCCACTCTCTGTTCAGTCCCTCTTTGTTCACTTTTGATTTCTTTTTGGTCTGTTCTCTGTTTGATTTGTGTTTTGGGATGAAAGTACTACTCCCATTCTGCCACAGTAACTGATGAGTGAAGGTTTTGGATAGTGCAAGAGGGCCTGTCTGAAGCTCAGCCTCCATATCAGCTTTGACACCAACTGGTCTCTGTGGTGGTAACTGAGAATGGACTGCCGTGACCAGTCCGCTGTTTTCAGCTATATGAGTGGTGTGGCTTTATGGTCTTTCAGTCGATTCACCACTTTGGTCTAGACTGAAATATCTCAACGATTACTGGATGGATTGCCATGAAATTTTATACAAATAGTCATGGTCCCCAGAGGATGGGTCACTCTGAAGCTGGTGATTCCCTTATGTTTCCTCTAGCACCACCAGCAGGTCAGAGTCATCACTTATTGAGTGAAATGTCTCCACATATAGTAGGCGGGTTGCTATTTAAATTGGTACAGAAATAAAGGGCCCCAGAGGATGATTTTTCACTTGCACAGGTGAATATCT